>NC_059074.1:160770063-161116730 GCF_020497125.1 Mauremys mutica | reverse complement strand
CCCGGGGTCGAACTAGGGTACGCGAATTCAGCTACATGAATAACGTAGCTGAATTCGAACTACCCTAGTTCGAATGACTTACCGTCCAGACGCCGCGGAAGCGAACTCCGCGGCTCCAAGGTCGACTCCGGCAACTCCTCCTGCCGCGGTGGAGTACCGGAGTCGACCGCGGCGCTTCCGGAGTTCGAACTATCGCGTCTAGATCAGACGCGATAGTTCGAACTCCGAGAAGTCGAACTCGCCGCGTCGACCCGCGCGGTAAGTATAAACGTACCCTGAGAAAAGAAGACTGAGGGGGGGACTTGATTTCAAATATGTTAAGGGCTGTTATAAAGAAGATGATTGTTCTCCATAGCCACTGAAGATAGGACATGAAGTATTGGGCTTAATCTACAGCAAGCGAGTTTTAGGTTAGATATTAGGAAAGACTGTCTAGCTATAAGGATAGTTAAGGACTGGAATCGTTTACCAAGAGAGGTTGTGGAAACTGTCACTGGAGGTTGTTAAGAACAGGTTAGACAAACACATGTCAGTGTTGTGCTAGGTGTACTTGGTCCTGCATCACCATGGAGGTATGGACTAGGTCAGTGGTTCTCAACCATACCCTGGGGGTATGCAGAGGTCTTCCAGAGGGTATATCTAGCTATTTGCCTAGTTTTACAACAGCTACATAAAAAGCACTAGTGAAGGCAGTACAAACTGAAATTTCATACACACGACTTGTTTATACTGCTCTATATACACTGAAATGTAAGTACAGTATTTATATTCCAAGTGATTTATTTTAATATGGTAAAAATGAGAAAGTTAGCAATGTTTCAGTAACAGTGTGCTGTGATACTTTTGTATTGTTATGTCTGGTTTTGTAAGCAAGTAGTTTTTAAGTGAAGTGAAACTTGGGGTACGACAAATCAGATTCTTGAAAGGGGTTCGGTAGTCTGGAAATGTTGAGAGCCACTGCACTGGATGATCCTTCAAGGTCCCTTCTAGCCTTATATTTCTATGAAACATTATGGGGGAGGGAGGAATCAAGGATTTGTCATTACAAATTAGACCTAATTTCTTTTGACAAGTGTGGTTGTTATTTATGATGCTTTCTAGAGGTACTCTAATATATTTTGTAGGTAATGAAGCCTTAGAACTGTGAGACCTTGCTACAACATTATACAGTTAGATTCTTGTTTAGAATGTTGTTTGTATTGGTTTTGGTGAAAATGATCAAGTTTGTAGATTAGTGGAGCAGAATTAGGGCTTGTCTACCCTGGCACTTTACAGCGCTGCAACTTTCTCGCGCAGGGCTGTGAAAAAACACCCCCTTGAGCGCAGCAAGTTTCAGCGCTGTAAAGCACCAGTGTAGACACTGCACCAGTGCTGGGAGCTGCGCCCCTTGTGGAGGTGGGTTTTTTAGAGTGCTCCCAGCACTCTGCCCCGACTACACAAGCCACGTTAAAGTGCTGCCACGGCAGCGTTTTAACTTTGCCAATGTAGACTATCCCTTAGTGACTTTCGATAGCAGAACTCGCTAGGGACGGGGGCCGAGAAAGAGATGCAGTAGATAATCTGCTTTTAGGGCCTGACTTGCCACTGCTTTGCACCTCAGAGAGTCATTTCCTCCTGCACAAATTGGGTCTAAATCTCCACCGTATCAGAACAGCAGCATTTTACACTCATTTTGCACAGGTGACCAGGATTACGTCTATTTAGTTTTCTTTGCTAGCTCCAGGGCCGGCTCCAGGCACCAGCTTATCAAGCAGGTGCTTGGGGCGGCAACTTGGAAGTGGGGCGGCACTTTTAGGTATTTGGCGGCAATTCGGCGGAGGGTCCCTCACTCCCGCTCGGAGCGAAGGACCTCCTGCTAAATTGCCGCAGATCGCGGCTTTCTTTTTTTGGCTGCTTAGGGCGGCAAAACCCCTGGAGCCGGCCCTGGCTAGCTCGTGTGGATACACAGTTTGGTAGGATCATTGACTGGGCACCTAACTTCTTTGCTTTCCCAGAACAACATAACTGTGTATTCAGCCCTGAATAACTATAATATTGACTGTAGTCCACGTATTTTCCACCATCATATGTGCACACGCTTTTATTGTACACACTTTACTAAGCTGCATAGTTTGGATCAGAATGGAATTTACACCCCTTTTCAGTATATATCAGCTCTAGGGTTTAAGTTAAAAGCCATCCCTGATATCTTGAATAACCCTTGGGTTGTATTAACTCTCAGGAGTGTGCATTAATGGAATAAATGTAGTACCACCTAATTCTGGTGATATTAGAGTTATTCCAGATAACGTAGTCCATCCCAATACTGGTTTGAAAGTTGGCTTAGCACAGTGTAGTACATGACTTTGAGAATTCACTGAAGGCTCTTTGTGAGTACTGTAGCAAAGGCTAATGTAAGCAAACGAAGATCAAAGTAAAGCTTACGGTGGGAATGGAGTGAGGCCTACTTCCCCAACAAACTGACGTCAAATGGAAATATTTCATTTTCAATTTCCTGTCTCAAACACTCACCGGTCTTAAGCTCTACTCTTTTTATATACAATTTTCCTTCCTGATATCAAATGCAAGCTGTAAGGGAGACCTACCTTACACTCTTACCATAAAGATATGAATTGTGTTTTCTTTTTATAAACACATTTGACAAGCATGTACCACACAACAGAGCAAAGCAGTTGGCCAGCTTAACTAGCACCTGATGAATGCTGTCTCTGTTGCCAACCATTACAAAATCACATAGGGAAGGCCAGAATGTGCCTGGCCCTTGTCTGAAGGCACAAAAGGCAAGGATGGAAGGAGTCTTCCTCCACTCCCGATGCCTGCCTCTTCATGCAGGGCCCATAGTAAATTGCCCTTCCTGCATCAGCCACATGACTCAGGCATCAATTCTCAGCATATAATGAACATTACTAAGAAAGGGCCAAACCATGGATCAGCCTTATGTGGGCTGTGTAGGGAGCTATGGGGGGATAAACCACTGCCTTCTTCATCCATCAACACACCCCAGGGGCACACCCACATGGGCTCTTTGGACTTATAACTCCTCCCACTAAAATCCTCTGAAAGTGCATGGGTGGAACATCATTTCTGCACCCCACACGCTAGTCAGCGGAGATGGGCCAATGCAGGGAGCAAAGTAATCTGTATTTAGCACAACCTGATGTCTGTGCCTGAGGTGAAATCTAGGCCCAGGAGTGTTTTGCCTGCTAACTGTGTCTAACTGGCCACTGGGATATATTCATGAGCCACAGTTGACTGTTTCAAAAAAAAAAATCCAGGCCGAATGAAACCATTCCTGTGTATTGAACTGACTGTATAAGAGATGAGCGCTAAGTGTAGTCAAAGCGCCAGCGCTGGGAGAGAGAGCTCTCCCAGCGCTGTCCGTACTCCACCTCCCTGTGGGGAATAACGGACAGCGCTGGGAGCCGCGCTCCCAGCGCTGGGGCTTTGACCACACTGGCGCTTTGCAGCGCCGCAATTTGCAGCACTGGAGAGGGTGTGTTTTCACACCCTGCTGCAGCACTGCAAATTTGCAAGTGTAGCCAAGGCCAGAGTGACAAACCTCAAATCTGGGTCTGAATTTCCCCACAGTTCCAGGGTGTTCCCATCCAAGTGGTTGATGTGGACCCATCTTTGAAATAAACAAGACACAAATTACTTTAACTTACTTTGTAAATGTCAGTCATTATGAATTCTATTAATTTTACACTCCCAGGGCCAGATCCTTGTCCCCATTTCTCCCTTTTCTCCCAGTCTGGTGAATGGCTGGATTAAACCATCACCTGCATATTCCCCTTGTTTGGGGAATCCCTGGGTGGCATTAAGCTGGCATGGCCAGTTCTACATCACGCACCGCTGCCCGCCTCTTGAAATTCTGGGGGAACACCAGAGGTGGGATGGAGCATGGCGGGCGGGCAATGTGCTCTGGCAATCCTGGGCTAGGTGAAGTGAGACTCTAAATTGTATTGGCAGCTGACCTGGACTGTGACTGCCCTCAGGACTGAGGGGAGAAGCAGGAAGGTGGCAAAAAGCTACTTATGGCCCATTCTGCCTGCTCAGGTGCACCCAGCAGAGCACCATAAGGATCTTCCCGGTTCTACACTGTTCTGTGCACGTACATATTGTATCCTCCACAGAAGAAGATCCAGCATATAAATAAATCTTGGCTTTGTGGTAGATCAGCTATAGCATCAATGCTGACATTTACAAATGGGTACAGTCATTTGTGGAGATTAAAACAAATCCTGCAGCATTTTATTCTAGCTGTAATCCTAAATAACAACAAATCTGGATATGCTGCATAATATTAAACATGGAAAACAGATACCAATTTTGAGGTTGTAAAGTCAAATATTCAAAAGTTAGGAGATACCAGACTTCAGGTTGTCAGTGCAACCTTAATTTGGTCCCCTTGCGTATATGCATTATGATACTGTCTGCAATTACATGCATTTTTTAACATGGGCAAACATGTTCTTGGAAATGGATGAACTGTACTGGCTGAAATGTTTTAAAAAAAACAAAAATTCAACCCGAGGCAGACACCTGGCATGGAAAATTTTAGCCCAAAAGGTTCCAATTTGGCAAAGTTATCAGCAACTGAAAACAGAGGTTTATAATGGAAAGCATCAGGCAATCTGTATAATAGGTGGCACCGCCAGCCCTACCTAAAATCAAGGAGTTGCGTATAGAATAAATTATTTTAAGTAACTATAAATTACATAGTTCCTCCCGTTCTGCAGAAAAACCTGTATAGGGGAAAAAGTTACTCTGAAAAAGGTCAGGGTTTTTTTAGGCCATAACCTCTGGGCATCCACCCCGTCATCTCGTGTTCTGGTGGAAGAGGGAGCAGCAGAGTTGCTTCGGCTAGGGATTCTCATTATTATTTTGGAAGTTAACATTTATATTGTGCAAAAAGAATGGGAGCTCTTGTGGCACCTTAGAGACTAACAAATTTATTTGAGCATAAGCTTTCGTGGGCTACAGCCCACTACTTCGGATGTTGTATTATATTATGGTAGCAGCCAGAAACCCGGTCAAGACAGATCCACAGTGTATTGAGTGTTGTGCCGGCTACATAAATATAAAGGTAAGGTCCCTGGCTGCTCCAAAGGTCTTATAATCAAATGGAAGAGAAACCACAACAAATGAGTTAATAAATAATTAGGACGATGGTAGGAGGAAGGTACATCCCCCGCTAGTCCTCTGCCTAGCTGTTGGCCATTTCCTGTATGAATCGTGATAAAGGTAGGTCTTGTGGAAACTCAGGCCAAAACCCCATGTGTCCCAATGAGACCCACAGAGTTCAGATCCCTTTGCCTGGCTAGCGTGACCATTCCTCCCCATTAGCAGCTAGCTGATATGTGGTGCTACCACTGACTCACCACCCCAGCAACTGCACATACTGCCCCCAACCACAGAGCAGACCAGTATTGTACCCTATGGCAATTTCCTATGTAGTTTTAGCCCCTTTCCCAGGAGAATATGCCATGTAGAATCTCTGCTTTCCAGCTCTACTCCTGCTAATCTGCTGCACTCCAACCTGTATTGTTCACAGGGAGGAGCTGTGATTCCCTAAGGAGCAATACACAGTATAGCTATCCTTCACCTGCCACCCCTCAGCTCCATTTCTCATGTGTTTGCTTCCTTCCATGCTCTCCCACAGAGAAGAAAATGTATCTTAGCCAAGAATCCCAGTACTGATTGCTAGGTCTGTACTTTTATTATTACAGGTTCCTAGTGGAAACATAAAAACCACAAGAGCAAAGAGCTCTCGTGGTTTGTACAGCTCAGCAGACTTTATAGTATATTTTTGTTAACAATGGAGTATTCATACACAGACAGTTGTTGGGAATGTTGACATGTACACATACTTTAGAACTTTGTTTTTGGCCTCTATTTGGGAACAAGTAATCTGAAGAAGAAGAAGAAGAAGAAGAAGAAAATAGGTGTACAGCATTATAATGGAAGGCATATAAGTATCTTCCTCTCTCTGCCTAGCTGTTGATGTATCACTGTGTATGAGGAATCTGCGCTGTTGGAATATCTCTCTCTGTATTTCCAGAAGGTCTGCATGCTGTAGATGTATCTCTGTCTGTGTTGCTGGTAGGTTTTGGGCGGTGGGTATAGCTCTTTGTGCTACTGGAAGGCTCTAGGTTAGCTTCTTTGCACTCCAAGGCCTGTGTTGGGTAAAGGTTCCACAGCATTTAGAGAACATACTGTTTTGCCTTGATATATCAGTGTGTGCGATAAGGTTGTAGGTGGGATGTCTATATCTGTGTCAAATAAGTCTGTGGAGCTCAAAAACTTCTCTCTTTCACGAACAGAAGTTGGACCAATCAAAGCATTTATATTAGGGCTGTTGATTAATCTCAGTTAATTCACGCGATTAACTCAAAAAACGAATTGTGATTAAAAAAATGAATCACGATTAATGGCAGTTTTAATCGCACTGTTAAACAATAGAATACCAATTGAAATTTATTAAATATTTTGGATGTTTTTCTACATTTTCATATAGATTGTATTGCATTGACATCAAAGTGTGTATAATTTTTATTATAAATATTTGCACTGCAAAAATGATAAACAAAAGAAATAGTATTTTTCAATTTCACCTCATACAAGTACTGTAGTGCAATCTCTTTGTCCTGAAAGTACAACTTACAAATGTAGATGATTTTTGTTACATAACTTGCACTCACAAACAAAACAATGTAAAACTTCAGAGCCTACAAGTCCACTCAGTCCTACTTCTTGCACAGCCAATCTCTAAGCCAAACAAATTTTTTTACATTTATAGGAGATAATACTGCCCTCTTCCTATTTACAATGTCTCCAGAAAGTGAGAACAGGCATTTGCATGACACTTTTGTAGCTGGCATTGCAAGGTCTTTATGTGCCAGATATGCTAAACGTTTGTATGGCCATTCATGCTTTGGCCACCATTCCAGAGGACAGGCTTCCATGCTGACGAAGCTTGTTAAAAAATAATGCGTTAATTAAATTTGTGACTGAACTCCTTGGGGGAGAATTGTATGTCCCCTGCTCTGTTTTACCTGAATTCTGACATATATTTCATGTTATAGCAGTCTCAGATGATGACCCAGCACATGTTCATTTTAAGAACACTTTCACTGCAGATTTGACAAAACGGAAAGAAGATAACAAGCTAACATTTCTAGAGATAGCTACAGCACTTGACCCAAGGTTTAAGAATATGAAGGGCCTTCCAAAATCTGAGAGGGACGAGATGTGGAACATGCTTTCAGAAGTCTTAAAAGAGCAATACTCCAATGTGGAAACTACAGAACACGAACCACCATAAAAGAAAATCAACCTTCCATTGGTGGCATCTGACTCAGATAATGAAAATGAACATGCGTCGGTCCACACTGCTTTGGGTTGTTATCGAGCAGAACCTATCATCAGCATGGATGCATGTCCCCTGGAATGCTGGTTGAAGCATGAAGGGACATATGAATCTTTAGCGCATCTGGCATGTAAATATCTTGCAATGCCGGCTACAGCAGTGCCATGAGAATGCTTGTTCTCACTTTCAGGTGACATTGTAAACAAGAAGCGGGCATTATCTCCTGCAAATGTAAACAAGCTTGTTTGAACAATTGGCTGAACAAGAAGTAGGACTGAGTGAACTTGCAGGCTCTAAAATTTTACATTGTTTTATTTTTGATGCACTTTTTGTACATAATTCTACATTTAGAGAACTTACTGTTCAACATTCATGATAAAGAGATTGCACTGCAGTACTTATATTAGGTGAATTGAAAAATAGATTTCATTTGTTTTTTTACAATGCAAATACTTGTAATAAAAATAATTATAAAGTGAGCACTGTACACTTTGTATTCTGTGTTGTAATTGAAATCAATATATTTGAAAATGTAGAAAACTTCCAAAAATATTTAAATAAATGGTATTGCTTAACAGTGTGATTAATCGTGCGATTAATTGTGATTAATTTGTTTGAATCACTGGACAGCCCTAATCTATATCTCTCTCTATCTCCTTTCATTTGAAGATCTTGAAGCACTTTACAAAGTTTAATTAAACCTCCTACATCTCTGTGAGGCAGGTAAGGATTATTATGCCCATTTAACAGATGGGCCAATATTCGGTCTATATTTACCAAATACCCACATGCAGATTTCTAGTTATGTATTTTTATCTCCTATCCTCAATGGGCATCTTCAGTGCAGGGAGAGTTTCTAGCCAATACTTGATCAGACATAACATTGACCAGAATACCAACTGAGATTACACTGTATAACAAATACTAAATCTTCAGTGGAAGCTGCAGGCTCCCAGGAGTGTTGCCAGCATTCATACAGTATGAGGAAATACAATATACATTAGCTTGTTCCACTTTCAGGACTATGCAAGTGCAGCTCTCAGTTCAGTACAAGCCCAGAATGTTTCCCATTGATCCAGTGTTTGGATAATCTTGGTTCCCCTGTATAGCCACAGGGGTTTGACTCTTGAGCTTCACACACAAATTCACACATTCTGCTTTCCTGAAGGAATGACTTAATCTGAAGAGCATGATACATTAATACACGAGGACTCTGTTCAGATCTAATTATTTCTGTCTGTGTATAATCCTTCTTGCTGTGCCTCTTCCCATGTACAGTCAGTAGCTCCACAGATGTCATCTAGACAATACTCTCTCTCATTCTGAGGTTGAAAATATGTAAGTGTGAAAAGATGTTGAGCTGACAGACGTGTGACTGACTGAGAATTCTATATGGTCACGGGGATTCTGTTTCTCTTGTTCATGTATAGTATGGGCATAATGACTTCATTGGTGAATTGCCCCTGCATCTTTTTCTGCCCCTGAAGGGGAGGAAATACTTCAGAAAGAAGGAATATATAATTAAATAGTAGCTTAAACATAAAATACACTTCCCTCCCAGTGCTTGTAGATAGTGACACTTGGTATGCGTATTGCCATAAAGTATGCCTAATGATAGGCATATGAAAACCTAGGCTCCAAACATCATTACACTTTGAGGATGTTTGGATCTAGATTCAGATGTAAACTCTGTGGCTCAGACCCATCACTGATGGAAAGAATGACAAAGGGAGGCATGACCTCATGATCACATAGCCTTGAACATATGTTTCCAATAGGCCTGGAACAGTACATGTTTTAAATCTTATGGACGCTGCTACACATAAAGAGACAAAAGCTGAAGAGCTGTTGAGCACCTGACATCAGTGGGTGCTGTGGGCACAGTGTCAGCACCTCGGCATTTAGCCCACAGCGGGTCCTATTGCCTGGTCCTTCGCTTCTGTAGTTAAACATCGAATATTGCTTATGAATTGTTGAATTCTTCAAAAATATAATAACAGAAATAGGAAAGGCAATCTGCCTCACTGGGCTCAGAAAAATATCTGAACTTTTCTTTTAAAAGGTACTGGATACGATACGAATGACACTATTTGTATACTGATGGTTTTATTCCATTGAAAAATGAGCTCATAAAGAACATTTAGAAAATCAGTCATGGTTACCAGGAAGTTTAACAAATAATGGTGGAAAAGATCTGGAGTCTGTTTTCATTCCTTTTGTTTTTTTCTTTGCTACCCTGTTCTGCTTTTCTAATGGAATCTGCAGTATTAACTAGCTACTCAAGCGATTACTTGCAACGGACATAGGGAATTGATCCTAATTTCCCCTCCCCCAGCCCAGAGCTAGATGAATATTCCAAAAATTTTTCCATGAGTATTTGTTTGAATTTTAAAATGAATTTGCTTTGACTATGGTATGCTTATGTATTTGCCTTCCCCAAACACCCTAGAAAATGAATTTACTGACAATTATATATGGAAACAGTAAATTGCAAGCAAACATTGCAGAATATTCCTGAAAGGTGAATTTTTTTTTTGTAGTTTACAATCATGAGAGTATTTACTAAACTAATTCTAAGCGTTTCCTCATCCCATCAGAGAACAGAAATATACCACGCGAGCTATGTATCAAAACTGCTTCCATCTGGAATGGTGGCTAGCATAATGAATTATTGTTGCTCCTCCTCCTGCAGAGGCCAGGGATCTTGACTACACCCTTCCCCAGTGCTGACTTGCACTTCAGAGCTGGATGAAAGTGGGAGGTAATCTGCACCAGCAAATGGCCTTCTTCCACCTCCCTGCCCTCTACTGAGCAAAAGGGAAGCTGGAACCAGATGGTGACTCAGCGTTACAATCTGGTTCCTGCAACGCAGCTAGGCACTGCCTCTTCCTTGGGCTAAATTGTAATCCTATAATCCAACCCTATACAAGTGCAAGAGCCGGGTCCGGAGCCCCTGACTCAGATCAATTTCTGCTGACAACAGTGTAAAACTGAACTAAGAGCCTCAGGATTTGGCCTCGAGTTTTTTATTTTATTGCACGTAAAAGCCTACATTAAAAGAACATTATTTAGGTTGCAAAGTCAAACACTTGCAAGTTAGGAAAGGCCAGATTTAAGGTTGTCTTTGCACCCTTAATTCTGCTTCTTTTGCAGCCATCCTGCGCACTGGATGAAGTAAGGGTCCCATGGAAAAAAATACCATGTGGTCATGTCAGTAACAATGCACAAGGGGGCCAAATTAAGGTTGCAAAAGCAATGTTAATTCTGGCATGTCCTATCTTTTCAGTACTTGACTTTGCAATCTAAATAATATTCTTTTCACATCTTTTTTAAGAAAACTGATCTCCTGGTTTTTTAAATGAAGTAGGTAAAAACACATTCTTAAAGTCATTGTAACAACCCCTTCCCCCCCCCCAACCGCCCCCCATTATGCAGTAGCTGAACCCTGGATTGTCAGCATTGCACCAGAGATTTATACTACTTGAGCTACAAGCCTCTCTGCCTTGATTAGTAGGAAGAAAAGGCTGTTCTCCTGGGCAAGATGGGCTGCTGGGGCCATGCACTGGAGGTGATAGAGGGGAACCTAGCTTTGCTCTTTCTCTCTCTTCTCTGTGGGAGTTGGGGAAACTCCTGCCCCAGGTGCAGGACCGCCCATGGTGGGGGGCAAGTGGTGCAATTTGCCCCAGGCCCCACAGGGGCCCCGTGAGCCCTGGCCCGGCGGTGGTCCGGGTCTTCAGTCGGCATTTCGGCAGCAGCGGGCCCTTCAGTGCTGCTGAAGACATGGAGCGACTGAAGGGCCCCCTGCCACTGAAATGCCCCGCGAGCCCTGGCCTGGCGGCGGTCCAGGTCTTTGGCGGCATTTCAGTGGCGGGGGGGCCCTTCAGTAGCTCCGCGTCTTCAGCAGCATTTCGGCAGTGGGGGGCCCTTCAGTCGCTCCGTGTCTTTGGCGGCATTTTGGCGGCGGGGGCCCTTCACTGCTGCCGAAGATGCAGAGTGACTGAAGGGCCCCTCGCCGCCGAAGACCTGGACCAGCGCCGGGTGAATACAAGCGCCACAGCTCCCCCGCTTTGCCCCAGGCCCCCTGAATCCTCTGGGCGGCCCTGCCCTTGTGCTGCCCAGGAGTTACTGGAGCCACAGGATGGTTGGAGAAGCCTGGACTAGCACACTCTCCACAAGCCTGCTGCTCTGGAAGCTCCCAGGAATTCCCTGTTCATTGTTAGCTACTGCTGCTGCTTTGATGGTAGTATGAGCCCCACTCCTTAGAATAATTCTGTTCAGTTGTTATGTTGGCATGCTGCCAACATTTTCCTGAACAGCTCAACCTACAGAAGGATAATAGTGACTTTCAACCATTTTTTTCTCAGCAAAACCTGAACAGAATTTCATGGAACAAGGAAAGGCGTTTCTCTAGCCTGATGGCTTTTCCCTACCAAATTTCAAAGACTTGATGCAAACAATGAGGATGTTAGAGCTTGTCAGAAGTGGTTGCAAGAATCTTTTCTAACGTAAGGTATTAGGCAATTTAACAGGGGTCACTCCCAACTACTTCTATAACAGCTGACAGCAAAATTTGGCCCAGTTAGCCTAATAGCAAAAGGCCCAGCTAGCTAAACTCTAAGTTTAGTTAAAGAAAATAATGTGCTAGTTATGCAAGATGAAAACCTTTTCCATAAGAACATTCTTTTCTCAGACAGCTGCTACCTGCCTGCCAGTCTTTCTGTCCCAGAAAGGTAGTGTTGTGAAAATTGGGCCTACAGATTTGCCTTAATTGTGAGTTTGACTGTGAAATTTGAGTGAAAGTCCATAAAGTTTCACAATCTATAACAATAAATGCTGATGGAAAGAGGTGCAAAGGGGAGATAGGCTGAATTAGTACAAATGAAAAGGCCTACGAGATAAGTCAAAGACTGTGTCAAGATAATGGCTGGTAAGAGAAGGGAGAGAGCGGAAACCAGTGAACCAAAATTGGTGTGTCCAAAATTAGGCCTAATTGGTGGACCAAATAATGAAGAGATGGGAGTCCTTAAAAGGGGGCTTTGAGGGTGGCGTAAGGGGGAATCTGGCTAATGTGATACTGGCTGACTGAAAGAAGACCAAGGACCAAGCTTCACCATCATGGTTTCCACTCCCACCATCTCCTGGGATCCCAGAATCCATCATGACACCATTGTGGCTTCTTCATCCTAATCCTGAGAGATGTCTTGACGTTAGAAAGAGGGACCCAAATGACACCACCACTTCCACTGGCTCTGGTTAAAGCCCAAATACCACCTGGGATGTGAGACTTTGTCTCTTCCCCCACACCGCCATGTCTCCTTTTTCCTTCTGTCTCGTAAGAGTCTGGCTTAGCTGGCCAAGACACCATATTCTGCAGCACTACCATAAACCTGTGACTAAAGAGGCACTTAAAAATAATGCCCATAACAGGCTGACGGTGGTACAAGTTGGCCAGGTCTTGGCATAGCGGATCAGACCATGTGTTGGGCCTGTGTTTTTCCAGCTGTGAGGTTGCAAGTGAAAGTCAACACCAGAGACAGAAGCTGCATTTTCTGTCTTTGTTGTTCTTTTCTTTCCACTTTAGTGTGTGTTTGTTTTGCTTTGTCTTCTGGGAAACGGGATCAGACTTTAATCACAAAAGCTCTAGCCTATCTCAACTAACTTCTTCTCTTTTCTCCAAAAAGACAGTTATCACCATCTTTAATACCATCTGAAAGACTCTCAAACAAAGGCGTTTGGGTCTTTTTTCCTTCTAAAGACTCTGTACAGCTCAAGGGAAAGGGATTAAGAAATGTTGTTAGAATGAAAGCCTTACTTAATACTTTATATTTCAACTGCTGTAACTGTATGTTTCCTTCTTTTTCTGTATCTTTTATAAAAGGTTAACAAGGATTTTTTAATGGCATGTTTGCCATGATACTAAAAATGCTGAGTCTCTGAATTCCAAACCCCAAACTTTGTTTAAAACTGTTTAATATTGGACACTTTCAGGGTTAAATGAACACCTTTGACTCTTTGGGCCTATATAATCCATCTAAATTAATATAACAGCGTGCATGTTTTTCTGTGTCACTCTACGCCTGTAGATATAGTTCATGGGAGTTGGCTGCTCTTTGGAAGTTTATTAGCATTTTTACATTGCATCATACAAAACTAAATCACTGGTCCAGCTGGTATGGCTTTGGCTTTCTCCTAGCCCCAAAATATCCAGGTATAACATGTCTAAAACTATTATACAATAACTTTTAAAAAGTGTGCCCTTTTTCATGCATAATTATTAGTCTAATGATACTCTTTTCAGATGGGCCATCTGATTTCTCTCCCCTTCACACCCGATTCCCAGGTCCTATCTGTAGAGGTGCATGTCTTGACATGACTTGTCTCTAATGACTAGGCTACCCTCATGAGCTGTTTTCTCAAGAACACAAACTCTATTTATTCACATAGAGATTAGGGATCTCATTTGAAGAATAGAACCTCTAACAATACAGTACTTTTCTAGTAATACCATGCAGCAGTAGCAATGATTGAAATAATTAAGCAATCAATTTGCAAACACCTAGAAGATAATAAGATGATAAGTAACAATCCGCACGAAGGGCCGGTTTCACGCCAGTTCCACCGATTCCCTGGAATTGGGCCCCACGCTGGAGAGGGCCCTGCGCCCGTGCCTAAGGGGGCCCTGCTCCGGGGTCTTCGGCAGCATTTAAGTGGCGGGGGGTCCTTCAGTGCCACAGAATGCCAAAATGCCGCTGAAGCCCTGGACCGCCACCGAATATTCCAATTAGGCCCCGTGGGTCATAAAGCTGGCCCTGTCCACACGGATTTGTCAAGAACAAAGCATGTCAGACCAACCTAATAGTTTTCTTTGACAGAGTAACAAGGCTTGTGGATGGGGGGGAAGTGGTAGATGTGGTTTATCTTGACTTTAGTAAGGCTTTTGACTCTGTCTCACATGACCTTCTCATAAACAAACTAGGGAAATACAACCTAGATGAAGCTATTATATGATGAGTGCATAATTGGTTGGAAAATCATTCCCAGAGAGTAGTTATTAGTGGTTCTCAGTCAAGCATGAAGAGCATATCAAATGGGGTCCCGCAGGGATCAGTTCTGGATCCAGTTCTGTTCAATATCTTCATCAATGATTTAGATAATGGAATAGAGAGTACACTTATAAAGTTTGTAGACAATACCAAGCTGGGAGAGGTTGCAAGTGTTTTGAGGGACAGGATTAAAATTTAAAATGCCTAGGAAGGAGTACTGCAGAAAGGGGGTCATAGTGGATCACAAGCTAAATATGAATCAACAGTGTTAGACTGTTGCAAAAAAAGCAAACATCATTCTGGGTTGTATTAGCAAAAGTATTATAAGTGAGAAACAAGAAGTAATTATTCTGTTCTACTCTGTGCTGATTAGGCTTTAATTGGAGTATTGTGTCCGTCCAGTTCTGGATGCCACATTTCGGGAAAGATGTGGACTAATGGGAGAGAGTCCAGAGAAGAGAAACAAAAACAATTAAAGGTTTGGAAAACATGACCTATGGGGGAAGATTGAAAAAATTGGGTTTGTTTTGTCTGGAGAAGAGAAGACTGAGGGGGGACATGAAAACAGTTTTCAAGTATGTAAGAGGTTGTAATAAGGAGGAGGAAGAAAAATTGTTCTCCTTAATCTCTGAGGATAGGACAAGAAGCAAAGGTCTTAGATTGCAGCAAGGGCGGTTTAGGTTGGACATTAAAAAAAACTTCCTGTCAGGGTCGTTAAGCACTGGAATAATTGCCTAGGGAAGTTGTGGACTCTCTGTCATGGGAGACTTTAAGAGCATGTTAGACAAACACCTGTCAGAAATGGTTTAGATCAGGGGTCTCAAACATGCGGCCCGCGGAGCTCTTCCCTGCGGCCCGCGGAGCTCCCCAGGGGAGCTCCGCAGGGCCCCCCAAGAGAAAAGCGGAGGCTCCCGCCTCCGCCCCTCTCCTGGAGCCTCGGCGCATAGAGCGCCGAGTCTCCGTCCGAGCGCCTGAGCCCCGCCCGCTCCGAGCCGCGTGGGGAGGGGACGGGGCTGGGAGCTCTGGGCTGAGCGCTGCGCTCGGCGTGGAGCTCCCAGCCCCGCCCCCTCACCACGCCTCTGAGCGGGACCGCCGGAGACGCGCTCGGGTAAGGAGGGGGGGAAAGCGGGACCCGCCCCGGGGGAAGGGAAGCGGGACCCGCCGGGGCCGGGCTGGGGGGGGGGGGAAGGGAAGCGCTCAGGGCTGGGGCCGAGGATTAGGGTGTGGGGGGATGCGGGCTCTGGCTGGGGCTGAGGATTAGGGTCCGAGTGCCTGCCCTCCGCCAGTACTGGCAAGGCAGGCTTCCCTTACCCTGAGCCTCTCCAACCCCAAACCCTCAGCCCCAGCCAGAGCCCTCATTCCCCCCGCACCCTTATGCTCTGCCCCAGCCCTGAGCTCCCCCACATCATGAACCCCTCATCCCCCTGCACCCTAATCCTCAGCCCCAGCCAGAGCCCTCATCCCCCCGCACCCTAATCCTCTGCCCCAGCCCTGAGCGCCCCCACATCATGAACCCCTCATCCCCCCGCACCCTAATCCTCAGCCCCAGCCAGAGCCCTCATCCCCCCGCACCCTAATCCTCAGCCCCAGCCAGAGCCCTCATCCCCCCACACCCTAATCCTCTGCCCCAGCCCTGAGCGCCCCCACATCATGAACCCCTCATCCCCCCGCACCCTAATCCTCTGCCCCAGCCCTGAGCGCCCCCACATCATGAACCCCTCATCCACAGCCCTCACCCACAGCCCAACCCTCTTCCCTAGCCCTGTTGCCCCTCACATCATGAACCCCTCATCCACAGCCCTCACCCCACAGCCCAACCCTCTTCCCTAGCCCTGAGGCCCCTCGCATCATGAACCCCTCATCCACAGCCCTCACCCCACAGCCCAACCCTCTTCCCTAGCCCTGAGCCCCCTCCTGCATCATGTACCCTCACCCTCAGCCCCACAGCCCTCACCCCTGCACTCCCTCCTATCCCCAAACTCCGTCCCAAAGCCTGCACCCCCACCCCCTGCCGCAGCCTGGAGCCTGCATCGAGCACAGAGCCTGCATCCAGACCCCCTCCCCCACCCAAACTCCCTCCCAGA
Source organism: Mauremys mutica (assembly GCF_020497125.1). Lineage (NCBI taxonomy): Eukaryota > Metazoa > Chordata > Testudines > Geoemydidae > Mauremys > Mauremys mutica. The sequence goes on along the minus strand of NC_059074.1, from coordinate 161,100,234 downwards.
GCCTTAGGCAGTAAATCTAAGTGCGTGTTTTGTCCTTTGAGTGAGGTGCATTACTGAGTGTATATATTTATTAAAACTGCGCGCGCTTAGGGGAGGAGGTGGAGAAGAGACAGGGCAGGGGCGGGGCCTCATGGAAGGGATGGATTGGGGGTGGGGCCAGGGGCAGCAAGGGGGCGTGTCAGTGATGCGGCCCTCGGGCCAATGCACTAGTCCTCATGCGGCCCTCGGGGTCATTTGAGTTTGAGACCCCTGGTTTAGATAATACTTAGTACTGACTTGAGTGCAGGGGACTGGACTAGAAGACCTCTTGATATCCTTTCCAGTCCTACAATTCTATGATTCTATGTAGGACTTGACTCCAAAACTTTCTGGCTCAGAAGTGAAGATGATGCTAACTGCCTTCCACTGAGATCTAGAGGGAACTCCTCGAGGGTTTGTACAGACACTTTTTTAAAATAAGGCCTGGTCTACATACAGATGTTGTACCAGTCTGACTATTTTGAGTAGGTGTGTGCTTTTTTTACATACATAGTGATAGTGGTATAAAAGTGATTTTACCAGTGAATAAACTATACTAGTATAAGCACTTTTATACCAGCATAACTCCATCCACACTATGGCAGGTTGTACTGTTTTAACTATACCAGTGTAACTAACTATGCTAGTACAATTAAAGCAGTACAACTTGTATGTGTAGACAAGGTCTTAGTTAATTTACTGCCAATTAACTTGAGTTAGCTTACATGTTTGTAAATGCTGTCTAGACACTCCACAAATGTTTTTTCCAGGGCATCATCACTTAACCCAAATTAAGCTCTAATGTAGACATATCTGTAGTGTGAGAAAGTAGCCCAGTCACTAAGCCCATTTAGCCAGTGCTTTCTGGTGAGACTGCCAACAAAGATGCCAGTTAATGCTGACTGTGGTGATGATTTTTGTGATGGGATTGTTTTCACTCTGCATGATGCTTATTTTAACCACTTTAGTGTACCCTCTTTCTGCTTTGCTCCATCCCCAGGATGAATTTGGTGGATGTATCAGATAATTTGGGATACAAAGAGTAGAAGCAGTGAAAAAAAAATTATGGCAGGAAAAAAAAAAAGGGCACACTTTTCATCCTAAATCAATATTTACTTGAAAGGCCCTAACCCATTGGTAGTCTGTGTTCCTAGCAAATATATAAGCAGAGCCTCAAAAATGGGACCCTTCATTATAAAGCTGTACTTTAGGGACAGCTGGGATTTCTGAGAGACATTCACATTTTTTGTTCATTTTTTTCCTGTTAGTCATTTGTAGTTTGTCACTTTGTTTGCTTGTTTCTCAAAGATTGTTACCAAAGAGCGGAAGGCAAATAAAATGTAATATGGTTTGAAACTGACCGACTGCCAAGTCTTATATATATATATATAATACAGATTAAATAACCCAGCCATTTTATATTCACTGGAAGAAATGGAATGCACTGTTTTAGGAGTATTTCAGGATTGGCAGTGAAAATGGAGAGTTTAAAATCTGCAAAAAGTGACATCCCAGGTGATAGCCAGGAAAAAGTCAGAAATAATCAAAAATCTAGGTGGATAAACTGATATAGTGATAGATGTCACAAATGCTTATGCCAAGCATAATATGTACTGAAAGCCAAACTAAAGTCCTTGGTGACATTAACAATTTGGAAATATTAGGACAGCCTGAAAAAACATGTTCTTCCTTAATTATGCAGTGGACTTTCTCCCTTGAGCCCTTTCTCAGAAATAATAATAATACTTAATTATCTCTTTTAACCTTCAAAGGACGTTACAATATTAATTAATATACCAGTATAAAGTCATCTTATTTTTTCCCCCTAAAATAGCCCCCTGCCAAGTAACTTGTGGTATGGCAAAAACAATTAAAATAAACAACAGTTAAACCAGAACATGTATTATTTGTTGAGACACTGAATATTCTAAGTTATTTAAAAACACTTGAAGAGACAGGATTAAATACAGACTCACACAGAAAGTTTAGAAATATAGGACCCAATCCTGAAATCTCTTCTCAGGCAAAGTCCCTAAGCCTTGATCCAGCAAAGCATTTAACCATATGCTTTCTGAGCACAGAAATAAGAACCCCGTTGAAGTCAATGGAACTAAGAACATGTGTAAATGCAGTTGCTGTATCAGAACAATACAGATTTTGGTCTCAATGTTGCAATCTTGTTTGAGTTTGGACTACAGGATCAGGCCCATTTAGGTGCCAGTATGTGTTTGAGGTGCTGCACAAAATCTTGCAGAGATCATTGTGAAAGGCTTCTTGGAAGACTCTGGAGGAGAAGAAAGGGGGTTGTTTTGAAATAACCAGTAATTTAATGTTCTGCGGCGGGGTCATCCAGTAAAATAGATAGAGTGTTGTGGTTGAATCTAGACAGGACTCAGATTTAGCTTGTTCACAAAATTACGACATACTGGGCACATCTCTGAAACTGCTATTTTGTTCTCCGCAATCTCAGCTTTCATTTAAAAAAAATAAAATAAGAAGTCGCAAACTGTCATAGTTGCAAAGAAATCCCCCCAAAATAAGGATTGAGTGTAATTGAGGGAGAGACATCTAATTGAGCCTGCAGAGAACCTGAGTAATAGCTTTGAGAGCTGTCAGGTGTTAATGCAGCCACCCACAGATGATAAATAAAATATCGACACTTCAGCTATTTCATTTCTTATGTAAGAAAGGAGAGGGAGGGTCACAGATCTGCACAATTTACTGTGAGTGATGTCTCATTCTGGTGCTACAAGTGGGATGGCATGTAGGTAGGGTGACCAGATGTCCCGATTTTATAGGGACAGTTCCGATTTTGGGGTCTTTTTCTTATATAGGCACCTATTACTCCCCCCACCCCCATCCCAATTTTTCACATTTGCTGTCTGTAGGGGGTACCATCACTTCCTCCCCTCCCTCCCCGCATCAAGAAGGGCCCAAGTCTAAAATGCCTAGTAGAGTCCCTGGGCATATTCAAATCTCACTAAAGGAGAACCCAGAAAAGCTCAGAGAGCATGCAATGATATTTTGAACATCTGCACAATCTGTTCTGAGCAGCACCTTATTTTGATGATTCATATGGACGCATCTGATTTTGGGGGCAAAACCTGAAATAGTAGCACCACCTTTTCCCCCATAATTGGACCCCTGCATTTAGAGACAGATTGCCACACCCTCCGCCCTGCACCAAGCCTGAGTAAATAGCAGACAGTATCCTGCCCTGCCAAACCAAGGAACATCAGCAGCACCAGTCTGCAACTGCTGCTGCAGCCTCCAGCCACCCTCTTTCTGCAAAGAAGTTTGCCTAGTGAATTCCAATTGCCATTGTCTTCTGCTTGCCCTGTCTCCAAAATGCTTCTCTGCACTGCTGGAGCACACCTCTAGGGCACTGATGAGAATGTTGGTACTCCTGAGTGGGCTCCCTGCATCCAGTCCCCCTACCCTGTGCAGTGGAAACATACCCGTTCTGCTTCCTTGGCTTAGTTACTTATGCATAAGGTTCAGGACCTGGCTCAGAGAGCTGTGTAGGATCCTACTGAAAGGAGTCAATTCAGCCTAACAGACTAAACCAGAGGTTCACAACAAGGGAGTATCCTGGGGTACACAGAGGTCTTCTAGAGGGTACCTCAACTCATCTAGTGATTTGCATAGTTTTACAACAGGCTACATAAAAGCACTAGTGAAGTCAGTACAGACCAAAATTTCCATACAGATAATGACTTGTTTATACTGCTCTATATACTATACACTGAAATGTAAGTGCAATATTTATATTCAATTGATTTATTTTATAATTATAAGTTAAAAATGAGAAAGTAAGCAATTTTTCAGCAATAGTGTGCTTTGATAGTTTTGTATTTTTATGTCTGATTTTGTAAGCAAATCATTTTAAGTGAGGTGAAACTTGGGGGTATGAGAGACAAATCAGACTCTTGAAAGGGGTACAGTAGTCTGGAAAGGTTGAGAGTCACTGGAATAAACAAGGTATGTTTCTGAACCATAGCGCCAGCGGTATTAATGTTTGTATTATTAGACAATAAACTTCAATGCATTTCACTCTTGTTTTAATACACTGGCTCCCCCATCACATAACACACAGGAACATTAGCACTCATCATCTTTTTGCAGGTAATCATCTTGTTCCATATAATTATTAGCTCTTGCTTCATGGATGGAATGATCTATTTAAATCAGTCCCCGTTTAATTAGCCCACATTCCCTGCAGACTGCTGCAGGCATATCCTGTGCAAGTGGAGTCTTGAAACTGTGGGTTCAGTTTCAGAAGTGATTCCAAAAGGAGCTGAATGACTTGTCCCAGGCTGACGTCCGCAGTGCTATTCCCCTTCTAAATAAATGTTACCATTTAAGAAAAAATAAAAGGACATTCTTTAAGGTTGTGTAACCACAAGTGCATCTTCTTCTAAGCAGGGCTCCAGCTGAGCAGAATGACCTCTTCTTGAGTAAACAAGGGGATACATAATTGTAATAGCTACCAAAGAACAAAAGTGAGGGCAAGTTGCCCTTATTAATGTTGCTGTTTCAGCCTTCTTTATAAGAGAACTTTCCCCCCGTTTCTTTTGTGCTTGATGCTGTGAGATGTTGAGGGTTCTGAACATTCATTGAAGCCAGCAGCAGTTGAGGGAGCTCAGCACCTTGCAGGATCATGTCCTATTTAACTGATCAAGGGTCAGGTCTAAAAAATGAATAATGGATTAGGGTTGGGTTCCATATGCAAATAATGGATAAAGAGAAAAGAGTGATTTAAATGCACACGCAAGTCCATATCCTGGCTTTGATCCATGTGTGCAACTCCTGATGATGTCAAGAATTTATGCTAATAGGTGGGACATGCATAGAAACCGACAGTGGTCACTGTCAGGGTTTCAAGCTGTATTCAGAGGAAACGTTTCTTTAGCCTGGGAATTATTGCAACTCTTCTGAACATTCAATATTCTGAAGAAATATTTCCTGACATAATGGAAAGCACAAAAGGAAAAGTTAGTAGAGGCTACAGAAAAAAGTTATCTCAGCATTAAAGAAGGGAATAGTCAAAGTAGAATGGCTGTGCCAATGCTTGTTGCCTGATCACACCTGAGAAAGACAGCATCCATGACCCATGCCCTCCTTTACAATTTTATCTATGTCATGTACTTCTGTATCAGATATGGACTGGTCACAGGGCTTCCTTTTGAGCAAGAGACACACCAGATGTGTTCATCATAAGATCCTTTAATGCTCTGCCAGGTATGGTTGAGGTTAATTTAAATAAGGTATTTTACACAGAGTGCCACCTACAGGCTGAAGAGTATAACGTAGCTTAACATTCCATTACATCTTCCCCTTCAAGTTCTACATTCCTACCATTTACAATATATATACTATCACACTGTCTTTGAAGCTCAGTAAGTATCAGTCTTTTAGGTGTGTCTGAACCATACTGATTTTCTAATTACACAACACTAACATTTAACAACTTGGTCGTCTAGTTGTTCACTAGTTGCAATGACTGGCTATAGTTGTTTTGGAATCCTTGAGTCTTCTTCCTGTTCTGCGTCTGCCATCTGTAGAATTTGATCTGTTGATTGTTCTTTTTGAGGAACAAACTGTAGATGTCAGCAATTTCTCTTGAACTCTCCATTTGTTGGTCTCACTCATATATGAAGGAAAAGGATCTGGGGGTCATAGTGGACCACAAGCTAAATGTGAGTCAACAGTGTAACGCTGTTGCAAAAAAAGCAAACATTATTCTGGGATGTATTAGCAGGAGTGTTGTAAGCAAGACACAAGAAGTAATTCCTTCGCTCTACTCCACACTGATTAGGCCTCAACTGGAGTATTGTGTTCAGTTCTGGGCGCCACATTTCAGGACAGATGTAGACAAATTGGAGGGAATCCAGAGAAGAGCGACAAAAATGATTAAAGGTCTAGAAAACATGACCTATGAGGGAAGATTGAAAAAAATGGGTTTGTTTAGCCTGGAAAAGAGAAGACTGAGAGGGGACATGATAAGTTTTCAAATAAGTGAAAGGTTGTCACAAGGAGAAGGGAGAAAAATTGTTTTTCTTAACCTCTGAGGATAGAACAAGAAGCAATGGGCTTAAATTGCAGCCAGGGAGGTTTAGGTTGGACATTAGGAAAAACTTCCTAACTGTCAGGGTGGTTAAGCACTGGAATAAATTGCCCAGGGGGGTTGTGGAATCTACATCATTGGAGATTTTTAAGAGCACATTAGACAAATGTCAGGGATGGTCTAGAAAATACTTAGTCCTGCCATGAGTGCAGGGGACTGGACCAGATGACCTCTCAAAGTCCCTTCCAATGCTATGATTCTATGATCTGGGTGCTGAATTCTTTTTCTTTATGACAGTTGGAGTTCTCCATCCTTTTCTGTATCCAATTTGACATGAACCCAGTCACCAGGTTCTGGAACCAGCAGTTCTCTGAGTGTCATCTGTTGTAATATGTTTGTAAACTCTTTTCCCCTCTTTGTATCTAGTTTGGCTACGCTCTCCTTGTCTAGCCACTTTGGAGATAGATTCTTTTCCCAAGTTGGAACAGTAGTTCTGAGTAGTTGTCCTCCCATCAGGAGTTGTGCTGGACTATACCCAAGGGCTGCTTTTCGTGTTGATCTGGAACTCAGAAGAGCAAGGAATGGGTCATCTTGCAGTAGGATTTTCTTGGCTGTCTGTACAGCTCTCTCAACCTCTCCATTCACTAATGGATAATGTGGGAAGCTAGTAATATGATCAAAATCATATTTCATTCAGAATTACTTAAATTCTGCTTCAGTAAATTGTGATCCGTTGTCCATTACTAATCGTTCTGGAATAGCAAAGTGAGCAAAAGTGCACTTCAGTTTCTTGATAACACTGCGACCTGTTATGTCTTTCTAGTACATTATTTTTATATACCTGGAAAAAATAGTCCACATCAACTAGGTAATGATATCTTCTGTATTTTCATAAATCTGCAGCTCTTCCAAGGTTTCTCTGGTAGAAGTGTTTGTACACTGTGTGGTTCAGCATTGTGTCTTAAGTTGATTTGTACTGGATCTCCTTTCAAAACTCTTATATAATCAAATCCTCCATCAAGTTCTTCCTCCCTTCTTATTAGGTCCATCATGGCTGCCACATTGCAGCTGAGAATGTTGTTGGGCTTTGATCGTTTGATCACATGTGCTTTAAATGCAAAGCTTTTGTCTTTGTAAGTTGTTTCTGTGGTGAGCTGGTCCATGCAGTTCAGAATACCTGTAGGGATATTTACAGCTGTGTCAGGTGACTTCAGCTCTGGGAGGAGTTGAAGATGATCGTAAGTCCCTTCTGAGATGATAGTGACATCAGCTCCTAAATCAATTTTAAAGTCAATAGTCTTGCCATGAATATTGAGTTTCAATCTCCATGCAGGCTTTATGTCATCACAAGTGATAGATCTCAGAAACAATGGCTCTTGATTGTCGTTAATCTGCGTTAACTCCCTGACTGCGGTGGTGTGGAAAACAACTGAAAAATGTCCATATTTCATGTATTTATTACATCTTGTGCCTCTGGCTGAACATGCATCATCTCTTGGGATATGACTTTTTCCACACCTTGTGCATGTAGGCTGCAAGTTGTCCCTCTTGGTCTAGGAGTTCTCTCTCCTTGCCTCAGCAGTTTTATGATAATTACTTTTAACACGCAAGTGCCTGTTTACATTTTCTAAGCTAGTTTCAGGTTTTTTAAGTTTCACTAGGCTTTGCTGTTTCACCACTTCAGACTTTTGCTATTTGAATAGCTGTGGCTAAGGTTAAATCTCTCTTCAGTTGTAGCTGCTGTGAAAGGTTTTTATCTGTTAACCCAATAACAAGCCTGTCTCTGATATTTTCATGTTTTTTATTCCCCAAATCATAGTTTTCAGCCTACATATATGCACAGTGCTTATAAAATGTTCAGCATTTTCACCTTGTTCTTGAATTCTCTGGTGGAAACATGCTTTTTCATAAACCACATTTCTCTGAGGTATAAAGTGTGCATCAAACATCCAGAACCCTTTCATAGTCATCTTTGTGACTGTCTTCAGTAAAGTCAAAAGATTTAAAGATATGCTCTGCCTGCCTCCCCATAGCATAAATTAAAGAAGATACCTGATAATCTCTAATTTCTTTGTTGAGGCTGGCAGAAATGCGAAATCTTGCAAAATATTGTTTTCAGTGTGTCTATTCTAAAAGTTTGTCAAAGCTGAAGTTCTCTGGGGCATTGAAGAGTTGCATGTTGCTGAGATCCTGCAACCTTTGTTGCTTTATTTCTTCTGTTTGCAATCTTTGTTGCTATTCCTTCTCTCTCTGTTCTTAGTTTACTCCTGACACCATGTCATGTACTTCTGTACCAGATATGGCTGGTCACAGAACTTCCACCTGAACAAGATACATACCAGATGTGTTCTTCATAAGTTCCTTTAATACTTTGCCAGATATGGCAGAGGTTAGTTTAAATAAGGTATTTTACACACAGTGCCACATAGTGGCTGAACAGTATACTACAGCTGAACATTCCTTCACAATCTACAAACCACAGAAACTTCAGCTGTCAAGTAAGCAAAGTTTTCAAACTGCAACAACAAAAAATGTTAGAAGCAAAGGAATATAACTCGAGTTTATCTGCCATGGTGGTCCAGAAATCTGTGAATTCAACAAAATGAATGAAGAAAAAGATAAAAGGAGAGCAAAAATTCTCTTTTCAACTTGAATGATCACCACTGCTCTTGCTGGACAGGATGACTTACTAACCTAAGCACTGGGGCTGAATTCTGCCCTTTGTTACACCAGTGCAACACCTTATCATCTGAAACACTTAAACCTAATTTTTCAGAAGTGATTAATGATTTGGGCTGTTTCAGTATTGGGGTGTTCAGCCTGTGATGCTCTTGAGAGGCCTGATTTTCAGAAAGTAATGAGAATGTAATGAAAACTGAGGCTGAGCTTTTCAAAGGAGTGTTTAGTTTAGAGCACACACTTCTTGGAAGAAAAGATTCCAAATTTTGGCAGGGTCAGTTCATTTCTTCATCCTTCCAAGGCAGACAAACTGAGGTCTATGCAGTTTAGTATGTGTGGGAATTTCAGATGAAACTTTTAAAAACAAAAAGAACAGGAGTACCTGTGGCCAGTAGCAGCTGCAGGCACTAGCGCTCCAAGCGAGTACCTGGGGCAGCAAGCCACGAGGGGCACCCTGCCGGTCCCTGTGAGGGCGGCAGTCAGGCAGCCTTCGGCGGCTTGCCTGCAGGAGGTCTGCCAGTCCTGCAGTTTCAGCGGCAATTCAGTGGTGGGTACGCTGAAGCCAGGTATGCCTCCTGCAGGCATGCCGCCGAATCTGCGGGACCGGGGACCTCCCGCAAGCATGCTGCCGAAGGCAGCCTGCCTGCCGTTCTTGGGGCGGCAAAAAAGCTAGAACTGCCCCTGCCTGTGGTATTTTAGAGACTAACAAATTTATTTGATGAAGTGAGCTGTAGCACACAAAAGCTCATGTTCAAATAAATTTGTTTGTCTCTAAGGTGCCACAAGTACTCCTGTTCTTTTTGCAGATACAGACTAACATGGCTGCTACTCTGAAACCTTTTAAAAACAGTTTCCTGTTAACTTTGTGTGGATGCTAAATATCCCACAATACTTTTGTAGAAACAAGTATTTGCCCTTTTGCCCTTGGCCCAATTTTCTTCACTCCTCATTATTGTGCAGTGTGTTTTGGCCTATTGTCAATCCAGCTGCTACTCTTCCTTCCCAGAATATATATTGCTTGTGTTTAGAGGAGTTTTCTGGTGCTCAAGGAGATTTATTTCCCTGACTGCCTCTGTAGCCACTCCTGTAGCTCATCAGCTACAATAGCCTCTCTGGGTGCTGCAGTTGGAGGGAATTTGGCAAATTTATTTGATCGCATGGAACCACTGACCATGCCACTACTCCTCCCTTGACTCATCTTCAAAACTTCCTTTGTATTAAAGCAGATGAAGCTCTCATTTCACAGTATGTAAAGGGTGATGGATCCTGTAGTCTCCATTTTCTGTCTCCTCACCGCCCTCTTTTCTGCTGCCCTTTGTGTGTGGTGGGGCAGAGGGGAGGCAAGGTTTTAGTCTATGCACATAAGATAGCATTATAATTATTATTAGTCTTGGATGATATCCCAGAATGACATCAGGCTCACTAGAACCCATTATAAGTCATTAAGAGGATTAAACCTAATTTAAGATCTTTCCTAGCTGTCAGTACCTATTGCCTACATACTTGCATCTGAAATGGAGAAGACTGTTCTCCCTAAGCTAGATTCTGGTCTCATTTACACTGGTGTAAATCTAGAGTAACTCCATCAACTTCAAAAGGGATACTGTAGTTTTAAACTAATATAAACAAGATTGGAATCAAGCCCCTAATATTTAATATTCAGTTTCTCTGCTTGGCTGTCATCATTTTTCCCCCATGAGGATATTATATTCAGAGTGTTTTTCTGGGTAGGATACTGAATCAATCCCAGTTAAATGGAGGAACTTTTTCCCAAAGCTCAGTTCTGGGTGTATGGCACCACAGTACATTTCTGGATATGGGGTACTATTGCCATAACTATTGCCATCTGTACCAGAAATTTGTTAAACTCCCAAACTTTCATTTATTCATCACAGTATCCGAGCAACTTCGAAATATCCATGAATTTAGACTCACAACACCCTTGTGAGATAAGAAAATATTAATATCCCCATTTTACAACTGGAAACACTGACACAAATATCCATTTAGTGTCCAGTTTTTCAAAAGTGACCTCTGATTTAATTTCTGGGTGCTCAGCGTGGGACTTTTTGTTTGGATTTGCACAGGTGAAAAAGTATCTGCAGCGCTCATTGACTTCAAGCTGGAGTTATGGGTGTTGGCCCAATGTGGGTCAAGTTGGGCAATCAAAAACTGAGACACCAAAAATCAGAGGCAACTTAAAAATTCAGCCCTTGGTGATTGTTACACATGCAGACTCTGCTAGTCAGGAATAGAACCCAAACCTCTGGAGTTCTAATTCAGTGCATTAAAAATAAGATCATCCTTCCTCTTTAAAAGGGAAGTTACCCAAAGATCTCAAAGATAAATGTCAAGGTGAACTGTCTCGTATATTTAGCAAATGATCCTGCAAATGTCAAAAAATGTAGTGTTTGGTGGCAGAGATTACATTTCCTGACTGAGAAGTTTTTGACCATTTAATGTCAAAGAACAGAGTTTATAGGGGAGGAATGGAATATGTGTGGCTTCCCCCCACAGATAAATCACTGAGTAGTACCTGCTTGTAATAACAGTGTTATAAATAAGTGTGTTAGTTTCTTAATCTGTGATTATTGACTTTTCCTCTAAGATGTTCTTGTGGTTGCCCTACCTGTCTCCTGAGAAGTGCAGGTTGTATTGATCATTGTGGATTTGTTAACTACTGTACATGTGAATTTTCTAGCATTGATTTTGTCTTTTACTTTTCCTCCTTTTTAAATATACCACCCTAGAGCTTCTCTTTGTGTATTTAACACAGGGTCTCAGTCCCACTCTCTTTTCTAAACTGAAAGCTATTTCATAGGGCCCATAATAGACCATGCAACAAGGTTGTTTAATGTATACTCACTATGCATTCATTTTGCATCTCTGCTGTACCTTAAGTGATTGTTAATCAGCATATTAATCAGGACAATTGCACAGTCTGAAGTATCAGTTTGTAATTAGAAAATTGATTCTTAAAAATGTTAAATATTAAGGCTAAATTCTGCTTTGTCTCGTGTGAATGCACTCAGGATGGGTGAGGAACAGGATTCAGTCAGCAGAACACCACACAAGAGCAGGGGTCTGTACTAGTGGATCAGGCTGCTGGATCAAGACCTCACTTGCAACAAGAAAGACAGTGAAATTGACTAGACAAAAATCATGTGAAATGTACAAAAAAAAAAAGTTGAGAAAATAGGTCTTTTTGTCCTCCAATCTCTTCCAGTTATATTAATCTCAGGTGTTACCTGTAACAATAGTAGGTAAAAAAAATTCAGATAGTAGTGTGATTTTTAAGTTGTTCATGTCCCTTTAAATTAAAAAATAATAATGACAACATTCATTTTAAGCTGGATCAAGCCCTTCTTGAAAAAAATCAAGCCAAAATCTAATGAACAAACAAAGCAAAAAGAAACCCCTTAAATTCTGAGCCTAAACTGCTTGACCATGTCCCTTTTCAAAGGTCTTTCACTAAACAATAATAAGTCAATAAGTTTTAAAAAAAAATTCTGATGTGAATGACTGAAGGTCAAAGTGTAAACCATTATATCTTGGCAGCTAAAGACACAGAATAAAACCAAGTGGGTTGCCATTTGGGACAGTCATCATTTCTTGTGCATCTGTGTAAAATGGGCATCAAATTAGACATTTCCAGGATGCTATTGATCTACCTTTCCTAAGTGAGCAGCTAACGAGATGAGGCAACCAATCAAGAAGTAGAAGACTACAAAAGCCTTGGAGTAAGAGTGTTTCTTGATACAAAGGATTTTTTAAATTGGGCAACTGTCACTTTTTTTAACTTAAAAAAAATTTTTTTTGCCTCTTTATAATGTTGAAAGAAGGCCTGAAAGGATTTAACTGAAAATTCTGCTGTTGTCAGTAGCTATCGGTGTGGTGCTCTGTTCTTGTTCGATGATGATAACAGTTGGCTGCGTGCGTGTTCCCTCTGTGTGCTGCCCTGGCTCTGCGCAGATAGCTGACACAGCAAACCCCGAGAGAACTCCCAAAGACCACAGACTCTAGTAAGGTACAAAGGAACCCGAGCCAGGTTTATTGTCAAATGAAGCACAGTTATAGTTTTCTGTAGACTCTACAAGACATACTACGAATTTGTGCCCCCTGGCAACGGACCGGCTCAGTCAGTGGTGGGACTTTCCACTGCCCCCTAGGCCAGGCATAGATGTGCACTCCGGGACCTACTTTTATACAGTTACAGGACAGATTACTCATCCCTACTGACGTATTGAGGTACAGCCCCTGGACTCATTAGGGAGCTGGCTCCTCCTTTGATCAGGTTGTTTCAAACAGATCTATCTATCATGCTGTCCTTTTGACCCTGTCTTTAAGATGCACCTGCCTGTTCCTCGTTATCTCTGTGGAGTGTTCTGATGTCATCTTTGCAAAAGTTCCTCCTATTAGCACTTATGTGTGGATGCACCTGCTTCTAGCAACCCTCTTCTCGCCAACTTCTGTGAGTGGGTCTGCCTCTGGCTCACAGCCCAGCTTTTGCTTAGCAATACCTGGAAGCAGTGGCGGATTAACAAATTCCACCCCCCCCCAGGCCCTCAAAAAATTGCCACGCCCCCCCCCCAGCTCACCTCCTCTCCCCTGCGGTAAGCCTGGGAGGGAGGGGGGAGAATCATAGAATCATAGACTTTAAGGTCAGAAGGGACCATTATGATCATCTAGTTTGACCTCCTGCACAACGCAGGCCACAGAATCTCACCCACCCACTCCTGTATCGAACCCCTACCCTATGTCTGAGCTACTGAAGTCCTCAAATTGTGGTTTAAAGAATTCAAGAGAATCCTCCAGCAAGTGACCCATGCTCCATGCCCCACTCTGCAGAGGAAGACAAAAAAACCCAGGGCCTCTGCCAATCTGCCCTGGAGGAAAATTCCTTAACAACCCCAAATATGGCAACCAGCTAAACCCTGAGCATGTGGGCAAGACCCACCAGCCAGACACCCAGAAAAGAATTCTCTGTAGTAACTCAGATCCCACCCCATCTAACATCCCATCGGGCATATTTATCTCTAAAAGTCAAAGGGGGGAGTTGTGGCGCGCTTGGGGGATGGCGGAGGTGGAGTGGAGGTGAGCTGGGACAGGGAGTGGTTCCCTGCTCCCCAAGAGTTACTCCCCGCACCTGCCGGCCCCAGCTCACCTCTGCTCCGCCTCCTCCAAGCGCACCGCTACTCGCTTCTCCCTCCCAGCGCTTTCACGCAGCAAGCCTGGGAGGGAGTGGGGAGAAGGGGAGTTGCGGCGCACTCGGGGGATGGCAGCAGTGGAGCAGAGGTGAGCTGGGGCGGGGAGCGGTTCCCGGCCCCTCTGGGTTACTCCCTGCGCCCACGGGCCCCAGCTCACCTCTTCTCTGCCTCCTCCGAGAGTGCCACTACTCACTTCTCCCTCCCTCCCAGCGCTTTCTCATGGCAAGCCTGGGAGGGAGGTGGAAGGAGGGAAGCGCGGTGCGCCTGGGGGAGGAGGCAGGCTGGGGATTTGGGGAAGGGGCGGAGTTGGGGCGGGGTCGCAAGCAAATTTGCCGCCTCTGCAAATTTACCACCCTAGGCCTAGGCGATAATACGCCGCTGCCTGGAAGTACTTTGGTTCAGGCTTCAGGCCTCAGACTGGGCCTCTGACACAAGAGTTTATGTTTCAGGGCCTCATCTTACTACATCTGCTTGCTTCTTGCTTGCTTTCATTCAACCTCAGACTATCAGGGATGTCAGCTCTGGTCTTCCCTGATTTAGCTGGAGGACTTGTTGGCAATTTGAGAGAATGCATATTGTTAGTTTTTCACATTTTAATTGAAGGTGTCTCTCTGTGGGGGGAGGGTGAGAGAGAACATTTCAACAAGGACTTCCTTTCTTGAAAATGTTACTTAGGGTACGTCTACACTACAAGACTATTTCGAATCAACTTAATTCGAATTTGTGGAATCGACCTTATGAAGTCGAAGTTGTGTATCCACACTAAATACACTAGTTCGACTGTGTGAGTCCACAGTAACGGGGCCAGGGTCGACTTTGGAAGCGGTGCACTGTGGGAAGCTATCCCACAGTTCCCGCACTCCCCGCTGCCCATTGGAATCCTGGGATTTCCCCCCAATGCATGCTGGGGGGAAAAATGTGTCGAGGGTGGTTTTGGGTAACTGTCATCATTGAACTGTCACTCCCGCCCTCTCTCCTTGAAAGCGCCGGCGGGAAATCTGTTCGCGCCCTTCTCTGGTCGGTTACAGCTCAGACGCCACAGCACTGCGAGCATGGAGCCCGCTGCGATCATCGCTGCACTTATGGCCGTTGTCAACTCCTCGCACCTTATCGTCCACCTCTTCCACAGTCAGCTGCTGAGAAATCGGGCGAGGAGGCTCCGGCAGCGCGGTGAGGACAGGAAGTCACAGAGTGGCGCAGACCTCTCACAAAGCAGGGTACGCCACGCAGTGGAGATCATGGTGGCAATGGGTCAAGTTCATGGTGTGGAACGGCGATTCTGGGCCCGGGAAACAAGCACGGACTGGTGGGACCGCATAGTGCTGCAGGTCTGGGATGAATCACAGTGGCTGCGGAACTTCAGGATGCGTAAGGGCACTTTCCTTGAACTCTGTGACTTGCTGTCCCCTGCCCTTAAGCGCCAGGACACCCGGATGCAAGCAGCCCTGACTGTGCAGAAGCGAGTGGCCATAGCCCTCTGGAAACTTGCAACGCCAGACAGCTACCGGTCAGTAGCGAACCACTTTGGCGTGGGCAAATCTACCGTAGGGCTTGCTGTGATTCAAGTAGCCCACGCAATCGTTGAGCAACTGTTCTCAAAGGTAGTGACCCTGGGAAACGTCCAGGTCGTCATAGATGGCTTTGGCACGATGGGATTCCCAAACTGCGGTGGGGCTATAGATGGCACTCACATCCCTATCCTGGGACCGGCCCACCAGGCCAGCGAGTACATTAACCGAAAGGGCTACTTTTCTATGGTGCTGCAAGCACTGGTGGACCATAGGGGACGTTTTACCAACATCTACGTCGGGTGGCCGGGCAAGGTTCATGACGCGCGTGTGTTCAGGAACTCTGGTCTGTTTAAACGCCTCCAGGCAGGTAGTTTCTTCCCGGACCACAAAATAACGGTTGGGGATGTGCAGATGCCTACAGTGATCCTCGGGGACCCAGCCTACCCGCTAATGCCCTGGCTCATGAAGCCCTATACAGGCGCCTTGGACAGTGAGAAGGAACTCTTCAACTACCGGCTGAGCAAGTGCAGAATGGTGGTGGAGTGTGCTTTCGGACATCTCAAGGGGAGATGGCGGAGCTTACTGACTCGCTCGGACCTCAGCGAAAAAAATACCCCCGTTGTTATTGCTGCTTGCTGTGTGCTCCACAATCTCTGTGAGAGCAAGGGGGAGACCTTTATGGCTGGATGGGAGGTTGAGGCCAATCGCCTGGCTGCTGATTACGCTCAGCCAGACAGCCGTGCCGATAGAAGATCCCAGCGGGAAGCGCTGTGCATCCGGGAGGCTTTGAAAGATAGGTTCCTCGGAGAGCAGGGTAACCTATGACTCTCCAGTTGATTTACAGAGAAGCTGAACCTGAGCCTGTTTCAGTGACTGTTGACTTCGATCTGCGGTTACATACCCCATTCTCCAGGTTTCCCCCCTTCCAACACACGTTTTAAAATAACTTTAATGGAACACTGATTATTAATAAAGTTTTCTTTAATTATGAATTCCTGTTCAAGGGTTGAAACATGGACGCGGACTGTGGTGGGTACGGTGTGCACTGATGTCCAGACCGCTTCTACACTAGAGGAATGACAGGCTCCTGCTCCTACAGCGGTCTCTGGGGGGAGGACGGTTGCAGGTGGGTGTGCAGGAAGGGGTGGGTTTGCAGGAAGGGGTGAGGGGTGCCGTCTTTGGGACGGAGTTTGGATGCAGGCTCTGGACTGGGGGTTGGGGTGTAGGAAGGGGTGAGGGGTGTGTGGGAAGGGTGAGTATGTGTTCGTGGATGAGGGCTCTTGCTGGGGCTCAGGGCATCGGAGAGGCTCGTGGCTAGGGGGGAAGGGCATGGTAAGGGCAGCCTGCCTTGCCATTTGTGGATGTCAGGCGCTAGGACCCTGGGGCAGCATACACCTCACAGACTGACCCGGGGCAGCATTCACCTCCCAGAATGACCCTAGTGCCTAGTGACTGCAGTCTGTGTGTGTCCTGCTGTTGATCCTGCCCCCAAGTCTGTACCCTGGTAATGGAGGCTGTCCTATGCAATTAAAAAACCCCTCCCCCCCTTCACACAAAGTCTTCTGACAAGGAAAACGTGACGGAAACAGTGAATAACAACAAACTACTTTTAATACTCAACTACACAGTGGGGGGAATGAAACTTGGATTTGGGACTGGGTGATCCAGGAAGGGAAGCACTTCTCACACTTTAGGGAATGAGAGCTGTTTGGTACATGAGCGCTCTGCTGGGGTGGAGTGACAGTTTTCATGGCCCCTAGCGCCCCTCCTTCTTGTGATTTTTGGTGAGGGGGGGACAGGACTTTGTGGCGGGGGAAGGCGGTTGCAGATACAGTTCAGGGGGGCTCTCTGCTCCTGCCTGCGGTCCTGCAGAACATCTACAAGGCGCCGGAGCGTGTCCGTTTGCTCCCTCATTAGCCCAAGCAGCGTTTGAGTCGCCTGCTGGTCTTCCTGCTGCCACCTGTCCTCCCGTTCGCTGTGTGAGCGCTGGTGCTGACATAGGGTCTCCCTCCACTGTCTCTGCTCGGCCGCCTCGGTTCTGGAGCAAGCCATCAGTTCCGAGAACATGTTGTCCCTAGTCTTTTTCTTTCGCCGCCTAATCTGCGCCAGCCTCTGTGAGGGGGATGCCGAGGCAGTTCGTGAAAGAGCCGCAGCTGTGTGATGGGAAAAAGGAAGTGATTTCCTTGAAAAGATACATGTTTGCGAACACTGAACACAGTCTAGTCAGTTTCTGTGAACAAGACCATACAGGGCACCTAGTCTCACGAGCTCTCAGGACAAGTTCGAGATTTCGGAATACGCTTTCATTGGCTGCGGTCTTGCACAGGAGATCGGACAAGCGGGGCGGTACAGCTGAATCCGTGTAGCAGCCAGGCCTGGTAAGCACTACACTATAGGCTGCTTAACAGTTAATGGATAGCTGTGCCCTCCCGCTGAAGGCAATCTGTAAAGCATAAAGTCTGACCCTGTTCCAGCCCCTCGCGGCTGTGCACGGGAAAGATCACTGTATGCTTTTCCTCTGTGGCCTCCAACACGTGGCTGTTAAGCGAAGGTCATTGCTATGCAAAGTAAAAGTCAAGCATTCACAATAGTAACAGTACACTAATTGCCCTAATTAGATGCAGCAGTCGCCGAACAAGATTAGCCCGAGGCGGGTCACTCGGAGAGAGAGAGAGAGGATCCTGCTCGAATCCCTGCACAGACCAGGACCGTACGCTGCAATGCTGGTGGAGGCAATGATTCCGCTGTACATTAGGATGGCCTGGCGCAGAAGAGTGTGCTTCCACGGAGCACCAAATAAGGCACCTCTCCCCAGGAACCTCCTGCGGAGACTTTTCGAGCTGCTCTCCGAGAGCTTCGTGGAAGTGTCCCAAGAGGATTTCTGTTCCATCCCTATCTGTGTGGACCTTCTCTTTATATAGTTTTTTTAAGCAAAAGGTTTTATATAGTTTTTACATATTTTTTATTCCTGTTTTTTAAAAAATAAATGTTTCCATGTTTATAGCACTTACCGACTGATCCTTCCCCTGATTCTGAGTCCGGGTTAACGGCCGGGGAGGGTTGGTAGGGGATCTCTGTGAGGGTGATGAAGAGATCCTGGCTGTCGGGGAAAGCGGTATTGTAAGCGCTGTCGCCTGCGTCGTCCTCCACAAACCCTTCCTCATCTTCCCCATCGGCAAACATTGCCGAGGAACTGCCCCTCGACACTATCCCATACTCAGAGTCCACGGTCACTGGTGGGGCAGTGGTGGCAGACCCACCTAGAATGGCATGCAGTGCCTCGTAGAAGCGGCAGGTCTGGGGCTGTGCTCCGGAGCGTCCGTTTGCCGCTCTTACTTTTTGGTAGCCTTGTCTCAGGTCCTTGATTTTCACGCGGCACTGCGTTGTATCCCAGCTGTATCCTCTGTCTCTCATGGCTTTGGAGACCTTCTCGTAGGTCTTTGCATTCCGTTTGTTGGAGCGCAGCTCCGAAAGCACAGACTCATCGCCCCACACAGCGATCAGATCCAGGACTTCACGGTCTGTCCATGCTGGGGACCTCTTTCTATTCTGGGATTGCATGGACTCCTCTGCTGGAGAGCTCTGCATCGTTGCAGGTGCTGCTGAGCTCGCCCGATGTCCAACCAGGACATGAGATTCAAAGTGCCCAGACAGGAAAAGGAATTCAAATTTTCCCGGGTCGTTTCCTGTGTGGCTGGTCAGAGAATCCAAGCTTGGACTGCTGTCCAGAGCGTCAACAGAGTGGTGCAGTGTGGGATAGCTCCCGGAGCTAGTAAGTTCGATTTGCATCCACATCTAGCCTAATTCGACATAGCCATGTCGAATTTAGCGCTACTCCCCTCGTCGGGGTGGAGTACTGAATTCGAACTAAAGAGCCCTCTAGGTCGAACTAAATGGCTTCCTGGTGTGGACGGGTGCACGGTTAATTCGAATTAACGCTGCTAAATTCGAATTAAAGTCCTAGTGTAGACCAGGCCCTAGTCATTGAAATCATATAGGTGGTAACAAAATAAAGAAAAAAATACAAACAATCCAACAGAGTGTTTTAATATTCTGAGTATAAATTTGCTACCTTCTCAGTTGCTTAGCTTTCAGTCTATTGGCTTTGCTCCTGTAATTTCCTTATTTCCCTAATTCTGCAGTCATCATTCAGTCTTCTAAGGAAGACAAGACTGAATTTCTAATGTAAAAATCAAGCCATAAAATGCCTTTTTGAGAGGCTAGGAGGGGATGGGGGAAGAAAGAACATTTCAGGCCTCCATATATCATAAAGAAACATTGTGGGCCATCTTTAACACAGAGTTCTGTAAAATAAAACAGTAACTGGTATTGCACTCTCACTATCAGACATATTAAAGCATACTGGAAAAGGCTATCTTACTAACATCAGTAAACATGGTACTGTAACATTGTAAATAAAAACAGCAATGGTGAGAAGACTGAATATTCCATCCCCAAGTGGAGGTGCTTACCTCCTTAAACCTGCTTAAATGGGTTTTGTTTAAGGAAGACACTCTCTTTATGTATGTAGGTTCTTTGTTACTATTTCATACACCCAAAAGGAGAATATATAGGACATGACTGTGTTCTCAGATGTTGAGAAGGCATTTGTCATGGTGAGAGTGAGAGTGTTTATTTGAAGTGCTGATGAAATTTGGCATGATAGGTCTTATTATAAAATCAATCCAATGGATTTCTAGTTCCCTCAGGCCACTAGTCACAGCTAATGCTGTAGATAATGTCGTGCACCCATTTGCAAGCTAGACATGCCAGACATTGCCCATGATGATATTTGCTCTTTACTGATGGAACCAAATCCATTACACCAGTCTGGAGGGCATGGGTGATGTAGAGTGAGACACAAAGCAGAAACGTAACATCATCCTGCGTATGACAAATCCAGAGGACTGTGGATTCACTATTAGTTAGAATATAAAGTTAGCTTGGGCGACTCACTTATAAAGCTGGCCAGGTAACAATATGCCCCTGTGAATCTAAAACACCTTTCTAGTGCCGCCACTAAGAATTTGTTATTCTTTGGAGTATATATATTTTCTTCTACATTGAACTGTAGGGAATGAACCTCGCTATACCAGGGCCGGCTCCAGACCCCAGCGCGCCAAGCGTGCGCTTGGGGCAGCGTCCCGCGGGAGGGCAGCAGGCGGCTTCGGTGGACCTCCCGCAGACGTGCCTGTGGACGGTCCGCTGGTCCCGCAGCTCCGGTGGAGCATCCGCAAGCATGCCTGTGGGAGGTCCACCGGAGCCGTGGGACCAGCGGACGCTCCGCAGGCACGTCTGCGGGAGGTTCACCGCAGCCGCGGAACCGGCGACCGCCAGAGCGCCCCCTGCGGCGTGCCGCCGTGCTTGGGGCAGCGGAAATCCTAGGGCCGCCCCTGACTATACTCTTAAATCTATGACTTCAGATGATGGGGAGAGGTTCCTGCAAAAAAAGAACCCCCCAACAATATTAGCCTCTTTGACTTCATGGTAGAATTGATGGGCTTAATTCTGACCTTTGTTACATCTGCTGGTGGAACCTCATTGGGACTAATGTACTACCGTTTGAAACTAATGAACTTGTGCTTGCTTATGACACTGGTGAATTTGCTTTCTTCACCTCAGTAGGGTTTCATAGGTGTAATAAGGGACTTGAATTTGTCCCAACCTCCATAATAAATCCTATGGAATTATGGGTGTGTTGAATTGCAATAAATACACCTCTACCTCGATATAACATGACCCGATATAACATGAATTCAGATATAACGTGGTAAAGCAGTGCTCCGGGGAGCGGGGCTGTGCACTCCGGTGGATCAAAGCAAGTTCGATATAACGCGGTTTCACCTATAACGTGGTAAGATTTTTTTGGCTCCAGAGGACAGTGTTATATCAAGGCAGAGGTGTAGATTATTTTCCTAGCTCTTTTCTTTAACTGCCTATTCACTGTTTTTATAGCAATGAAAATCAATTGCCTTTACTAATACAATTTCATAGGTGATTATTTTAAATACATATTTTAAGAACTGACCTCCCTTCAGGTTTTGGTATCTGCAAGTAAGTCAATGTTAACTAGCATTGTTTTCCTTTACTGTATAAATTTGGTCATTTTTATTTTCAAAAAGCAAAGGATGCCTTTGAGTCTGAGACAGAAACAAAGGAGCAAGGAGTTTATAACTAGAGATGAACTTGGTCCACAAAATTTAGATCTACCACTGAACTTTCTTCAGATTTGGCAGAGTTCTGATTTGTGGTTTAAGTTAAACCTTTATAATGCTACAAAGTTTAGATATGGATCTGAGCTTCCCCAAATGTGGTCAAAGTCAGTCAGAACTTTTTATGAGATACATTGCTTGTCTTTACTCATGTTTATTTGCAACAGTCATGATTTCCTGTGTTATGCATTACAGTGTTATGCTGTGGGGGAAGGAGCATAATTAGATGCAATCTCATTGAAGTTGTTCCATGTAACTGCCACCCTTCATATGTATATGAAAGAAATGTATATGTAAGAAGTGATCAAGCTCCTTTATGGGACCAAAAAGCTGAAACAATGTGCCAAAACACTACCCAAAACACAAACATAGGGCAAAGCTTGAGCAGAAGATGAACCATGTGGCCAAGGGATTTTCTTGAATACTGATGTAGCAAATGCAGGGGCTGGGGCATTGATTAGTAGAGCTGTGTCTCACTCTGTTTGTGAGAGAGAATCAACAGAAACACACAGACAGACATAGAAGGATTAAAGAAGCCCAGCAGCCAGAGAATCCCTGGTAGTGTGATCCTGAGAAAAAAACTAAAAGAGAGAGAGATGGCACTTTTGGGCTAAGTGCTGGTTGAAAGAGACTTGGAACTGTGAACAAAGAAACTGTCTCCTGTTGTTTGAATCCTACAGTTTTCGGGGAAACAGGATTTTGTACGTTCTTTGTAAATACACAGAAAGAAATTCCTGGCTCCATTATTGATTTCTCCTCCTAACAGAAACCGTTCTCTGATCCTGAAAACTGGCTAACTGTGAAGGTCAAAAGTGGGTAATAACAGCATCGTTTAGAAATATAAATAGTTGGATAGCTGCAGAACTCTTTAAGAAGCTGGTTGAAAATGACACAGTTGAAAATGACAGTTAAACAATACACATTTCTGTGGCAACTTAGATAATGTCTAACTTTCTAATGAATCCATTCCAGCTTTATTGATCATCAGGCAAGACATAATCATTAGATGATTCTCTGTTCCCATCATACTCTAGATGTTCCCTGACTACTGGTTAATACTTTGCCAGATGACAACCAGGGTTCGTCTTTGGAGTAGAGATTAAAATATCCCTTTTAAGGATGATAAAAATAAAATAAATATTACCATGTACATATACTCTTCATTTTCAACATGAGTACACAAAATGAGCCAAATTCTGTGTAACTTCATTGTGTATTTTCCAGATATTGTAAGAAACTTAAAATTACAGACAGGTCTAGACAACATGGTGGTAAAAACCCAACGACCACCTACCCTAATGGTCCCATCATCGATGGCAACAGTGGAGTTGAACTGAGAGAAGATTTTAAGAAAAAGTTTAGGGGCATTTGGGGTTTTAACAAAACAGCAAACTTTTGCCTTTTGGATTTGAATAGGAGCTATGTACTTTGATTGAGGACAGCACATGGCTTTAAGTGTCAGGAAAATACACTGTATGTGAACAGCAATGGGGAGGATTACTGAAAGTGTATTTTCCCATGGTGAGTCAAGGAGCAGCCAGCTATAAGGCAGTAAATACCCGATCCTAGGGAGTCTGAAGTAGATGCTATTTTAACAGAAGCACTGACTATAAAATTGCAGTGTATGGTTGGTGACTGTCACAAGCGGCAATATGAAACAACAGGCTATAGTTTTGCATGGTGTGAAAAATAAAGTTAATTGCTCTGTGATGACTTTGGATTTGCAATCACTCTTTAGAGGTTAAATGGAAATTAGCGTGGCCAAGGGAAGGTGGTGTGCATCAGGTGTTTTGTAGGAATCTTGCAAAATTTACTGGTAAGTGAAAGACACTGTCAAATAATTAGCCAAAGAAGCAAAATCTTAGTGATCCTTGAAGAATCTACAATACATAGGGCTAAATCTGGTGTCCCTGCATTTCTCTGCAGCTGTTGCAACAGTTAATGGCCTGACATAGTGGCCACTGTCACTGCTATCTACCTATACAAGAGTTTTGGCTAGTCGATCTGCACACAGCTGTGGACCCACAGACCTATTGATGGTCACTCACTGGTCTGTCCCCAAATCCCCGCTCCATATTTTTACAGTGTCAGACATCACAAAGCAATGCTTCGCAGTGTACGTGAGACTCAGACACCCTGCACAGACTATCTATGGACTTCCCCTCTGCACCAGAACTGTGGTGGTTTCCCTGCATTTAAGGTCTTCCAGATCTGTGGAGGGGCAGGATTTGACCCTATGAAACCGATAAATGTGTATTATTATTATTACATTCCTTTAGCACCTAACAATATAGAAACTCCCTTTATACCTTATCTCTGGGTAATCTCATCTGCAAACACAAATTCAACTACCATGTCTAGGCTGACAAATCATAGATCCTCCTCTGCTCCAGACCTGTCTTCTATCCAAACTGTAACCTCAGCCTCTCTGCCATTGCCTCATGGATGTTAGCTGTCAGTTCAAGCTTGACATGGATAAAACAAAGCTCCTAATCTTCCCCCACAAGCCCTCCTCACTACCTTGGTTCTCAATCACTGTGGACCAAACCACCATTCTGCCTGTCACCAAGGCCCATAACTTGGGCATCGTCTTCGACTCAGACCTCTCTCTAGGTTCTTACATCCAGGCTATGTCTAAATCTTACTAATTCTTTCTACATAACATCTCTAAGGCCTGGTCTACACTACACGTTTAAACCGGTTTTAGGAGCATTAAACCGATTCAACGCCACACCCGTCCACACTAAGAAGCCCTTTATATCGATATAAAGGGCTCTTTAAACCGGTTTCTGTACTCCTCCCCAACGAGAGGAGTAGCGCTAATATCGGTATTGCCCTATCGGATTAGGGTTAGTGTGGCCGCAAATCGACAGTATTGGCCTCCGGGCGGTATCCCACAGTGCACCACTGACCGCTCTGGACAGCAATCTAAACTCGGATGCACTGGCCAGGTAGACAGGAAAAGCCCCGCGAACTTTTGAATATCATTTCCTGTTTGCCCAGTGTGGAGCTCCAATCAGCACGGCTGGTGATGCAGTCCGAAAACAAAATCCAAAAAGAGCTCCAGCATGGACTGTACGGATGTGATCGCTATATGGGCAGGCAAATCTGTTCTATCAGAGCTCCGTTACAGAAGACGAAAGTCCAAAGTATTTTTAAAAAATCTCCAGACAGACGCCATAGCAGAGACTCAGCACGCTGCTGCGTGACAAGCGTAACGGAAAGCCAAAGAATCAAATGGATGCTCATGGAGGGAGGGAGGGGGGACTGAGGACGCAAGCTATGCCACAGTTCCTGCAGTCTCCGAAAAGCATTTGCATTCTTGGCTGAGCTCCCAATACCTGTAGAGTCAAACACATTGTCCGCGGTGGTTCAGGGCATAGCTCGTCAATGTACCCCCACCCCCAGAAGGAAAAGGGAAAAAAATTGTCTCTTGACTCTTTTAAATGTCACCCTATGTGTACTGAATGCTGCTGGTAGACGCGATGCTGCGGCACTGTACTGTAGCATCCTCGCCCCCCCTCCTTGGTGGCTGATGGTACAATATGGCTGATATCTGTCGTCATCATCAGCCTTGTGGCAGATGGTGTAGTGCAATAGGACTGCTATCTGTCCTCATCATCAGCCCATGAGTGCTCCTGACTGGCCTCCCGGTCATTCCCAGTAGACGATACAGAACGGCTGGTAACCGTTTTCATCATAGCAACAGGGGGCTGAGCTCCATCAGCCCCCACACTTCATGTGTAAAGAAAAGATTCTGTACTGCCTGGACTATCATAGCAGCAGGATGCTGGGCTCCTCTCCCCCACACTGCTTAATGTCCTGTCTGGACTATCATAGCAGCTGGAGGCTGCCTTCCCCTCATTTCATTTCACTAACAAGTCATTGTTTCTTATTCCTGCATTCTTTATTACTTCAGCACACAAATGGGGGGACACTGCAATGGTAGCCCAGGAAGGCTGGGGGAGGAGGGAAGCAACAGGAGGTGGGGTTGTTGCAGGAGCACCCCCTTGTGAATGGCATGCAGCTCATCATTCCTGCATGATCTGACACGGAGCGGCTGTGCTCTCTAGTTCTCTGATACACTGGATCTCTAGTACACTTGCCCCATATTCTAGGCAGGACTGATTCTATTTTTAGATACCATAAAGGAGGGATTGACTCGGGGAGTCATTCCCATTTTTGTCTTTTGCGCCCCCGGCTGATCTCAGCCAGGGGCATCTATGACAGCAGCAGAAGGTATAGTGCAATAGGACTGGTAACCGTCATCTCATTGCCAATTTACAATGGCATGGTAGACCGTACAGAACGGCTGCTAACCATCTCTGCTGTCATGCAAAAGCAAATGAATGCTGCTGTGTAGCGCTGCTGAATCGCCTCTGTCCGCGGCATCTAGTACACATACGGTGACAGTGACAAAAAGCAAAACAGGCTCCATGGTTGCCACGCTATGGCGTCTGCCAGGGCAATCCAGGGAAAAACGGCGCGAAATGATTGTCTGCCGTTGCTTTCCCGGAGGAAGGAATGACTGATGACATTTACCCAGAACCACCCGCGACAATGATTTTTGCCCCATCAGGCACTGGGATCTCAACCCAGAATTCCAAGGGGCGGGGGAGACTGTGGGAACTATGGGATAGCTACGGAATAGCTACCCACAGTGCAACGCTCCAGAAATCGACGCTAGCCTCGGACCGTGGACGCACACCACCGAATTAATGTGCTTAGTGTGGCCACGTGCACTCGATTTTATACAATCTGTTTTACTAAACCGGTTTATGTAAATTCGGAATAATCCCGTAGTGTAGATGTACCCTAAGATATGGCCTTTCCCACATAGCTGAAACGCTTGTCCCAGGTCTCATCGTTTCATATCTTGATTTCTGTAACATCCTTCTTGCTGG
Organism: Mauremys mutica; assembly: GCF_020497125.1. Classification (NCBI taxonomy): domain Eukaryota; kingdom Metazoa; phylum Chordata; order Testudines; family Geoemydidae; genus Mauremys; species Mauremys mutica. Next base: position 161,073,636 of record NC_059074.1, on the reverse strand, counting down.
CCTTAACAAATTCAGTCCTGCCTCACTCATATCCATTTAGTGTTGCTGCAAAGATCATTCTCCTAGCCCATCATTTTCACCACCTCACCCCTTTCTTTGCATCCCTCCACTGACTCCTCCATCTCTATCACATCAAATATAAGCTACTTGTCTTTTTCTTTCAAGGCCTTTCACAATGTATTCCTGCTGTACTTAACATCTCTTTTTCATTATTTCATTGGTGATGCTTGCTTCTGATCAGCCCAAAATGCCAGCTTCTATGTCCAACTTATGAAATTTACAAACAAGAACCTTCATGCTGCCCCTCACACTTGGGAGGAGCTCCATGTAAACACCCGCAAAGCGTCTTCATTATCCATCTGCAATACCCTCCTCAAAATACTCCTTTGCCATGATACCTACGAAAACAAAACAAAATGAACCACTGTGATGCTCTGTACCTCGGGGGAACACTCAGCACCCCTATGTTCATCCTTGTAACATGATTGTGTGGTATCCAATGCAAAGTTTGTCATGTCGGGTGTCTTCGGAAGGCTCATGATGCACTGAGCATTGTTGTTATAGGAATGTTATAGTAATTGTTACAGTAATGTTATGGGTTATAATTTCATGTATATAGTTACGAGGCTGAAAATGTATCCTCGTGGCTTAAAATGAGCCCAGGCAAAAACTCTCCAAGAGCAGAGAGGCAGTTCACACCACATCAGGGCAAGTATGAAACAAACTCAACCCAGCCTCACAGGAACAAAGGATGCTGGCCTGGGCAGCAACAAAATAATCTGTTTGAGTGAGTCATCCCCCTTCCTTTGGTCGGTATGGGACTGCAATGAGGTAATGCTCACCTGACTCTGAAGGCGGGGGCAAAGCCAAGAGGGAAGAAAGGACATGATAAAAGGGAGAGACGTTTGCCATGCTCTCTTTCTTCCGCCTCCATCTACAGACACCACCACACCAAGTGACTGAAGTGCTTATCAAAGGGGAGAGCCTGGCTGAAGAGCAACCGGCCAGCCTGTGGTGAGAAGCATCTAAGTTTGTAAGGGCATTGAAAGTGTTAAGATCAGCTTAGAATGCATTTTGCTTTTATTTCATTTGACCAAATCTGACTTGTTATGCTTTGACTTATAATCACTTAAAATCTATATTTATAGTTAATGAATCTGTTTGTTTATTCTACCTGAAGCCGTGCGTTTGGTTTGAAGCGTGTCAGAGACTCCTCTGGGGATAACAAGCCTGGTACATATCAATTTCTTTGTTAAATTGATGAACTCATATATGCTTGTAGCATCCAGCGGGCATAACTGGACACTGCAAGATGGAGGTTGCTAGGGTTGTGTCTGGGACCGGAGATATTGGCTAGTGTCATTTGGTTGCGCAATCCAAGGAGTGGCTTACATGCCAGATGTTGTGTGTAAACAGCCAAGGAGTGGGAGTTCTCACAGCAGAGCAGGGTAAGGCTGGCTCTCAGAGTCAAGGACTGGAGTGCCTTAGCGGATCACCGGTCCAGATATCGCCAGAGGGGAATGTCACAAACACCTTGGCAAGTTAGGCTGCTATTGTGTTGAGACCACTCCTACCATGCTGACTAATATGATCTCATTGTTTCCTTGTACTCCCCCATCTGTCTGTCTGTATCCATCTGTTGTCCCTTGTCTCATGGATGGATTATAAACTCCAGGGTTCTACAAAGAGAGCAAAGCTCCCCTCTACTTTCATAATCAGAGACCCTTTCTTAAAGAGAACACATCCAGGTGTTGGCCCTCAGAAAAGCATTGCCTGGAGTCTCCATATTTCTTAGGAAGTAACTCTTTCAGGCTAGAGGCTAGAGCACACCTAGAGCTAGTCCTGATCTCCAGTGGGAGAAAATTCCATAGCTAAGGCCCTCCACTGACTAGATATCTCTGCCCTCGTCCTGTAAATCCGATCACGGGGGTCTGTCAGCCTAAACATCCTTGCCAATTGCAGAAGTTTCATTGGATAAGCAAAGAGATAGCTGGATTCTAGGCCAGTTAGAGCTTTAACGATAAGGACCAGGACCTTGAATTGCAACTTGAATTTAAGTGGTAGCCAGCATAGAGTGTGGAACATTGTTGTGTAATCTGCTGTCCTTGGTCTATCCTGCCTAAAAGATGGGCTGCCACATGTTGAACAAGCGCCAGGTAGTCTTCAGCTGCAGTGTGAAGTACACATTTTGTTAATGCTTTTCCCTTTAAACTAAAGTATTAATTTCTATTTATATATTATAGACCTGCCCTCTTCAGTAATCTGTTCCATTACAATTTTCCACCTGCAAGGTTTGTGAACACAAAGATTCGAAAGGTGAATTTCCATAAAGACTTGGATTGACTTTTTATTTAATGATGTACCTGACATGTTGGATGGGTGAGGAAGTCTGCTTTTGATAACTTCATTCTTGATAAATGTCTTAGTGTTGTTCATACAATCATAGTCATTAGAGATGGAAAGACTATAATGTCACCTTGTTCATCTCTCTGCAGGAGTGTATTTTCTAGTGCTACATTCAATCTAGTTTTAAATGTTCCAGCAGATGGGGCTTCCTTTTCTTCCATCAGGAGACTATTACATCATCTAGTGGATCTTGGGAAGCTTTCCTGTTATTTTGCCTGGGACTGTATTGCTCAATATTTGGATCTCAGTATATACAATACTATAAAGGTTTTATCTGAAAAGAGTGGTTTGTAAGCTAGCCCCATGGCCATCATCAAGTGAACCTTCTTCCCATCAGAAAGAATTGGACATACCATACAACTATACATTACAATATAACCTGTGGAGAAAGTTTTAAGAACACTATGGCTGAGATACAGGCTCAAGACAGATGAGGTTATGTGAGTGGCTGCGCTCCTTGTCGTAAGCATCATCTTTGGATTGACAGCATGACAGCTGTGAAAGAGCAAACCAGAGTAGCTTGGCAGAACATTTTACACTACTCAGTTTATGCAAAATATTGGTGTAACATATGATGTTTTGGAGTAACTATCTGAGTAATTGATTAAACTCCATAAATGTGATGATATTCCTACATTGCCTGAGGCTCACAGAGCCATCTGTTTACGAAATATGAATCTGAGTGTCTCATACACCAGAATTTCATGTTGTCTTAGTACAATCTGCCTTAAAAAAGAGAAAATTGAAAGAAATATCCCTGAATGAATGAAGGAAAAAAAATTAGATATGGCCAGGAACTTTATAAAGAAGCTTTGCTCATAAACACATGAATAATCGATTTATAGCTATAATCATAATTAATAATACTTTATATAGCATTTTTCATCTGAAGATCTCCAAGTGCTTCTCAGGACCAATCTTGCACCCTCTAAAATCAATGGGAGCTGTCTAGGGCTTTAGATGGGGCTCTGTGATGGGGTGTACAAACCCCACACTGAGCGACAAGGGGTTAACGAATTACTGTGGGTCCACACAGCCCTGCCCCATCACACCTGCAGCAAATGCTCTATCTGGTGGAAGAATTAAAAGACAAGGAAACAGCTCATTTTGGGGCAGACCTGGAAGACAGCAGACCTGCAACCTGTGGCACCAGCAGCACAGAACAGAGGGAAGGCTGAAATCTCTAAGGTAATTGCCCCCAAAGGCCCTCCCTGAGGGAAGAGAGGCCCCAACTCTGCAACAGTCAGAGAGGGAAGCATTCCCCTCTCCCCCGCATATGGACATTGGTAATCCCTTTTTTATTTTCTTGGTTTGGACTACCCCAATAGGGGAAAACCTTGGCCTGATCTGGCCCGGGGGGAGATAGGCAGTGGCCCGGGGAGGGCAGCCTTAGTTGCCCGATCACTGATAGCCCCAAAAGGCCTTGGGTCAGAGCCCAGTGGAGTGGGAGGGCCTAGGCTCCCCTACTAGTTATGAGTTGTAGCTCTGACCACTAGGCCATGCTTCCTGACTAGTGAGGATCGTTACAGGCCTTAAGTGCCAGAGTGTGACCAACAATTTATTACAGTTAAGGCGTTTCTTGGTGAATGTTGCATCCCAATTGTTGTTATAAAGCAGAAGTCTGAAGAAAAAGTGACTTTCACCCAAAATGCCCTGTCTGCATACTGTCCTGTTTAATATTATGAAACAGAATGTATACATAGGATTATGTGATAGACTCAGGCCAGTTGTGTACAGCAGAATAGCTGAAGGCAGATATACTGGCCACTGGATTAACAGTTTTCTGTTCCCTGACTGACCAGAGCAGGGGCTGCTCCAGGCTAATGAGAACACCTGACTCTAATTAACCTGTAAAGAGTCAGTTGAGGCCATTCAGTTAATGTGACCACCTGACTCTAATTAAGGCCCTGCTGATACTATAAAAAGGGCTCACTCCAGTCAGGCAGGGGAGCCAGGGAGCCGGAGGAGAGGAAGTGCGGCTGAAGGGCTGGTTACTGAAGACACCCTAAAACATCGTTAAAGGAGCCCTAAGGTAAGGGTGAAGAAGGGAGAAGCAGGAGAGCTGTGGGGAAGTGGCCCAGGGAAATGTAGCAACTCTGGCAGTGAAAGGTTGGCTGCCAACAACTGCTACCATTAGGGTCCCTGGGCTGGAACCCGGAGTAGAGGGCGGGCCCGGGTTCCCCCCAACCCACAACTACAGGAACAGCTCCTGGAAGGGGAAGTCAGGTCCCTGTCAGGACAGGAGGCTGAACAGAGACCGTGGGAGTTCTCTCACCAACCTCCTTGCAGCCTATGATGAAAAGGGCTCAGTAGACTGTAACCCTGGCCCTAGAGAGAGAAGGGCTACATGGAGGGTCACAGTGAGCCACTGAGGCTAGCATAAACCGCCTAGAAGCGCAGGACCCACAGGAGCAAGGTCAGAGCTCTGCCACAACTGTAAAGCATTGGATCCAGCCCAGCAGCTTTGTAAGCACCTCTTTTGCCATACAGAGATATTGCCTGGTACAGTAGAATCTTATTCCAAGAGGCACAAAGAGAAAACATTTTGAAAATTAAATTGCAGCAATAACTGAGAAAAGGACTGGAAATTATTTTTTTCTTTTGTTCACAGAAAAAAATGCACTTTAAGTTGCAGATTGTTTTGTGTCTTAAAACTTCATAAGAAAAGGACTCCCTTTGTGTTTTTTCTCATATTATTAAGAGCTCCCATGTAAGTTGAAGAGCACTTGATATCACCTGAATAGTTAACAATAATGACAGACAGAGATAGGAAGGGGAGCCTTTATAAATAGATAGTAAGGAAAAGTCATTCATAAGCATGATAGACATGGGCATTAGACCACTGACTGACAATTACTGTATGCCTGGAGTCCTAAAGTTATTTCATAGGCATAATAGGCCTTTAAAGTACCATGAGTGACATCCTTGACGCATTGTAGCCAGTGGGAGTTGTGCCATTTGACTTCCTCAGTGGAACCAGGATTTCACACCATGTAATTAGAAATAAACCCAAGCCAAGCCTGAACACCCCCTTTCAACTCTGAATTCAAGAATTGAATTTTGCAGCTCATCTCTGTTTGTAACTGACCCAAGACACTGGCCATCACCTAGAGCCATAGTTCTCAAACTTATTTGATCGTGCCCCCGTTCTCTGTGTCTGTAGTAGTTTATATGCCCTTCTCCCGTCATACAAGTACATATAGCAATTTAAAAAAATCAACACACAACTTTCACTAAATATTAAAAACAGTAAGACTCTGATTCAAACGGCACCAACGATCCATTGTAATAAGAGCAAAAGCAAAGCTGCGACTGTGGTTGATGCTTACAATTAAATGTGCACACCGCATCAGAGCAAACAGATTAACGTACAGATGTCAGTGACTTTGTATAATGCCATGCAAGCTTAACAGAAATCCGTCAAACTGCACAGCCCTATCTAGAATCAAATGCACTCTGCCATCTGAGGACCTGATATGTCTGTAGGAATCAGCGTTGCTAGTTATTCATTGCTGTGGGTAAGTTATTCTGCCCCCCCAAGCGTCTCACAGCCACCCCAGAATACATTCTGTGCCCCCCCCCCAAGGGGGTCCTGCTCCCTAGTTTGAGAACCTCTCATCTAGAGAACTATATCTGTATGTGGACTAATCCTGGAGAAAACTTTGGGAGAAAAGAAAAACGCACACAACAGTGTATTTTGTGTGTTTGTCTTGCTATTGTAAGTAGTTGTATTTGAGTAGATGCTCCCACTCTGGCTCCCTCACAGATAAATGGGGGGAGGGCACTGTTTGTTTTTGGGTTATTTTTGCTTGGTCTTGAAGTAAAGCATTTGAGGTACTGCAGTCTATTGCCACAGATATCGCTGCTGATGTCCCAAATTAAATTGTATGACTTTGCTACAGAATCAAGTAGGAAGCTGCATTATCTTGTTCAGAAATAAGCATGTTTTGTACTATTGCTGTAGTATATAGCAGGGATTCCCAAAGTTTTTTCCCTCAGGCCCATTACACACAGGGCCAGCTCCAGGCACCAGCTTATCAAGCAGGTGCTTGGGGCGGCAACTCGGGAGCGGGACGGCACTTTCAGATATTCGGCGGCAATTCGGCGGAGGGTCCCTCACTCCTGCTCGGAGCGAAGGACCTTCCGCTGAATTGCCGCAGATCGGGGCTTTTTTTTTTTTTTTTTTGCTGCTTGGGGAGGCAAAACCCCTGGAGCCAGCCCTGATTACACATCTGTCAGGGAGAGGGACCCCCCCCGGGGCTTGCACAGCCTCTTGTCTCACTCGGGACCAGGGCCAGCAAGAGGGTGAAGGGGCCAGGCAGGTGCGACAGCCAGCCCCTGCCAACACTCTCCGCCTTAGCAGCCCACTGAGTGACTTGAGCTGGTCACCAGGCAGCCCTGCCCCAGTCAACCACTCAGCACCCTGGTGCGCCTCACAGGCACTCCCTTCCGGGGAATGGGAGAAGGGTTTGGGGGCTGCCAGTGCCGGGAAGAGGCAGGTGTTTGGGCCAGGCCCAGCTGTTATCTTGCCTGTCCCGATCATGGAGCATGATACTCCAGGGGGCCCAACAGCCACAGATAGCGGAGTGCAGTGGCTCAGAGTGGGAATGGCTGTAGGGTTACCGTATTTCAAGTTCCCAAATAGAGGAGAATTGGGGGGAGGGGTACAGTTGTGGGGTTTTTGAGGTGTGTCTGTGTACTGGGAGAGGGTATTTGGGTGGGTTTTGGAGGGGGGTATTTGGCTGGTGCTGGAGGGGGTACCTGCAGCCCCACACTCAAGGTGGGGGCAGTGTTGCACTCCCTATCAGGGTGGTAGGGGGGCAGCTGGTACAGGCCCGAGATGCAGTGCCTGTCCATCAGTCAGTGCCTCCCTGTGGGCCTCTCCCCCTCCCAGAGCCCTGTCACCCCTCCCAGTCAGATTCTGAGGCCCCACAGCAGGGCAGGCAGCCCAGCTGCTGGCCAAGAAGTGCTTGGTGACTCTGATTACAACCATGAACCCTCCAGCTTCCCTCGGAGGTGCCACCTCTCTGGGCTGCCCCCTTCTCCTTACCCACCACCCAGCATCTCTGCTTCACCTTCTGCTGCTCCAGCCCTGGAGAGAGGCCATCGCTGGCTGCCATTCTGTCAACATATGCAGTTTGGGGGCGGGGCAACACCCCCATCCTAAGTCCCCCCAACTCTGCTTATAATGGACCACACAGGACTGTGTCATGGCTTACCTGTGCGCTGTGGCCCATGGTTTGGGAACCCCTGGTATATAGCAATACCCCGCACGGAAATTTCCTACCTCCAAGGCCACAGCTCATGAGGGAGAGATTCCCCCATCCATGATTCTATAACAGTGTAATGCTCGCTATAACTTCAGTTTTTATAGTAGTATTTTTAGACTAGGCATTAAGGCCATCCTTACTGCTCTCTTCTCAGCTCTAACATTATGTTGCTCTCTCTTACATGTGAGGAGCTTTCATTGACCTGAGTGGAACTTACACTTAGGGCTGGTCCACACTAAGAAGCGGGGTCGAACTAGGGTACGCAAATTCAGCTACGTGAATAGCGTAGCTGAATTCGAAGTACCCTAGTTCGAACTACTCACCCGTCCAGACGCCGCGGAATCGAAGTCCGCGGCTCCAAGGTCGACTCCGCCACCGCCTTTTGCAGTGGTGGAGTACCGGAGTCGACCACGGCGCTTCCGGAGTTCGAACTATCGCATCCAGATTAGACGCGATAGTTCGAACTCCGAGAAGTCGAACTCACCGCGTCGACCCGGCTCGTAAGTGTAGACTAGCCCTTAGATGGAAAGCAGAGTAGTGGAGTTACAATATACTGGGTAGAACTGAGAGGAAAATGTTTCCTTTTGGGGACTAACCTACCTCCCATCTCCACGACTGCTGCTGCTATTTTCTTGACAGTAAAACCAGTGTGGGCCCACTGCAGGGCCGCCCAGAGGGGGGGGCAAAGGGGGCAATTTGCCCCGGGCTCCGCAGGGGCCCCCAAGAGAACAGCGGAGGCTCCCGCCTCCGCCCCTCTCCTGGAGCCTCAGCGCATCAAGCGCCGAGTCTCCGGCCGAGCCCCTGAGCCCCGCCCCGCTCAGAGCGGCGTGGTCAGGGGGTGGGGCAGCTGCCTCCGCTCGGCGTGGAGCTCCCAGCCCCGCCCCCTCACCACGCGGCTCTGAGCGGGACGAAGCTCAGGCCCCGCCGGAGACGTGCTCGGGTAAGAGGCTGAGGCTGGGGCCGGGGCGGGGGAAGCGGGACCCGCCGCCGCCGCCGCAGCGCAGCCCGGTCTTCGGCGGCAGGGGGCCCCTTCTGTTCCGGGACCCCCCACCGAAGTGCCCTGAAGGCCCGCGGCGGGGACCCTCCCCGCCACCGAATTACCGCCGAAGACCGGGCTGCGCTTCGGCGGCGGGTCCCGCTTCGGCGGTAATTCGGCGGCGGGGGGCTCCCGCCATGGGTCTTCGGGGCACTTTGGCGGCGGGTCCCGGAACGGAAGGGCCCCCCCGCCGCCGAAGACCCCGGGCCCCCGGAATCCTCTGGGCGGCCCTGGCCCACTGTGTGAGTGGAGGTTGGATTTGGGTGTTATTACAGGGAGGGCCTTCCCCTTTCCACCTTGCACTGAGACATGGCCAGTACCATGTTGGATCTCTGCACTGAAGTACAACGGATGAGTGGAAATAGATCAGTGACTAACAGGCAAGAGTGATGCCGGAGGATTGGCCACTGCCTGAAACCTGTCTGATCTCTCTAGGTTTTTATACCATGTTTATCATCATGAGATCTCAGCATCTGAATCCTCCGGTTTTTCATGGAGGAGAATTGAGGCCACAGAGGGATACTTGAGCTGTGTCCTGCATCCCTGGATTTAAGCCTTAAGGGAGAGTATTGAAAAATAAAGATTTAGTCTGGGGAATAAATATCGCCAAAAGCCTTTTAATATGAGTAGTTGCTAGAAGCTAGGAAAACTTGTTACACTGAGGCCTTGACAAGAGGGTAAATGGACTGGGCCATGGTGTGAATTTATTTCATATGTATAATGAAATGTCATTGAGTTAACTAGTCACAGCCCATAATCACTAAAAAAAGTAACTTTCACATAAACATCATTTATGGCTTTTTAACGGCTGTTACGCTATGTTCCAGATTCTCTCTGTATTCTATTAGAATTTCAGTGATGAAAGCACACAACAGAACTTTATTATGTACTGTACAGCCTGCTAAATTTTTTTTGCAACACAACAGAAATGTAAATGAGGCTTTTAATGAAGGCATATAACTGTATCCTGAATGAGGGTAAGGTCCATTTTACCTGTATCAAGAAGGAATGTCATGCCACAAAGTGTGTGTGTTACCATGAGATAATGCAGGCCTTGTGGGAATTAGCAAACACTTAGCTTTGTCCTATGCCTTCAACAAACCAGGAGGGATTATCTCATAATAAAGTAGCCCAGAATGTCTTATTCCTCTGACAAAATGGAAGTCAAAAATAAACAACTGCTTAATTATAAAAGATCACATACCCTCCCACTGAAAAGGATTCCAGTAACTGAAAATGTCTTTGTAAAATATCTGAAATATCTGTCTGTATATAATTCACCTATACATATACAGTATAGTAATGAATATTAACATATACATTGCTTTCATATATATGTCTGCATACATACTTAAGGTTATAATATAAATATTTCAAGTAAGATTTCTGTTTAATTGAACTTCTGAATTGCTTTTAACATATGGAGCCATTGGACCTTTAAAAACACTATAAATGTTAATGCTGCAAGATTTAAAAAAAATAGCTTTTAGCTATGTTTTATCCAAAATGTTATATCTCTGCCTCAGAAGCTTTTAAAAGTATTTTGTTTTCCAAACAGTTTTGCATACCTGGGTTTAATAGTGGGATAATACAAATTATAGTGCAAAAGGCAAATGTTATTTTCTAGGCTGTTATACTGAGGCAGATTTCATCCACAATATAACCCCTTATGTCCAAATACTTTAGTTTCCTAGTATACTGGGCATTGGACATTTTCTTAGTTATTATGGACTCATACTTGCAATGTGCAGACCACTCTGGCTCCAATCCAGTGAAGCATGTAAGCACATAATTGACTTCAAAGGGACTATTCACATGCTTAAAGTTAAGCACGTGTGTCTGTGCTTTGGTGGACTGGAGCCAGAGTGCTCAGCACCTTGCAGGATTGAGTCCTCAGTGGCAAAAGCCTCTTCCCGGGTAAAAATAGCCGAGCATACTTTTGCCATTGACCTTGCCCTGAAGAACTTGCATTCCAACGAGTGAACCTGTTTTAGGGGGAAGGGAAGCAAAACTCAGGTGGTTGAGCAGTGAAGTCAGGTACATGTCAGTTCCATTATTTTTGTTGTTAATGGGCTGTATCCTCCAGCCCTCAGTTTTGGCTTCCATAGAAGTTTGCCATAGAAAGAACTGATTAAAAAACAGAGTGAGGACATCAGGATTTGACCCATTGTCTGTTTTATTTATGTCGTTTAATATTTGTAGCATGTTCCTTGAGATTGCTTAGAGAGGGTTCTAAGGGAATATGATGATGGCTTTTCTCTTGATTAGAGTTGGGCAAACTATTCATAGCAAACAATTTATTCCTTGAAGATACCCCCTTGGGCTGTCTGTAAGTCATGAAGGAAAAGATTTGTATTTTTATAAGCTTGGACCCCAAAGTAAAGTTCACTGCCTGGATGTGCAGGATGGATCCCTTTGTAGAATCTAGCCCTTGTTTATCATTCAGGTTTTCTCGGAATATAGCTAATGCAGGCACATTTCAGCCTATGCTTTGCTCATGAACTATTCACCAGGACTGTTGCTTTGAATATTTGCCATTTGTAATTTGTTAATCTGAGATTGGCTCTCTGTCACATGGCGTTGTTTTTGCTCCCGAAGTGCATGATTCTCAAACCCACAAGGAGGTTTCAGGATGACCATGTCACACAAATATTCTTGAGAATTGCGTGAGAACTTGCATAGGTATTTACAAAACTTTCTCTTTGCCTGAATATATTTGCAGACAAAATTCTGTTCACTCAAATGACCCCTGAAACAAATAAGTGTTTTTATTTGAATGGTAGAGAATTATTTTTTGCAGTATTTTGCCCAGCTCCACTCCTGAATATTCCAATTGTTGATGGAGGGAAAGTGCCTTTAAAAAAAGAAAAAGGGGGTGGCCCAGAACAAGGTATAGGAAATCCTTCTCTAAAGGACCCTAGAGTGGTGAGAGCAGTAGCCTGGGACTTGGGAAACTTGGGTTCAGATTCCTGCTCTACCACAGACTTCCTCTGTGATTCTGGGTAAGTCATTTAGTCTCTTTGTGTTTCAGTTTGCCATCTACACAGAACAGAAGTAAATTCTCACCCATCTAGTAAGGAAAATTCCATATTCAGTGCCTGAAGCCACAAAGTCTTCAAGTCTGTATAAAGGGATGCAATGAACATACCTTTTGTGTCCACATAAAAGTAATTGTATTATTAGTAACCAGAATTATTGAACAGTAATTATACTAGTATTTTAATAATAGTAGCCAACGATAATTATTTTAAAATACTTTTTACTTAACCATCTGGAAGTGTATCTGCCTAAACTGAATAATCTTATTCTTCGGACCTTTGTCCTTCTGTAGTCCATCTTTTTCCTGGTGTTTGCTTCTCCTTGTCATTGTATGATATCGAGCTCTTTAGGACCTAGGCTTTGTCTATCTATTTGTCCTGCAAAGTGCTTAGCACACTTTTGGGTGCTTTAATAATAGCAATAAACTTGATAATAATATTAATGATCAGGGTCCATATTCTGATGTCGTTTACAGCAGTATAAATTTGAACTCACTCCACTGTCCTCAGCAGAGTTCCCCTTAGTAAGTTCTTTCAGACAAGAATGATGCCAGTCTCTATGGCTGTGGTCCTGCAGTTGCTTGGGTGCAGGGTTTCATCTGACCAGTCCTCAATGTAGGATCAGGACATGTTTGTACAGTGCCTAGTACAATAGGATCAAATCTCACTTGGGGCACATTAGCAATACTATAAGATAAACAATAAGTAATTATAGTAATTGGTGTCAATGAGAGCAAAATCTGGCTCCAGGGATGATGATGATGATGATATTGCTAGATATTAGGTATAACCTCTGAACATAAACGGTCTCTCACTGAAGACAATGGGGGCCCAATGGTCTGCTGGTGTAAACTGGCACAGATCCACTGTGATTTATTGAGCAGCTCAGGTTTACAACAGCAGAGAATATGGGCCTGGGAATTTTGCCCAGGGGAGCAGAATCAGCTTCCATATGTATTTTTTTTCTTAAAAGGTCTAATAAAACAAAATGCAGGAGAGGGAAATACTTGCATGAATGTAGGGATCGCACAGTGATTCCTATTTACAATAGGTGCTGCATCTAAACGAATCTCTGCAATTAAATTTTTCTTGGGGGAAGGGAGGTTTTTCTGAACTCCTACCTGCTTGTTAAAAGCTTAAAACAGCATAATTAGGTTGTGCAAGGATCTTGTTGAGGCTGATTAGGGAGGAAAATATGCTGTGACCACTCCTAGCCAGAAACAAAAGGCCAAATCCTGACGTTCAACCTTACCGTGGCTTGATCCTGCTGCCACTTAAGTTAATGTCAGAAATACCATTTATTGCAGTGGAAGCAGAAGCAGGTCTTCAGTCATTACTCAGCCAAAACTCCCAGTGAAGTCAGTGGGAGCTTCAGTGCTCAGCACCTGTCAGGATTTGGACCAAAGTGAGTTTTTTCTTTAGTAAGGACTGAGGTCCATGGCCACAGAGATATTTCCATAGATTTTAAAATGACATTAGGAGCCTAAATACCTTTCAGGATCTGACCCCAGTGAAAACTGATTAGGGATTTCAAAATTTGGCTCAGTGCTTTTTAATTGTATTCCACTGCAGAGCCTATGTCAACAATGTGATATGTGCTGAGAAACAGTACCACGGATTACCTTCAGTGATTAATCTAAGGGGTTTGATACATTTTTAGCAACTAAAAAACTTTTGCACTCTTGTCCTTCTCAAAGCTGGTGCGGCAAATCTCACCAGAAAGTGCTTTGTGAAGTTCTCTGATGAGGTAGTCTCATGTACTTCACTACAAATGTGTTGAACTCCTGTAAAATGAAAATACTAACTCTGATAAACTATTAGTTTGTAAAAATTGTTTTTGTTATGGTTATTAGTTTTGTTGGTTTTATGAATTTTTAGTGCTCGTGAAAGTGCTGAACTTGACAGAATCTTACACTTATGTCCTTTATTCACTGAATACGTGTATAGCAGGGGTAGAAAAAGTACAAGTTTCTCCACACCTCACCACCAAAATGCCTCAGCTCAGTTTTGAGTGAGTACTTCTAGGGTTGAGACTGGAAGTCAGTCCCCGTGCCCGTTCAGTCATTGGCATCTCTGCAGGAACTTCCAGGATGGACCAAACTGTTAGTGGTTTTGCAATGAGAACAATTTTCCTATAGGAAGTGAACATAGACTGCCAACCAGATATCAGATGGTAACGACTTTTGCTCACTACTAACCTCAGATAGTTTTGAATGGCGACCTAGAGGTAAAAAGCTTCACATCACATAACAATATGAAATAATGTCATTAATAAGAGAAAACTAAAGTTGTCTTAAATATTTTTTGCATGGTCATACTCTAAAAAATGCATCACTTTCATGCAGAGGGAAGGATGAAAACAGCATGCTTAATATTTATTTATGTAACACTTAATAATACACCTCTACCCCGATATAACAGTATCCTCGGGAGCCAAAAAATCTTACCGAGTTATAGGTGAAACCGCATTATATCAAACTTGCTTTGATCTGCCGGAGTGCGCAGCCCCTCCCCAACCCCGGAGCACTGCTTTACGGTGTTATATCCGAATTCGTGTTATATCGGGTCGCGTTATATTGGAGTAGAGGTATACTTAGCATTTATATAGCACCCTTAATCTTCAAAGTGCTTAACATCAGTTATTCTTCAGAGTATGCCTGTGAGGTAGATACGTATATTCCCATTTTCTTCATGATTTTTCCTTTAATATTCATGCATAAGTGCATCACCTCAAGCAACAGATCTACGGCCAAACTGTGATCATGTGTACGCTAGTGTAAATCTAGACTATCGCTAAAGTCAATGGAGTATTGCTATAACCAAGATCAAAATCTGGCTCCTACGTTCCAGCAACCTGAGCTGTTATTGGACAGTCTGGTACATCTGAAAACAGTTTTAGCTCATTCTGGACATTATTTTGATACTGATTTTATTTTTTTAAAAGCTAGCCTAAGAATCCAAGGGAGAAAAATTTTGCTTTTCATTTCTTCTTCTAAAGTTTGGTTCCAGTATATTGGCCTGTGGTATTGGGGACTATGGTTTGGACTACACTTAAACGTTAGATGATATAGCTAGGTTGGTCAGAGCTGTGAAAAACACACCCCATGACTGACATGGTTATAGTTACCTCCTCCCCAGTGTAGAGGCAGCTATGACAATGGCAGAATGCTTCTGTTGATATAGCTAACTTCATATGGGGAGGGTGCTTTCCTACACTGACAGAAAAACGCCTTCTGTTGGTGTAGGCTGCGTCTACACTACAGGATTATGTCAGAACAGTCTCCGTAGTATAGACAACGCTATCCTGGCTGAGCTTCCCAGAGTGTGAGAACTGGGTGCTGTGAAGCCCTTGTTGTTAAGTACAGCCAGTTGGAACATAAAGCAGATCTCTTGTAAGCACCATAAGCTTTGACTCAGGATACGTCTACATTGCAATAAAACACTTGTGGCTGGCCCATATCAGCTGACTCAGGCTCACAGAGCTCAGGCTGCGGGGCTACAAAACTGCAGTACAGACCTCTGAGACCCCTGTGCCCAAATACTGCAATTAAACAGCTCCTTAGCTCAAGCCCTATACACCTGACTCAGCTGACCTGGGCCAGCTGCAGGTGTTGTATCACAGTGTAGACCTACCCTGACTGATCACTGAACACCATCAGGCCCACATTTCCCTCACTGGGCCTGATTCTTCATAGTCTTGTGTAGTCATTTACATATATACAAAATAGGTGCAAGCTTCTAACATTCCAAGCTTGGGGTGTTTTACATTCATTTTGCACAGTTGTAAATGGCTACACAAAACTGAGGAATCTAGACCAAGTGTTAGTAAAGGTGATCCACAGCTCTCAGCCCTTTGGTTCTCTACTGTATCATCCCCTGGAGACCAGAGGCATAATGGGATGGTATGGGGGAGGCCAACCATCTATCACAGCCCTTCTGTGAAGGCAGTGCTGGATGTGAACAACAAGGCAAGCACCATTGGATCTTGGCCTCATTGCACTCCCCTGGCGCTAAAAGCAGCACTGAACTAGTATATAGTGTATTCTTCAGTGAAAATACCAGTTTGGTATTTTTGAAACAAAACACAGTTGCGGCTGTCTTGTTAAGATAGCACGTGATCCAGCAAGCTCTTCACATGCAGGCATCTTATTGACTTTAATGGGAGTTCTGCTTACCCAAAGGGCTTGCAGGATCAGGCCTATAATAAGTATCTAGTAGCAAAAATACTTAGGAAGACTGTTTCAATTCCAGCAGTGTATTTGTCTGCAATGTTGTAAGCTCTCTAGAGGAGTCCTTTTGATTCTTTCCTCTTTAAAATTCTTCATTCAGGCTATTATACTCAAGGTTACTAGCTCAGTCGCTATTACAGGAAGTCAGATAGCCTTTCCCTGCTCACTGATAACCTTAGTGAAGTCTGTACCAATTTTAGTTTAGACTTCAGTCTGCTGTAAGACACAGACAGTACAATTCATAGCAGTAACCCGTTTGTTGCCTGCTTTTTCTACTTACATCCCCTGCCGGGGATCAAATTTACTTAAGGCCATGTCTAGCACTAGCACTTAGTCTAACACTAACAAGGTTATGTCTACACTAGCACTTAGTGAAAAAAACACTCCCCTGAGCGACACAAGTTTTGCCAGCATAAGCACTTGTGTGCACAGTGCTATGTCAGCAGGAGATGCTTTCCCGCAGACATAGCTACAGCCACTCATTGAGCTGGTTTTATTATGTTGATGGGCGAGCTCTCTCCTGTCGGAATAACGCGGCTACACGAGTGATCTTACAGTGGTACAGCTGTATTGGTACAACTATGTCGTGGCAAGTTTGTAAATGTAGACATGGCCTTAGCTTGTGGGACTACTTCCTTCATTTGAATAGTCCAATGCAGTTGAAGTGTTACAAAGCCCATGAATGTGTTTGCCAAGTCTTTCCTTCCAGCTTCTTACTCTGTCCTGTCATTTCTTCAACCGCCTTTAAGATTATCCTGCCAACTTGATATAGTCAGGGACAAAAAGGGGAATTTTTTTCTTTCTTTTAAATACATTTTAGTGGAAAAAAAACCAACTCTCCAACAAATCAACAGAAGCCTGTGGAATGACTCAGCGGGGAAAAAAATACAATCAAATCAGCAAAGTATCTTCAGTAAAAATAATGTTTATAACAAGAAATGAAAATGAGCTAACAAATATTTTTAACCTCTCCAAAAAAACAGAAAATGTCCCAAGCTGGGGTTTAACTTATTCCTAAATGACCTTGTCCCAGAGCTTAATCTTCCTAAAAGCATCTTCCATATTCTATCTTTCAAACAGGCAGTCTTTTATATACCTTCCCCTGAGCACCTGTGCAAGGTGAAGGGAAAGTGTTGCTGGAATTAACCCTTTTCTCACTGCGGACTCACTATGCACCCTGTCACAGAACCTTATACTGGCTTAATCAAAACAACTGAAATTAACCTACAGGCTAAAAGCTGCTGCAATTTTGGCCTGAATAGCTGAAGTTAGTTCAGAGAAATATACTGTACTTTTATCTTCCTGCACTGGCAAAGCCTTTTGTGCTGCAGAGGATATACCATAAGAAAAAGAAATCCCCCCCCTGAGGAGAGCAGCTGTACACTGACATCTGCTTCAATCAAAGGGCACATCTACATTGGCACTGTTACAGCGCCAGCAGTTAAAAGTGCCGCCCAGAGAGCGCTGAAGGGAAACAGCTGTTGTGTGTTCATACTGTCAGCTGCCTGCGCAATAGCGTGTTCACACTTGTGGCACTTGCAGCGGTATTCGGAGCGGTGCACTTTGGGCAGCTATCCCACAGAGCATCTCTTCCTCTTCTGCCGCTTAGACTTGTGGGAAGATGGAGCGGGTTGCGGGGCATCCTGGGTCCTGTCCCAATGCCCTGTGATGCATCGCTTCGCATCCCAGCAATCCCCGTGCTTCCATCTGCATTTGGCACCATCTTTCAACAGTTTGTGTATTGTGCGCCATGCCACATTTCTTTGGGCTGAATGGATCCCGAACTGTTAACCAGTATGCTGCTTGCTCTGACCAACATGTCACGGGTGGCAGTGGTGTTATTCCTTAAACTACAAAGGCAAGAGGAGTGCAACATTGATCTTGCCACGTGTAGTAGCTACAATACAAGATTGCTTGTGGCATTCACGGAGGTGCTGACCACAGTGGAACACCGCTTTTGGGCTCAGGAAACAAGCACTGAGTGGTGGGATCACATCATGCAAGTCTGGGATGACGAGCAATGGCTGCAGAACTTTCGGATGAGGAAAGCCACATTCGTGGGACTGTGTGATGAGCTCGCCCCAGTCCTGCAGTGCAAGGACACATTCGTGGGACTGTGTGATGAGCTCGCCCCAGTCCTGCAGTGCAAGGACATGAGAATGAGGGCTGCCCTGTCATTGGAGAAGCACATGGCAATTGCACCGTGGAAGCTGGCTACTCCAGACTGTTACCAGTTCGGAGTGGGAAAGTCAACCATCGGACTCATGTTGATGGAAGTGTTCAGGGCCATTAATCACATCCTGCTCCGAAAGACATGACTTTTGGCAACGTGTGTGACATTGTGGATGGCTTTGCATAAATGGGCTTCCCTAACTGTGGAGGGGTGATAGATGGCATGCATATTCCAATTCTGGCACCAGACCACCTAGCCACCGAGTACATTAATCACAAGGTGGATTTTGCAATGGTTCTCCAGGTGCTTGTGTATCACCTGGGGCGTTTCACAGACATTAATACAAGCCAGTCTAGAAAGGTGCATGACACATGCATCTTTCAGAACACTAGCCTGTTCAGGAAGCTGCAAGCAGGGACTTTCTTCCTGGAACAGAAGATCACTGTAGGGAAAGTTGAAATGCCCATTGTGATCCTGGGAGACCTCGCCTACCTCTTAATGCCATGGCTTATGAAGACATACGGGGGGCAACTTGACAGCAGCAAGGAGTGGTTCAACAACAGGCTGAGCAAGGGCAGAATGACTGTTGAGTGTGCCTTTGGCTGTTTAAAAGCCTGGTGGTGCTGCCTCTATGCTTACAGCCGCATGCTGTACACTCAATAATATTTGTGAAGGGAAGGGTGAAAGCTTCACTCAGGGCTGGACTGCAGAGGCTCAGCGCCTGGAGGCTGACTTTGAAAAGCCAGAGACCAGGGCTATTAGAGGGGCACAGCGTGGGGCCATAAGGATCAGGGATGTCTTGAGGCAGCAATTTGAAGCTGAAAGCCACTAATATTTGTTGCTGTACTCGGAATTGCAGTGCTTGTAATGCTAGGAGGTGATTGGTGCACATGATGCAATATGGGTGTTTAACATAATTGTATGTTGCTTTGCAGCGCTCTTTTTGCTTTCAATTAATAGAATAAAAATTGCTTTCAAACCAACACAATTCTTTTATTAAAAGACAACAACCAGAGGAGTCAAACAAACAAAAAACATCAGCAAGGAGGGGTGTGGGGGAGAGGAAGGTACCAGGAGGAGTCCCGGGATGGCTAAAGATTTGTGTATGTCCAGAGATCATATCCAACCTTCTCCTTTGAAGTACAATGCAGCGGGTTGTACTGTACTTCAGCAGGGCCAAACTGAAGAGGGATAGGTGAGTGCAGTGGGTAGCGGGAGTCCACAGTACTGGACTGTGAGGGGAGAGGAGTGGAATGCTGCGGGTATAGACTGGAGCCCTACTTTTCCCACAATCTTGTCCCACATCAGGGGCCCTCATCAGGTATTAAACTTGTACCATTTCAGTATCAATTTGTTGTTTGCAGCTCAGCGACCACAATGAATATTCTTAAATAAAAGAGACAACAACTAAAAACCACAACAATGCCCCCAAACAAACACAAACACATCACTGATGCATAAACATCTCAAAACTTTACAAACTCTATATATTAAACATAAAATTTATTTCCATTAATTTCTGATATGTACCATAATGTTTTATAAAGTTGATTATGCTTCCAGAATAAACAGCTGCTCTTCAGCAATGTCAGTGCATGAAAGTGATATTGAACTGTACATACTGCAGAAATATAATCAATGTAAATTCAAGTTATATTATGTACTTTGAAACAGTACAAGTTATATTATGTACAAGAAAGAATTGTAAAAATGAAACTTTCAAGATGCAGGTAAGAAACCACTGCTGAAAGCCACAGCAGCCCAAACACAGACAGCAACAAAGGAAACCAGGTGCTAAAATGCATGCTATTACCACTGCCCCAGTTTCAGTATGGCTCCACCACAGCCCTCTGGTGCCTTGTCAGTTTCCTTTTTGAAATGCTTTAGAAGTGGGGAGAAGGACGATATGGCTGTGAAGAGAGGAAGTAGATGGAAAGGAGGACCAGATATCAAAGTAAAGACTGGGAAATGTCAATTGAAACTGGTTATTTTTAGCTATGAATTACATAAAGGCCAACAGGGGGATCCTCCTGTGCTGGAGAAGTGCGTAGTAGCTCCTACATCATTGTTCCTCCTGGTTTGGCATAAGTGGTATAGCCAGGGAGAGAGAGATCCCTTGTGATCTCTAGCTACTATATCAGCTTCTTGGAGCCATTGGCAACCAGCATCATTTAGAGGAGTCTGTGGGGTCACTCCTGAAAGGTGCAGCACAAAACCTAGCCCTATTTTTATAAATGGGTATAACGATATTTACCACCTTTGTAAAGCCCTTTGAGAACTGCTAATGAAAAGAAAGCTACATAAGCGTTTGTATAATAAAGTATTGTTATTAAATACATTTTTACACTCCTTTTAGGGATCCAGATTAACAATTTTTCAGTGGTCATTCTTCTTTACTATCCTATACAATGTTCCTTCCTGCTGTGAGCATGTCCAGTAATCTGGGAAATTTGGAGAAACATGTTAGCTACACTTTGGTAAAGGAGACATTGGGACAAATTCTGGCCTCTGTTACACACATGCAAACTTATGCTCCAAACTTGATCACTATTTCCTCAAACAATGGACGGTTCCTATTAAAAAGTAAAAGTTATTTGGGGCACAAAACAACTCCCTTTGACATGTTTTAGTTTAATCTTTTCCTTTTGACCATTTCACCTTGACCACATTTCCTAATTGTTGCCATGTCAGAATCACAACCTTCATTGTAGCCAATAGTATACTTCTAAAGTCTACATAAATTCAGAGCTATAATTATAATTGGGACTCTGATTAAATTAAATAACCAATGGAGCCCTGTCTCTGTGGTTTATGATGGCCCCAGAGAACCCCCTAATGGTATTGCAGTCTTATTATGTACAGCTGGAGATACATTATTCCTTACATTTCTGCCAGCTGCGACACAGTTCAAATTTAATTTTCCACAATAAGGGTGAAATTGTGGCCTGACTGAAGTCAATAGTTTTGACTTTGACTCCAGTGGGACCAGGATTTCACCCTATATTTTGGTCACATTTAAATGATCATATTTTCTGTGCAATCTTAGTGTCTGCCACTATTACATTATTGTGAATTAAATTTGAGAACTGTGGAAGAGATTTCATTCAGGTTAGCATTTGAAATTTGTCACTGGACCTGTTTAACTTGTAGATCACTATTAAAATAATGGACTATCAACCCTTCTGTCACTGAAGGTAAAACTGATCCTTTAATTAAAATTAGAATGTGCCTAGTTACTCCAGATATGTGTAAAGGGAGAGGTAGCTGCAAGAAGCAGTCCCTATGCAGTGACTGGACACAGTTGCAGTCCCATTGCTGCTGACTGCAGAGATTGCTTCTGTCTAGTGCACCTCCAAGTGGGAAGGGGAAGAGAAGAGCCCCCGGCTCTGCCTAGGCACCAGCCAGCTGGCTTTATGTACACGAGAGAGTGTCCTGGACTCCGCAAGAGGCACAACAGTGAATCCACTTTGCCTGCATGCCTAGAAGCTAAAGCAGAATCACTCCTGGAGCTTCCCCTTGGATAGAGGGGCCAGTGCCTACAAGGCACAACTGAGCCCGTAGTTTCTTCATGGAACAGGGTATTGTGGTATCTGTTAACAAATACAAGATCCATGGGTCCTATGCATGCATATCCTAGTATGTGTTGTACCTCATTCAGTGCACCAAATGCCCCAACAACAATTATGTGGGTGAAACCAGATAATCATTACACTCTTGAATGAACTCATTCGGAAAAATAATAAAAGAGAAAAATACCCTATCAGTGTGGGCAAGCTCTGCTGGAGACTAAAAACCATGGTCTTAAAAGAGACACTGGCTTTATGGCTCAGTGCAACAATTTGTAACACACCCTACTGCCTGCTCACCCTTAATTGCCCTCTTTATTTTAAGTGGCCTCCTACAGCATGTGTGAACCCCTTATGCTTAACAATATGTCCCACCTTATATTTAGCTTGGACACTCTGGTTACCTTCTCCAGACCTGAGGAAGAGCTCTGGGAAGCTCAAAAGCTTGTTATTTCCACAGAAATAACCGAAGTTGGGTCCAATAAAAGATATTACCTCATCAGCCTTGTTTCTCCCATATCCTGGGACCAACAGGGCTACAATAACATTGCAAACAACAAATACATGTGTGACATTTCTGGCAAAAATGCAGAGGGAACGAAAATGTAAAAAAAAAAAAAAAATGTCATGGCTGTAGCCTAGTACTCTGCATCCCCTCTACTTGCCTCCAAGATTAGTCAGAGATAGAGTGGATAGGAATTTAAAGGACCCAAAATCCAGCCACTATTCTCGCTGTATGCTGTTCTCCAAGTCCTGCCCAGCTACAGCAGAGCAAGTAGTCACTGCGCTTCTGAGATCTGGTTGTGCTCTGGGACTCTTACAGAGCACAAGGTGGGAGTTAATACTCTATGAAGCAG
Source organism: Mauremys mutica (assembly GCF_020497125.1). NCBI lineage: Eukaryota > Metazoa > Chordata > Testudines > Geoemydidae > Mauremys > Mauremys mutica. Next base: position 161,051,061 of record NC_059074.1, on the reverse strand, counting down.
CAATAACTTTCCACATATTTTACTGCAGATCTTTGATGGTTCTGGGAGGGAGGGAGGAGCATACAGCTTGGGGCAGTTCCTCCCTCCGTCCTGGCCCTGCCCTTTTTTTGCACAACCCATTGCCCATGGCCATTTTGCGAGGGAACAGGGCAGCATCACTGTAATCATTTTCCTGCTCCACATAGCCCATCAGTTGCTTTCTCTGTGATATTGCGCCTCTCTATGCCACTTGGCATGGGGCAGCAGAGGTGTCCGTATTAATTAATAACAAAATATATTTGAGCTACTAAAACAATAGGTAACAAGCACGGATGAGACAAATGCAAAATAGCACTTTCAATGACACAAATTGTAAGGCAGTATTATACATTTTTCTGGCAAAGACTCTTCTGTATTATTAGCCGGCTCGTGCTCAAATGCTATTACAGGAAGTCAGACAGCCTATCCTGACTCACTGGTGACACTGAATACATTTATACAACATTTTAGTTTAGGTGCTTTCTGCTGTGTGACCACAAATCCATACTGCGATGGGCCTGATCTTGCAGTCAGTGGGAGTTTTGCCTAAGTAAGGGCCCTATGCAGATATCTGGGTTTATATCAAGGTTCTTATTTGGAATAAAACAATGCATTTTGACATGAGCTGAGTGACCAAAATGGGTTAACAACCCAGGCGGGCCACAAACTTAGTTTGGCATAGTGGTTAGATCACAGTTGTTTCCCCTGTGTTAGATTCTTTTGTTTTTAGAGAGACAGGACCCACCCAGCAGATTCCAGGGCATTTGGGAATGACAGTTATGTGAGTAGCTAGCAGGCGGTGAGCATGCATCCAGTACTTCCTGTATCATCTACCTACAAGTGACAAGTACCAAAGAGGTACCTACCTGTGAACCCACTAATTGCATCACAGTGCATGAGGACTGCTTTGTGGGGAAACCTAGAAGGGCACTCACATACATAGTCTATCTGGCACATTTCAGAAGCACAAACTTTGCTCATCAGGAGGCTGCTTTGGAGGAAGAACAGTATTTAGAGATTTTATGTATTAAATTTCAGGTTTAAAATCTAGTGAAACGTAATAGAATACTGGGTAAGTTTTTTGTTTTTTTTTTGTTTCCTGGAAGTGAAGGTTGTTTTTTTCCCCTTTAGTTTAGAATGTTCATTTTTAGAATTTGCGGAGGGAGGAAGACTGGATCCACAAGGTTGGTTTTGTATCAAAAACTGATGTTAAGTATCAGAGTAGCAGCTGTGTTAGTCTGTATTCGCAAAAAGAACAGGCGTACTTGTGGCACCTTAGAGACTAACAAATTTATTTCAGCATAAGCTTTCGTGGGCTACAGCTCACTTCTTCGGATGCACAGAAGCTGATAATTTCTCAAAGAACAAAATACAATGTTTCTAACTTCAACAACATGAAATTAATTGTCACTTTCAGGTTCAAAATCCACACAACTGGCCTCTGTCCAGCAATGTGTGCTGCAAGGCAGCCTCTGTGCCTGCACAGTGTCTCAGTGACTTCTGTTTAGGTGCCTAAATTAGACTGGTATATTTGGGTCATAAATAATTAGCCTAATTTGTAAGGATGCTGATCCAGGGTTTCCCAGTCTCCATAAAGTCTGGGTGTGCAAGCTGTATAAACTCCATAAGAAATGGGGAAATCTGCCTGTTCTTTAATGCCAATAATGAGTGTTGGTAAAAATTAAGGTAAAAATGTCTGTGCATGCTTAACTTTAAGTATGCATTCCCAAAGAACCAGGACCTTAAATAAGCACTGCAAACCTCCTCCGCTGCAAGTCTTGCCTGGGGAAACATTAATGAGTCTGCAGTAAAAGGGTGTTCATCTGGATCCCTTAAATTCAAAATTCTTTCTTTCCACATGTGGTTATGTCTCAGGGAAACCTTCCTCCTTACCTAGCCAGGTTAGTGTGGACTCCTAACAGCGGGGAAGCCAATCCAAGAGTGCAGATTCCCTCTTGGTTATGTCCCCCACGGAAGGGGGTACCCGAACCTCGGTTTATCCACACCAGTGGCTGTACCCCGAACATAAATCGCTCCCTCAAGTCCTATTTACCCGACCTCAGTCGTGTCCTAGGGCACAGTTTACCCTCTTAATAGTTCCTGCCCCCCCGTCCGGTTATCCGAACCAGCGATTACCCGTGCGGGCCCTGAGTCACTCCCAACCCCGCTTATCCGCCCCCCAGGGCCTTGCCAGCTCCCCCAGCACCCGAACCTCGGCTCTGCCCCCGGCTGTGAACTGCCCCCTACGGATCGGGGAGGGGGGGGATTAACCCCTCCGCTCCCAACCCCGAACTCCCCCAGCCGGCCCGCGAGCGCTGCCACGGCTCGGCCCAGGCGGGACCCCGAGCGGCCGCCGCGGGCAGGGGCCCTGCAAAGAACGGGGGAGCGCGGCCCCCGCCCCGCCGTCAGCGCTGCTCTGCGCCCGCCCACCCGGCGCTGCTGAGGCGCCCCTGTTTGCTGCGCCCGCCCGCGCTGGAAGCAGCCGCTGGCTTCTCTCCCCCCCAAAAGCAGCTGCGGCCGGATCCAGCGAGCCGGTGCCTGGGGCCGGGCCCCGCGGCGCGGGCTGGGAGGGGCAGAGCCGCGGGGGGAGGAGCCGCCGTCGCCGGATGCTGTGAGGAGGCAGCTCCGGCTCCCCTGCGCTGCCGGCCACTCACCTGGGCGGGCAGCGGCAGCAGGAGGAGGCGCAGCCGGCCGGGCTGCCCCGATCCGGCCCGGGCGCGGAGGAGGCCATGGCCCCGGGAACCTAGCGGGGCCGGCGCCGCGGCACGTCCCCGGGCCCCCTCCCGCTGGGGAAGCCGGGCTCCCCGCAGCCCCCGCACCGCCGCGGCCTAGGACTCCCGGGCGGCCCGTCCTCGGCGCGGGGCCCGCCCGCCGCCCGCCCGCAAGATGTCCACGCGGACGCCGCTGCCCACCGTGAACGAGCGGGACACTGAGAACGTGAGTCCGGGCGGGCCGGGCCCTGGGCGCGCTGCGCCGCGCTCCCCCTCCAGCTCCCGCGCCGCCCCCGCCGGGCACCCCGCCCCGGCCTCCTTCTGCGGCTCGCCCAGCCCAGGTACCAGCGCCCGGTTAGGCCGCCGCCTCCCTCCAAGCCCAGCTGGGCCGCTCCCCCGTATGGCCGCTCCGGGCGGGCCAGGCACCCTTCTTCAGCCCTTCCTCCCAGGGCCTGGATCGCCTAGTCCTCCGGCTCCCCTCGTCCCTAGACCAGGCACCAGTCTCGTCCTGCGCTTCTCCCTCCCTCCCTCCCGCAGTCTCTGCGTGAGCCAGGCACCCCCCCCGTGCCCCTTTCCTCCCCCTGCCCACACCTCTGAGCCACACTGAGCTCCTCTCTCCCACCCCCTAGGCTGGGCAACCACCTCTGACATACCCAAGCTGGACAGTTACTTTTGTGCATTGGCTGTTTTGTTCAGGTTGGTTTGGAGTCTGCATCTCCCCACACCAGCAATCAGGTTTGGTTATGTCCTTCACTCAGGGCAGGTCTACGCTAGGTCAATGTAACTTATGTCGCTCTGGGATGTGGAGAAGAAACCCCCGCTCACTCCCCCCAGTGACGCAAGTTACAGCGACTGAAGTGCTGTCCTCACCGCCATTGTGTTGGTGGGAGACGCTCTGGTGGACTAATTATGCTGATGGAAGAGTGCTCTCCTGTGGGCATAGAGCGTCTTTACCAGATGCGCTACATCGGCACAGCTGCACTGATGTAGGGCTTCTAGTGTAGACCAGTCCTCAGGCTTGGCCTAGCTGCACGTTTCCTCTCAAGAGGCTGGTTTGCACCCTTTCTATATTCTCCAGCCTCTCCATACACCAGAGGAAGGAAACCTTTTATGCTCTTTCTGCCTGGGCTGGGCACGCTACTCCATCTTGCATCCCTTAGGTTGAGCTGCTCTCACTCTGTAGCCCTTTGGGGATGGGTTATTCTTTGCATTCCCCTTACTGTACTTCCTCTGATACAGCCTCAGAGGAACAAGATGCATTCCCTTGACTAGTACTCCACTGGGCTACTTAGCTGCATCTCCATTTGTGCTCTTCTTAAACATCCCATGACCCTTGTCTCTTTGCTCCACCGCCGAAGTGGTGCCTTATAGATAGGGCCCTTCCAATTTCACGACTCTGAAAAATGCATCACGGACTGAAATAAGCCCTTCCCCAAGAAGTCTGATTTCCTTCTGTCGCTAGGAGTGCCCCAGCCAGGGGGCTCCTAGCTCCGGCTGGGCTGGGGAGGGACAGGATTTGTCCACCCCCTGCATAGCTGCTTCGGGGCGGTGCGGGGGGGAGCTCAGACCCACCTCCAGGAACCTCCTGTGACTGCAGGAAGCTATGCAGAGCTGGACTCTGAAGGCAGCACAGAAGTGAGGGTGGCAATCCTGTGACACCTGCCCCCTGCCCCCCCCACAGGTTTGCGACCCTCCCCGCAATCCCGTTTTGGGTCAGGACCCCCACAGTTACAACACTGAAATTTCAGATGTAAACAGCTGAAAATGTGAAATTTACCAATTTTCAAATCCTATGGCTGTGAAATTGACCATAATGGCCTGAATTTGGTAGAATCCTACTTACAGAGCAGAGGCCTAAAATAATACTGGCCACCATAAAGAGGGTGGATATTTCCAATGTTAAGCTTGTTATTAGGTATATCTCTATATGTTATCTCATAGAACTGGAAGGGACCTTGAAGGTCATCGAGTCCAGTCCCCTGCCTTTACTAGCAGGACCAAGTAGTGATTTTCCCCCAGATCCCTAAATGGCCCCCTCAAGGATTGAACTCACAACCCTGGGTTTAGCAGGCCAATGCTCAAACCACTGAGCTATCCCTCACCAAAGGGAGGGCAGGGTAAATGAGAAGTTTTAAAAGATTTGACTTTATGTATATAAATATCTTTTATGTTCCTTTCCAGTGGTGACATTTTATAGATCTACACAGTGGAGGCATATGAGATATAAAACTTTTTTTGTCGGGGTACGGAATAGAGGGATGCAAACCTAAAACAAATAGTCTAGAAAGTGTCTATCATTAATAGCTATATTAGGAAAGTAATGGAAGGAGTAGGAGGAAGAATGGAGACAATATACAAGAACTGGCCTTATGTCTACACATACTGTTTCTAGTGGGCAGATATGGTTATTAGGAAACTGGAGGGAATGTGAGTGGGAACAAGATACATTTTTATTTATATTGCAGTAGTATACGAAGTCCCTAACTAAGATTTGGGCCTCATTGTGCTTCACAGTGTATAAACATATAGGCAGCCTATAGTGCCTATTCCAAAGAGTTCAGTCTAATATGAAATAAGAGACAGGCAGTAGGGAAGGGAGGACAAAGGTAACAGGAATAAGATCATATGGTTACATAAATTAGCATAACTTAATTGTTCTGTATCTGAATTTTTTAATGTACACAATTCAGTGAAACTTAACTGGCATAACAAGCCATACTAGCTGTAGCCCAAGTGTAAAAAATATACATTAATATAATTAATCTATCCCTTACTGTTGAACAACCGATCTGTAACAGATGTCAAAGAGAAGTGAGCCCCTTCATATCATGTCACATCACGTGGTATAGTTGGAAAATCCTTTAGTTGAGGTAAAGGCAAAAGAGGAGAAATAAGTTTTGTAATTATAAATACCTTTCCTTATTTATTGTAAAGTTCCAGGTCTGTTGGTTCTTTTTGTCCTGCAGAAGACAAAATGTTGGGTGATAGTGGAGGTTGGCCTTTTCTTGCTTGCTTTGGTAAAGCTAGTAATGGCTTTAGCCATCTTCCTGACACACAGGCCACTTAGCCTCCCAGTCTGGGAACTCTTTGGAATTCCATAGTCAACTTCAGCTGAACTTTTTGGATATTTTTAGTGTTTTTTGTGTTATAGTAGCACCTAGGAAATGCAGCCAATGATCAGGGCCCCATTGTGCAGTGTACTAAAGAGACAAATAACAAAGAGATCAGTCTCTGCCCCAGAGAACTTGCATTGTAGGTGTCAAGCAGCATATAACAAGTACATAAAATTGTGTGGGGATGGGGTGGGGTGGAAGGATGAGATAAGAAAACGAACAGAGTTGAAAAGAAAAATAGAAGTTGCAGCTTGCCCCTTGTCTAACTAATGCCAGGTAGAAAAAATTGCAGACCTAATGGTAGGTTGATTGTAGAGAGGTGTTTTAAGAAGGGATATAGAGGAGAAGAAGGTAGCTTTATGAATTTTGAGAGATTCCCCTAAAGCTTGGTGGTTGAATGAGAGAACATGGTAGTTGGAGAGGCAGGTGGGATGCCTTTTTGATGACAGTGAAAGCTTGAGTATTACTCCTGAGGGAATGCTGTGCCACTGCACATGCATAGAATTTATGTCCTCTGCATATTTCTTTGCTTTCCCGTAGAAAAATGACTTTCTGGCTGGGAAGCAAAGGGAAGCCACAAGAACAATCATGTGACCCTCCCCAGCAGTATGTTTCGGGTTCCCAGGGTAGCTCGCAGGGAGGTAAATCGCTGTGGGGCAAGAGGCAGGACTGGGGACCCAGCTGTTGGCTCCTTCCCTGTGCTGGGCTCAGCTGCTAGTCCCGGTTGGGCTGGGGAGGATGGGACTTCCTCTTCCCCTGCACAGCATCCAGGGCCAGGTCAGTCCCTCCCCCAGATTTCTCTCCTGGTGGCAGGAAGCTCTGCAAACCTCCCTGCCCCCGCTTCCTGCACCCATTGCTCCTCAGCTGCAGGGAGAGGGATTCCTGTACAGGGAGCTGCTCCCCCATCTGCCCAACCCCTGTGCATCCAGACCCTCCCGCTGAGCCTCACCCCCCCACTTAGAACGGCCCCCTTGATGAACCCCATTTCCCCTGCACCTGGATCACCCTGATGAGCCTCGTGCACCCGGATCCCCACCCCACTGAGCCCCAGCCAGCTACACTGGATCCCTGCCCCACTCCCCCAGCATCTGAACCTCCTCCCACTGAGCTCTCCACAACCAGACCCCCCCCCCTGCCAAGCTCTATCCCCTCACACCTAACCCCTGCCCTGCTGCTGAGCCCCAGCCACCTTCACCTGGACCCCCCTGCAGCATTCCATTACCGTTGCACCCAGAACTACCCCAAAAGCCCCTGTGAATCCAGATTCCCCACCCCCCCATACCCGGATCCCCCACTGAGCCACCTACACCCAGATTGCCCCACACAGAACCCTCTCAACCCACACCTGGATCCCCGCACATTAAGCCCATCCAAAGTTGGATCCTGCCTTGCTGAGCCTGCCTGCCCAGACAGAGGGGCAGGAACCTGGGGTGTTCCTGGGGCAGGCCGGGTCCTTGCGCTGTGTGAGGGTTGGGTGCAGCTTCACCGCTAAGCTTGGCTACACTTGCAGATGTGCAGTGCTGGGAGTTACAGCTGTGTTCATACAGCTGTGTAGGGAAAGCGCTGGTGTGTGGCCACACTCACAGCTACCAGTGCTGCAGTGTGGCCACATTTGCAGCATTTGCAGCGCTGTTGGGAGTGATGCATTATGGGCAGCTATCCCAGCGTTCAAGTGGCAGCAACGTGCTTTTCAAAAGAGGAGGGTGGGGTGGAGTGTGACAGGGAGCGGGGGAGAGAGAGAGAGTGGATTTTTGGAGCCGACACTGTGTGTCAGCTCCCTGCCTTGAAAAACTGAACATTTCCTCGACCCCTCATTCACTCTTAACTGCAAATAGCCTGCAGACCAGATAAGCAGCTGCTCCAACGGACTCCTTTTCTCCCCCCTCCCCCCCTTTCTCTCCTCAAGCAAACACTAGGCTGTAGACATTCATCCCCCTGCCTGCCTCATTCACAGCAAGGTAGTGGGTTATCTCAATTGATTGTTCACAGTCAGTTACAGATTGATCACAGCAAACAGGAGCTGTGTTTGTTTTTTAGATAAACAGCTTCTGGAGCCCCGAGTTCACAACAAAACAAAGAGAGTAATTTAGTTAAAAGCATTCTGGGATATCTCCTAATACCCTGGAGGCCAATAACAGTGCTGGTGTGTGGCCACACTTGACGAGCAGCGCTGCATCACCAGTGCTGCACTCGTTATACCCCAAGCAGACCAGGTGTACAGCCAGCACTGCAGCCAGGGAGTTGCAGCGCTGGATGTGCCTTGCAGGTGTGGACAGTTACTAAGGCCTGGTCTACACTAGGGTGGGGGGGGTCGAACTAAGGTACGCGACTTCAGCTACGTGAATAGCGTAGATGATGTCGAACTACCTTAGTTCGAACTTCTTACCTATCCAGACGCCGCGGGATCGAAGTCCGTGGCTCCCCCGTCGACTCCGCCACCGCCGTTCGCGGTGGTGGAGTTCCGGAGTCGACGGGAGCGCGTTCGGAGTTCGAACTATCGCGAGACGAGATAGTTCGAACTCAGAGAAGTCGAACACTACCCATCGACCCGGCCGTAAGTATGGACGTACCCTAAGTTGCAGCTCCTGTAAAGCCTCCACCAGCGCTGCAGGGGCGGGGAGCTGCACAGTGATCTCCTGCCTCTGTGCAGCCAGTGGCCTGTGCTCCCCAGTACCATGGTGGAGCTTCCATATTCATTTGACAAATAAAATTTGCAGAATTTTAAAACGTGTGCAGAATTTTAATTTTTTTTGGCACAGAATGCCCTCAGGAGTAGAGTATGTAGCTTGAAGTATACTATGATGGGAAAAATTGTGTTTGTGTTATTGGATTGGAAAAGATTGTGTGGCAGGAGAAGTATACTCAAAGGTCACCTGTACAACAGTGTAAGTGCAATGGGACACTATTATGAACCCCCACCATGACTTACTATTTTCTGGTTCATGAAGATAAGGATATTAACCTATTAGATACCAATAATTCCCTGAGTGTTAATTTCTCTTTGGGGGTTAATTGGACCGCCTTGTACAAATGGCTAGCAGGGAATAAGCAGATTAGTCAATTAATTGCAGCAACCTGGACAAAAGTACTAACATGAAGTCTGGCTATTTTGCACCAAGGAACTGAAATTCTCCTGAGGAGAAGGATAAAACTGTGAAAGTGGTGGTGAGGGAGATAAGGGGACAGCATGGGATGGGTTAATTGGGGTAGTATTAACTATGCTATAGTTAGAATATTTTTATTGCCTGCATTTGCTTTACATGATAAGAACATATGGTTTTGGTTTGGGGAGAGGGGGGTGTGGGAGAAAATATCCTGACAAGAATTCTTTCTTTCAGTGCCTTAAGCAACAGCATGGCCTGGTTTCTGAGCCTTGTGGGTTCAAAAGTACACTGTATCATTTTTTTTTCTACACAATTTGATGGAGTGGTGTGAATATTGGCCATATCATCTCCATGTCAGATTATTTTTCTCTGTATGTAAGTGTGCCACTAGGTTGTACATGGCTTAGGTGGTGGGAACGTAAAATGTCGTCATCCTTCTGTGGGAGATGATTTTTGCTTCTGTCAAAGTTGCACAGTATTATTGCATCCACAGAGTGGGTTTCAGTGCTCTGGGGAAAAACCAGTTGTCCAGACGTAGTATTGTAGAACAATATAGATGAAATGTGTGATACCTTTTTAAATGTAGGTCAGCATCTTTGTTTTTTACAAAACTATGTCAACCAGTTTGAATTTAGTAGGCATATACATTTTAAATGAAAAATTAATCAGACATATGGGGGAAAAAATTAATTTCTGACCTCTCTGTTAAAGGAATTCATCTCATAATTCTGTTCTTGAGTTCATGTTTTTTCAGGCAATTCTTCTGTCAAACAATATTTTGATTTCTTATTAAGTAGAAGAAAATGTTTACAGCAAAGCATGTTGGAAAAAAATCTCCACACATGACTTTAACTTTATTTCCTGACTCTGTGGGTTTTAAGGTTCATATGTAACAGTAACATTAATTTGCTTGTGTTCCACATCCTGAAAATTGTAATGTGTAACCAATTAGGATTGCTTGTAACATTTAACCAGAAAAACACTAAATATGTGCAATGTTGCCAAATTATCATTGCTGTTGAGACCTTCACTTTTTCTTACATTGTGATTTTAATTCTGCAGACCTAATTTGCATGAATGCAACTTTTTGAATTTAATACCTTTTGTCTTTTTTAAAAAGGAGAAAACTAATTTTCCTTTTCAAAGAATAAATTGGGAGCCTTAAAATGGTTAAATTATTAGAAGTTAACACTTCATTGTGAATGGGTTAAGTTCCTCTCTGTGCTGCTGCTGTTTGGATGGAGTCAGTTTTCTATACGTTTTTAATGGTGATAGAACAACAGAAAAGATTGAGCTTTAACGTTCCCTTTAAATGAAAATACAGCATTTGTAAAATATTGTAAAATCTGGCAAAATTAGACTGATCTGCTGTTTGTATTTGCATTTATGGTTTTTTTTTTCTGGCCCCGAAGTTAAGGAAGTTGAGTCTTTTTGAACAGTTTGAAGTTTCAGTAAAACTTAAGGGCGTGTTTATGCTGTAATAAGTTACAAGTGGGTTTTTTTGTTTTGTTTTTGTGTTTTGCACTGGTTGATGTCTGCAATCAGAAGCTATTGTGTGGACAGGGCAAAAGCAATTTTACTACCAACCTCTCTGAGAGCTGTTCAATTAGAGTGAAAATGTGTAAGCCTTGTTTTTGTTACAGTTTCCACCACTGGTAATACTGAAGGAGTTTCACTGGTGCTAGCACAATTCCTCTCTCTCCCCTCCAATTTTCCAAGTGCAAACAAAGCCCCAAAATACCCTTCATGCAGATTTAAGTTACTGCTGGGACAGAGTATCAGTTTGGTGATCAGGACAAGCAGGTAGAATGTACCATGATGTCCCAAAGAGAGTGTGGTTTCTTTGGCAATGTTCAGAAGTGATCTTTCAATTCATAGTATGTATTTCCTCCACCTCCCTTCACCAAAAAACACTGCTCCTCAATGTAGCCAATGCCAAGTTTCAAATTCTGGCCCTTATCCTTTAACCATTTTTTAAATGTGTGGCTATAATTTAACAGTACAGATTTTGTTTTTCTTCTCTCCAAGATTTCAGAATCACTGGAGGGATTTTGCTAAAACTCTTAAAATTGCTCTGGTGTCTTCTGCCCTATATAATATACACCTTTGGGCAGTGGTAAAGCATGAAAAGATTCAGAACAAAAGGTAAATGTTTTGGAATGTTATGGGCATGTGAAAACAAGAAGTTGAAAATGGAAACTAGTCTATAACCTTCACTGTAGTGGAAGTTTGAAGTACATGCTATAAAATAGCTTAACAGTTTTTCTTCAGTTTTGACTACAGAATCAATTTTTATTCTTTTCTCCATATCTTCCTTCTCCCCCAAAAAGTTTAATTTACAGTTAATTTATAGCATTATTTTCACTTCCCCAGTTCATAAGTGAACTTTTTTTTGGTAGTCTCTCAGTCCAATATTAAAGTAAAACTTTCAATTTTAACTGTAGGTAGTTTTCCTGTAATTAAATGTAATGAAGAATAATACTGTGTGATGTCTTCTCAGGCTAGATAATTAGCAAAAAGGTCTTACAAAACTCAAAACTGACCTTGAGACAGTCTCAGTATTTAGAACAAGATAGGATATTGCGGATTAGGCAGAATTTTGGCAGGTATCCCAGGGAAACCAAGGTAAGAAACTGCAAATTGTTAAAATAGTACTTTTTGCAAGTCTGGTTTCCTGTCCTATTTTCAACTTAATTTACATAAATATGACCAAACTCATGCAGTAATTATAGCTGTAAAATAAGTCTGAGGTTGCTTCATTGAAAGGTATATGTCATATGTAGGTTAATTTTGCATCCTTGTGAAGCTGAGAAGACAGATGAGGAATATTTTTTCTTTTAGATGAATCTTAAGGTTTTTTTGTGTGCAAACTTTAAAAGCAAATATTTACTTTTGTCAAAGGACACATGTTCACATTCATTGTAATAGGCTTCTGCCCAGTTAAATTCAGCCGGGCTACAATTAACCTTTAAGGCAATGAACCAGACACAATCAAGTAGGAATGGCATGGTTCATACTGTAGTGGCAAATCAATAGAAGGCTGTTTACATGTAAAATATTGAGTAGACTTTCTGTGCATCAGCTTGTAAATCCTACAGTGATATGCATTGTTCTAAAATTATTTGTCCTATCAAGACAGATGATTTGCCTTCACTTTGATGTGCACCTGTATCATTGTGATTGTGAGAAGCAGTAGATAATAGTAGAACAAATTAATATTTTTGTTGAAGTAAATACATTTTCTTTACTAGCTTTCAAGTGTTATGGCTTGCTCTTGTTCAGTTTGAAAACTTTCACCCAGTTTTAGAGTGTTGACCACTCTAAACTCCTACTGAAGTCAACAGGATTGGTAATTCCTCAGTACTAATCAGGAACAAAGCCCTTTGTGTGAAAAATGGTTTAGATTTGAGTTATTTTAAAAATACTTAATAAAATTGATTTGAAAGTGGAAACATTTATGTTTACATCCAAGTGTTTTCTGCACTGTTTAGAACTCCAGCTTTGCTGTGCTGTGGTAATGTGGGAGGATCAAAAAGTTTCACTTCTGTTGTGGTAAACTTCTAGTTATTTTCACTGTCTTCAGTAAAGATGTATACAAATCCTAAACAAACTTCTTCAAAAAGCAAGTAGTATAAGTTATGAGATAACTTGAACTAAAAACAAAATCTGCCTGAATAGTATGGGAAGTCTCTGAAAATCTTCAGGTATCTGTTTAACCCACTAAATGAATGAATAATTTCATAGTACTTCAGATGGGAAATCTTAAGATTGATAATGTTGATTGAAATACTGTAGAAAGCTTATTACGCAAGCATATTTAATTTACTCATAAGTGCAGACAAATACCAACACTGATCAATATAGAACTGTCAACAGCATTTTCTGCTTAGGTGGTTGAGTGGTATTGCAGAATCCACTTCTGTTTTGTATTTGCTTTGTGTGCTATATGTGAGTGTTACAAAATGAAGGATGTTAATGAAAAGAGAAAGTAGCATTCAAACATAAAATAACATGTTAAAATAATGTAATATGTTCCAGTTAATCCATAGAAATGAACCTAAAATAATAATTTTTTCTACACCGGTCTTTTCAACTAATAAGACTGTAGATATGAAACTAGTGTTATAAGAAAGGACCTTATTTCAACTCTGGTACTAAGAATTCACGCAGTACATATAGTGGAACATCTGTGGCCACCTAAGATCTTGTGGTTCTGTTTTGCAAGAGTAAGCGATGTTATTAGTGGTGACAAATTCTTATTTATTATTACAGTAGCGCATAGAGGCCCAACAGAGACTGGGCCATTCTATGAGGCACCATACGAAAACATAGTAGTAATGTCCCTGTCCTGAAGAGCTTACAGTTTAATCACCAGTCCTGCAAACCTTTAACACAGCTGAACTCTAAGCACATGAGCAGCCCAATTTAATTAATTGGGACTACTCATGCTTAGAGTTAAGATCATGCACAAGTGTTTACAGGATCAAGATGTAAACAGAGCAGGCATACAAAGGGTGAAAAAGGGATACAGCATACAAGCAACTGAGCGGGAACGCATCTATAGAGGGGTTGTGACTTGCTCAAGGTCACAGAAGAAGACTGCAGCAGAGCTGGAAATTAAACCCAGATCTCCTGAGTTCCCGTCCAATATCTTAACTACCAAAAAAAACCCATAATTGAAAATAATAACTTGAAGATAGCATAAGAAATGTCAAAGGATTGAAGAAATAGATGTATTTTAATAGCAAAATAACTCTTTACTACTTTTTTGTAACCTCGATGAATACATTAAAAATACTGTTGAGTAATTACATTCTGTAATCCTAAATTTCTGTTTGAATTATCTCATGTTCTTAATTTTGTGACTTAAACTGTTATTTTGTATGTCCTTGCATTGTTTGAACAGCTTCCATTGTTCCTCCCCAACAGTGATTGCAAGTCAGTAGTGAATGAAATGGACTGCTTCTGAAAAGCGCACACAGATATGTATTTGTGCATACAAAATATGATGACTGCATGGCCGTGAATATTGTGGTTTTATTGGCTTGAGTTTAGGTGACATTGTTACTCACCCACCAATAAACACTTTATACCACACAACACCATTGTGTATTCTCTGTATGTAGTATAGAGAGTGGTTTTTTTTTAAATGTTCTTGTCTTTAAACACTTCTGTTGGTATTACAGCATGTTACATTTCCCCCACATAAAATGATGCTGCCTTAGTTCCAGGGAGTCCAGTTTTCAAGGCTTAGAGGGAGAAAAGATAACTAATTTTAGACTTTTAATAATACAAAATATTTTTTTTCCATATTTAAGGTTGGACTTGTAAGATCCAATATCTCTGGTCCTGTTAAGGGCAAGAGCGGTATCCAGTCCAAAAATAAGTTTCCTGTTTCTAGCCTTGCTGGGTCCTGAGGTATTGAGCTCTAAACTGCTAGCGGTCTAAGGTTCAATATTCATTATGTAACTTCAGAGGTTGAATTGGGAAAGGGGGAAAACAAATGTGGTATTCCCAAGCAGAAGGGATAAAAATCAATGATATTTTAAAAATAAAAACATTTTATAATTAAAATGGATTTTCTTAATTAAACAAGTTTTAAAAATCTATTTAAAAATAAATTTGAAAAGGATGACACCTGTGTTAAGGCCTAAACTTTACTGTATTCTATTAATTTAAATGAAAAACATTAATACTAAGCAGTTTATGTTTGCTGCAAAGTTTTAAAGAAAGTTAAGCCAATGAACTGTTGACTGAGTGCCTGGAACCAGAGTTTGTTGAAGTGCTAAGCCAGGCTTTGACAGCAGTAGCCTCTTCTGCAGGCATAGAGAGAATATTGCTTTGATTTAAATCAGTCTGGTCTGCATTCATATCAAATCCGACCAGTTGAAAAGCTATAATGACCCAGCATTCACAGTAGGTTGTATAGAGTTCAAAATGTGATTATGCATGCTTTGGTCTGTTTGGCAGTAGTCTCTTTGGGAAGTGCTCTCTACGTGAGGCTCAGGTGCTCTGCCATGCTCTTTGATCTTGTCTCCTTCTCGGATGGATGATAGAGGGAGAAGTAGTATTCTTAGAACCACCTCTTCATGGTGCCAGAAGCACATGTGTGCAGATCTTCATACTAAGGTCTTCTCTCTGCTTTCTGTTGTTTGTTCAGTAAATAATAAAATCTCCTACAGTGAGATAACTTGCACATTAGGATTATTTCACTGTAAAATCCTAGAAAAAGTCATTTTGTAATATTTACTGTGAAGTTAGCACTGTGCCTCTGCTAAAGATGGCTGATTATAGACAGGTGAGAGGAAAAAACACTTATTCCATTGTAAAAAGAGTGGAAACAAGGCAACTGTGGTTTTACTGAATGGTAAACTAAGCAGGCCTTGCTTATATAATCTATTTGAAACATGGTGATAGGATCTCAACCACCACCTCAGCTGATTCATTCGAATAGATTTATTATTACATCCTTTCTAATATCTATCATCTTGGGACACATATTACTTCTGTTCATTATGGTGCTACGATAAGTTACCCTCTTCCTTAGGTGCTGACTTCTGCTCCCGCCAGTGGGTGCTCGACCGCCCCCATTCCAACCCCTTCCCCAAAGTCCCGGTCCCAACTCTGCCCCTATTTTGACTCCTTCCCCAAATCTCCTGAGCGCGCCACTTTCCTGCTCCTCCCTCCAAGCACACCGCCAAACAGCTTTTTGGTGGCGGCAAGGCAGAAAGCACTGGAAGGTAGGTGGAGGAGCGGGGATGTGGCACGCTCTAGGGAGGAGGTGGAGGAGGACATGGGGCACCCCGGGGGGAGGAGCTTGGCTGCCGGTGGGTGCAGAGCACCCACAGATTTTTCCCTGTGGGTGGTCCACGCCCTGATACCCTCTTCCAAATGCTAGTCCTGCAAACCATTAAGTAATACCCTACTGTGTGTGTGTGTGTGTGTGTGTGTCTCTCTCTCTCTCTTCAAACTGTACTTACTACCTCCAATTTTTTTTGTTCATTAATGATGTGAACCAAATTGTACACAATACTTAGTATCTTTACCAGCGTTACATAGTTATCTTCTCTTTGTCAGGCAAGTGATAGCTGTGTGTGTGCATCCTAAATAGCATTTTAAGAGGGAAATAATCTGACTCAGAAAGTTCTGATGAAGAGACCAAAGAAACACTTTGCAGAATGTTTTGAACCTATTGGTGAAAAGGGACTATTAGACTGTAGACTATTACAATTTTAAATGCTCAGCCAGATGACAAGAATGTTTTTTCCTTAATCAGTGTTTTTTTCCCCCAAGTAAGTTATCACATTTTGTTCTGTACTGGGTGATATAATAAATACGTAATGAGAATTCCTTTGTATGAACTGAGATTAAACATTTTCAGAAGTTGTCTGTTGAGAGAGAGCATATTGTTTTGTTACTGTAAGGCAGTATATTAACTGTAACTTTCTTAGCTAAAAGTATCTTCATAGAGGGAATGTCTGATTTCTCCTTAGACTGATCTCACACTTGGTAAAGCAACACGCATCTTCTCACGTATTTATACCTGCTCCTGTATTTTTCACTTCATTCATCTGATGAAGTGGGTTCTAGCCCATGAAAGCTTATGCCCAAATAAATGTGTTAGTCTCTGAGGTGCCACAAGGACTCCTAGTTGTTTTTGCTGATACATACTAACACGGCTACCCCTCTGAAACCTGATATAAAGAGTTATCTGATAGGTGGGTAATATCTTGAGGAAGAATTATGAAGCAACAGAAGATTTTAGAGTGTATATTACAGCTACATGTATGGCTCTAGGGAAAAAAATACTCACATGAACTAGTGAGGTTTTTTTTCCCAAAAACTCGTCTCTAAAGGATACACACTTGACCTTTAGCATCTTCAGTTGTTTCTCACCTATGAGTTCTGAGACTTGCTACAGGATAGGTACTTTCTGGAAACTGCATTTGCCACCTATGTCCATGGATAATAAATTTGCAAGTAAGATTTCATCAGAAATTTCAGGATGAAAACTCTTTGCTGAGTTACTGAATAAAACAGGATTCCCCAGAAGAAAGCATAGAGCTCTTCAATTTACAAAGGATTACAAATTTTACAAAGGATTACATATATTCCTTTCCTAATTAGCAATTCTCCAGATACTCTAGAAGAAATTCTGCACAAGAAGATGAAGTCATTCTTTGAATTTCCTCCATTCTATTTAAAATAATCTTTATTCTTCAGGAACAGTTCATGATTGGCAGATTCACTTTCACTTCAAGGTGATGATTAAGTGGATTCTAACAATTTGGGGAAAATGGACACCCAAAAAATCTGGGAAGTTTACTCCAGAAAAGTGAAGGCATATTAGAAAAAATAATTGTTGTTTCAGAAGTTGAAGAATATATGGAAATATACATTATAAGCTACATCTTTTCTATTTTATCTTTGAGAGAATATTCTCATCTTTTTTGCAGCACTCAATAAATTGAGAGGGTTATGAGGAGTATAGGTTATGAAGACTCTAAACAGATCTGAAAGAAAATACCAGTTTCACATGAAAACACTAAAATTTCACTTATCTGTTTTAATATCTAACTTAATTTTTAATTAGATATAGAATTAGTAGAAGCATATTGCAAAGGAAGCATTATGACATGTTTAGTTCATGTCTGCATCAAAGTATGCTTGACAGAGGTGGATTTGTTGATGTAGACTCTAGTGTGAAACTACAAGCTCAGATGCTGAGCCTGTTCCTTCCTTTGCCAAGATCCTGCTCTTTGTCAGTGTGGAGACTCAGCCATGGAGTTGGTGACACTACCATCAGTCAGGGCCCTGCTTCTACTTCTGAGTTTAGTGAATATTGTGAGGGGAAAGGGAAAGAGGCACATTTCTGCCCTTTGTATCAATATTGGTTTATCTTGTCCATTCTCTCTCCCCCCCCACTCTCCCAGGTCCCCACAAACACAGAGAAGGTCAGGTTAATGATCTGTGCCTTGAAAATAGCTTCTCCTTGTAGTGCTCAAAAAATGCTTCCCCCTCATGCCCTCACTGTCCCCCATAAGTTTGGAGTAAGTGAAACATCTGTAGTTTGATACGGAGAGGCTCATCCAGTGAACCACCGTGATGGTTTGCTGGATGGGACTGTTAGAAGGCTGCAGGTTGGAAGTTGTGTTTATCCCAGCCCTCCAAGAACTAGAGAGTTTGTAATGGCAATTTTTGTATCTTTGAATAAGTGTTTCATTTTGTTTTGACCTTTCCTCACCTGTAACTGTAATTTCTTTAGTTCTCCTTTTCAACCTCAATTTCATCTTTAATTTTCTTGAGATTCCACCCAACCCTCCTTTCTCACTTCCGTGGACAGTAGGTCCTATTCCCACTGTCACGTATCTGTAATATTTTTTTCTGTGTCCCTGAGACTTACTTTCTGATCTTCTCTTGCTAATAAAATAATCCAGTTCTGCTTCTTATATTTGTTAATTCTTATTCCTTGGCCCTTCTCTTCACTTTAACTCTGTCACAAGAGTATAGTTGCCATAGCTTCCTGTACATAGTTTGACTTTAAATGTCTGTGAAACTTTGTGCAATATACTTCAATATGAATGGCAGGATCAAAAAAGCCGTTATCAATGAATGAGTCCCCTCTGATCATTTAAAGACTTTTAATGTGTATCATATATTTCTCAGTTGTTTAACACTGCTTGTGACTGAAAATATGGTCTTAGAAAGGTTTAACTTTCAGAGTCTCAAATATTTTAGTGTTAAACTCAGGATAGTCTGAGCTCATGGATAGCGAGAAAATTAAAGCTCAAAAATTAAATTAGGTGAGATCATCAACTCAGGAATGCAATACCATAGGGTATTTGTAACTAAAGCTCTGATCTTGGAAAGACTTGGCACATGGACTACTTACAGGGGCACATGCTTGACTTGGTGCCCTGTAAGTGCTCAGAGGGCATAAAGTTAAGGACCTCCATAAATCTTTGTGGGATTGGGGCCATGTTTGCTAAATCCTAAAGCAATGTAACATTTTTGACACACAGGTGAATTGTTCCTAAGGAGTTAGGGTAGTCTCAACTGATTGCATGCTACTTAATCTCTTATTTAAAAAAACTGTATTAAAAATCGGGACAGAGTGCACTCCTATTGGAAGAAGGAAAGATTGTTTTCCATATCTGAAGATGCCTTTTCTTTTAGCTAAGAATGACACTGTAAGTACTGCTACATCCGACTAGTTGGATACAACATAGTTATCCTGTTTCACAGTTAAAACACAGTTTTCTCTTGAAAGATTAAAAAGGACCAGACTGCATTGTAACAGTGTTCCTGAACAGTGCAATACCCTTTTACTTCAGCAAGTGACAGTTAAAATGCAGTTCATTCCTATGGTAAGACCAAACTATTAAACATTATCAGGGAATTATTGTGTTGTCACTGAGTCCCCAACTATAGCGGTGGTTTCATTGGTGACTGTATCTTACACTTACCCTTACTTATAAAATGTCAAACAGGAAAAGGTTGCTACATTTGGACTTATAACAAAAAGCTAGTTCCACCCTTACTGTAGCAAGACTAGTCTCTGTGTAAAGTAAATCCTGAGCCCAAATTAAGAACCATAAAGTGATTTTTCCACACACTTCCTATTGATCATGTTCTTATTTGGTATTTAGAAATTCACTTTTAGCCTATATACATTTTTTATCCAAACAATTACACGTGACGTTCTCAATAAAACTGCATTCTCCAGACTGTCAATCAAATGACTGTTTAAGAGAGATGTGCATGTGTCTAATTATTAACCATTTGTGACATAAAATATTCAATTAAGATACAGAAATTCTAACTAACCAGCATAAATTCTTGTTTCATAGAGCACTCTGTATAATTTTATAAATGATGTTTCTTTAAGAAAACCTATGTTTTACATGACTTATTAAAAGGTTCATGCTGCTAATAGTAATGGTTCATAAGGAACTTAAAAAATATTTAGAGCTGGAAAACTTCTCAACATAAAAATTGTTGAATTTTAACAAGTTGTTTGCAGAAACACATCGGGAATCCTACCTAGAAGATCATGCAGGAAACCCAACTCTCCCGCCCCCAGGAAAAAAAAGGCAGCTTGATAGCCATCCAACGCAAAACAAAACATGGAACCAAGTACAACAATTTCACAACCAATGGAACACAACCTCCAGGAGAAACCAAGACAAATGACCCACCACATGGACACTACACAATATCCCACTATCATCAAAAACTCTTCTGATCAGTATGTAGGTTTCTGTATTCTCCAGTGGAGTGAACTTCTGCCCCACCATAGAATATGATAACATACTAACATGAACTAGAAGAATTCCTCCAACTCTGCATTAAGGAATTCTTTCACAACAAAGACTACACCAACCCCAATGTCCCCACTGACTGTCATAAGAAATAATCTGCCTGGACACCCTCAGAGAACAAAACCATACAGTAGATCATTACGTTGATTGCGTCAGCAAAAAAATTGACTGAAATCCTCAATAAACATTACATCCACCACAATCTCTCTACCACCGAGACAATATCTATACAGTCCTGAAATCCAACCAGCAGACAAAGGGGGTGCTATCATAGTCCTTAATTGTGATGTCTCTTGGCCTCATTGATATAGTCAACTCTCCAACACCATCTACTACAGGGGTCAGCAACCTTTCGGAAGTGGTGTGCCGAGTCTTCATTTATTCACTCAAATTTAAGGTTTCGTGTGCCAGTAATACATTTTTAAACATTTTTAGAAGGTCTCTTTCAATAAGTCTATAATATATAATGAAACTATTGTTGTATGTAAAGTAAATAAGGTTTTTAAAATGTTTAAGAAACTTCATTTAACTAAATTAAAATGCAGAGCCCCCCGGACCAGTGGCCAGGACCCGGGCAGTGTGAGTGCCACTGAAAATCAGCTCACGGGCCGCCTTTGGCACCTGTGCCATAGGTTGTTTACCTCTGATCTACTATATAGAACTCTCAGAAGATCCCACACCACAATTAACAGAGGAATTAAGGATGCCATCATATCCTTCCCCAAACAACTTTTGTCCTTCCATTTCTGAAACAGCTTCCTATATTCTTCCCTTGTAATGCTCATCTCCATTATGTTGATGCTGTTTACAGTACAGTACAATGAAATCTAAGTGCTCTGTGAGGATTGGGGCCCCCTTGTGCTAGGTATTTTACAGATATCTACACATGGACCTTACCTAAAAAGTTTACAATCTTAATTTTAAGACAAGACAAGTTTAATTTTATTTATTTATTTAATTTAATTTAATTTAATTTAATTTTACAAATATTTAAAATATTCTCTGCCGGTGCTTAAACGCTCAGCTTTCCAAATGTCTTGTTATCCTGGGTTGAAATAGAAATAGAGATTTAATATTAATCTTTCCAAAACATAATAAGGAAAGGAGAGTTTTTTTAAAATAGTTTTTCAAATGGAAAAAAACAAAACCCCATAATCGAAATAACAATATGACCCTGCCCATGCCCAGTTGATATCATTTTATCTGAAATTGTCAAGCCCACTCAGTCAGAAAAAAGACATGCAGTTAGTGGTTGGTGGTGATATTGGCGTTCCTGAGGCACTGCATGCATGCATTCCCACTGCTGCTACCTCTTGCCTCCTTTTATTGGTTTAGTCCCCTCACACACTCGGGGCACTAGCTGCAGCCCTATGTGTTCATTGGTTGGGAGTGGGGAGACATGGTAGAGTGGTGTTCCCCTATTAGGTCAGATGGTATTCCCTGAACAATGTCTGTTTCATTTTTTGACTTGGGGGCGGGGGGAGGGTGAAGAAGAGAGAGAGAGAGAGGCTATCCAGCTATGACCTCTTGTACTCTTGCTGTTTCTGCCAAGTTGGAAGGGGGAGGGGGGAGAAAAATGTGAACATGAGTGAAGAGAGAAAAGGAAGGATGGAAAGGAACAAGCAGGACAAAGGAGTACGAGGCTTGAAACACTCTGGGGTGAAGGTGGGGACTGAGATGAAGAGGGGCAGAGGACAATAAATTAAGGGAAGAACATTTCATTGATAATTTCAGGTAGTTTACAATAAAACATTTCAGTTGGTGCCATGACACAAGTACCTATCTTGTTACAAAATTAACAGTATTTAATTGTACATTTGTTATTTCATTAGCCTTTTCCTTTTTTTAAAATTATTTAAACAGAACCATACTTTAATATGAATAGTTAAACATACAGATATCAACTTTTAAACAAGTCATTTATTGGGAAGCTGATGGTTTTCTAGGGGTGGGAGAGAGAGAGAGAGTCTCAGAAGGTAAGTACAGAAAGTTAAAGGAAGAAGGGATGTAATTTGATTCTTGTCTACGTAGGCTCTCCTTGACTATCTGTACTGTAAGTACAAGATTGTGCCCATATTGAAGTGTCTCAATGATTTCAATTTCTCTGTTTTTTTGTGAAAGTTGTAAAATTACTTTTATCCATCTTTTGTGAGCTTATCTCTCCCTGTTCTCATAGTAAATTTTTCATTAGTAGATATTCTACTAATGGTTTACTCCTGTGAGCTACAGTATGACCTGTTGCCTTGGATCCACGGGTTTCTTCTTTTGCTGTAAAGGGCAAGAAAAAGTGTAGCTTCCTTGTTCCCTCTTTAAATCCTTTTTGTAGACCAACTCCCAATACATGTCTTTAAGTCCTGTTTGAGTTTTATCTCTATTTTTTCTTTTTTTATTTCAGGCTAGATTTCCAAAATATTTTTACTGTCCAGCATTTCCATATCATGAGTATGAAAGAGGATCTGGCTCTCTTACATTTTATACTGTCATGTGGGACAATATTACATATTATAGATAGAGGTGGAGAAACATACATTCTGTGAACCACATAATGCATGTGTAGTACTATCTGATTAGCATTACAACCCAATAATTGTCTGTATTCTATTTTTTTTGTTGCGTAATATTTACAGTCCGTACTCCGTAACTTAATAGCTTAATCTAGTTTGTCTTTTTAAATCATAGTAATGAAATTATACATTCTGGACAATCTTGATTGCTGAAACTTCAAACCCTTGTATGAACATTTCTAATTCAGATAGATAGCTTTGCTTACTTTATTAAAAAAAAAACTTCCATAAAAGAAAAGACCCAAACAATCTTTATAAACTCATTGTGCTTTTTCTTTTTTAATATCTTGTCTTCATCAATTTGTTTTGAGTTGTCCATCCTGAATTTTTTTTTCCAGTTATATTTTGCCCCAACATGTGAATATATTCTCATTCAGCCAAAGTATGAAAGCATCATTATTTATTTCATATATCACCACAGTCTGCTCTTTTTGCTTGATCAAGTGCCTCTCATATGTTCAGTCAGGAGCACGTTTAAGTAACAGGATGTTTTATGGATGCCAGAATTTTGGAATATGTGTCTAGCACACAATTTTGTAATGTGACTGTCTTGCCAGATTCGGTTCTGTCTGTATGCATGATGGACTGTCTCCAATAGAGACTCATTCCACTAACTAGTCTGATTTCTTCCCTAGATACATGATGCAGGATTTGTATGGGTTACTTTGATCCACTTCTAAAAGTATCCCCCCATGGATAAAAATTAGCATTCTGCCAAATCAAAAGCCTTTTCTGCATCCAGAGAGCTCCTTGAGTGCTGTATGACGTGTAGAGGTTTTCTCATATTACTTAAGGGCTTCTTCCTTTTTATAAAGCCCGTTTGGTTATAGAGTACCAATTTAGGCATTACTGTCTCTTATCTGGATACCTGTACTGTGTTTAAGTCAGAATCTTAATATCTATATCTATTAGAGATTGGTCTAGAAGACGCTGGATCCTATAAATCCTTATTTCGTTTAGATCTCAATACTACTCTGCTTGATAGAAGGTGTCCTGTAAACATTCTGTTGCATCTGAAGACAAGTGCACTTGCTAATAAGCAAGAGAGAGCTTGGCACAAATGAGCATCAGCAAGCAGAAAGTGATGTCCAGTGTTAGAACTGAAGAAGTCAGTCTGATATCATCATTGTTCAGGGGGCTCTGAAGGTGCACTCCTATTCCTTTAAGAGCTGCTGCTTTACTTCTCTTAACTAATGTGTCTCTGGAAGGGCACTATAGGGCCTGGTATCTCTGGAATAGACTCTGTAATTTTGTTCTGGGTCTGGGATGTGTACTCCTTCCCACTATCTCTCCACCTTTTGGTAAATTTTGACTCTATAACTGTTTGTAAGATTAATGACTTCTGCTATAGTTCCCCTGGCCATCTGTAAATTAAGCAGTTAATCTCCAGCAGCATCTGAGCCTTTTGGCATAATTTATTTATTAAACCTTACTTCATTTCTTTTGGAGTCTTCTGCATTGTACTACTACTGTTGGTCCAAATATTGGGCACTGACCAGTTACTTCATCAGCAAAAGGTTTAAAGAGAGAAAATTGTGCACTCTAATGCCAAGCAAAAACAGATTATGTGGGAGGGAGAATTGGAGCTAGAGCTACAAGAAACTTGCTCTATTATGCATATTGTGTAACCCCAGAAAACCATGGCTTATAGCTATGAATTACTGTAGGTCAGTACTAACATTTGACAGTATAAACTGATGTTTTATGGTACTTGTTCAACTTGACAGACACAATGTTTTTATGCACTTAGACTAGTCTCTAAAGGCTTCAAACAGGTACAGCAAAAATAAGTTAGTAATAGTTAAAAGTATGCTAGATAAAATAGTCAGCCAAAGCACTCGTTTGTTCGTGATATATAAACAGTTTTTGTGTTTTAGTTAAAGACAATTTTAATCCTGCAAAGTCAGGCATCATTTTAAGATTATAGTTTTTGCTGTGGGTCCTGGTTGGAGAGAGAAATAAAATTTAATAAGCACTAAGTCTTTAAGCAAGAAACAAGGGAACCTCAAACAGTCTTTAAAACCTTGATGAGATCTCCTGCTGACTGCTTCTGTTCCTGCTCTCTGCCTACATTGATTTTAGTTAGCAGTTACTCAATATGCAAACAGTGAACTTTAATATGAAAATTAATACAAATATATGTGTTTTCTTCAGATGACATTCTCCCATAATTTTGGTATTTTACCTTTGATGAATGGGAGATCCCATTTAATACTCCTCTCTCCCTCCCCCTTTAATATATGGAACTTCTGTAAATAAAGAATGCAGGAAAAACATTTTGTCCTGTATTAGTGTGATGGGAATTGGCAATCGCAATTGGAGTTTATACACTGAAAACTTCTGAGTCATAGGTTTTACCAAATTAGGAAAGTCTAAGCGTTTTTATTCACCTATTCTCTCATCCACAACAAAATAAGGAGTTCTACGATTTAGTTGTTCATTGCTATGGCAAATGATCTGTTTTAAGTCTTTGCTTTATTACCATATGTTCTTAAGTCCTAATTATGTTTCTCAGCTGTCTTGTTTCTTTTAAATTCATAGTATTTCACTTATACGTAGACACTGAAATTTATGGGAAGTTTGGATAATTTATAAAAGCTGATTGTTATAACTTTGAGCACAAGTAAAATGCTTTTAAATCCTTTTGATTGTTATGCTGCAATGGGCCATTGTGGTGGAATAGTGTCAGTGTTGGGGTTTCCTCATAGTCATACATGGGGCAATATTAGAGACAAGTTTTAGCCTACAAACCTTGCATATCATGCAGCTTCACAATGGATTATGATTATGGAATACATTTTTTTAATTGGGTCAGGATACCTTAACCCATCAAAGTACTGTAGATGCTATTGAAGGTTTGATATAAATTGAGTTTTTTTAAAATAATGGAGACAGTTTAACTTTGTCTTAAATAACTTCATTTTATTTTGGGCAATAAAGATGAGAAATTAGATCAAAATGACTTAATTTTAACATTCAATACCTTGTAATCTTTTAAATTTAATTTATAATAACTTTATGTATATGTCAAAAGGACAGAACAACTCTTAAATGAGGGAATACTGCTGTTTTTTATGGATCCTTTTCTCCATTGCACATACATCTTAACAATGAATTAGTGTAAGATTAAAAGACCTGATTGTACAAATAAATCTATACCAATCCAGATGTCTGCGTTATAGTTTTTCCCAATGAGAAGATAGAAACCAAATAGTTAAGGCCTGTCCTGACATATGACTCTAACCAGTCTTGGCCTTTAGTTTGTCTCCAGTAAAGGGAACGCTTTCCTCTGCAGGCTGTTGCTAGAGGATATTTCTTCAGTTAACCCCTACTGCTGTTCCGTTGTATAATGTTTATCAATTGAAATATTTGACCTGCTAAACAAATTGAAATATTTGACCTGCTAAGAAATATACTATTTCTTAGTAATTAAAGTGCATGTTTGAGTTAAAAATAGATATATACTATATTTAGACCTCTTACTCTGTAGTCTCGTTTAATAAGTTTCAGGGTTTTTTGCACAGTTTTTTCATACGTTGAATATTTCAGAGTGTAATCCAATCTTGATACACAGTAATATATGCAAACTTAAATGGGGATTCATCCCTTAGTCTTGAAAAGACTTTCAGCAAACTTTCCAGTTTGCCTGTTAGAATAACTGAATTATCCTTTGTGCAGGGCTGTTGCTAATGGCTGAGACAATTGTCTATTCATGTAATACGTTTCTGAGATGTAGCTTCTTCCTGTACATGCATTGCATATTCCTTCTCCTTTTGTCATTCAGCCAGGGAGCCAATTTGGATAAGGTAGAATTTAGGAGCCCGGTCCTCCTGGCTTTGCTCCACAGTTGTTTCCTGTCTTACAGGAAGGGAGCAAGAGTCTGGTGTTTGAGGTTTTACTGTTTGCTCCCTTTGCCTCTGGATTCCTCAAAAAGTGGTCCAAGTGCAGGGTCCATTGTCATCTGTGTTGTCTTGTTGGGTCTCTGGCATGCAAAAAGAAAGTTCCACTTCATAGATTCACAAGGAAAAGGGAATGGATTCTTTATCAGAGAGGACTGCCATATGTTCTCCTTCCCTGGTATATATGTGCTATGTAGAAAACCCGAGAAGATTGCCCCTGAGGAGCTGGGTCCATTTGGTTTCATGTATCTGGGACCTTTAAGGTTATAATTTAGCAGGAGGCCCAGAAGAGAATATAAGGCCTCTTTTTTTATTTAAAAAAATAAATGCAAGGGGACTCCTTGGTGTTTATTCCCATCATCTGTCTTTAGGAAGCTGCAGGTGATCTGCTCCTTTCCATACATACCTGCATTACACAGAATTCTGTAGAGAATCTAAAAACTCATTGTAGCTTTCCAAGATCTGTAACTGTGTGACAATGAAAAGTACATTGTTTCTGGTGACTTATTTAATCTGGCCTTTCCTGAAATGTTGTCGCTATGCAGTGACCCATTGACTGGAAGATGGAGGGCGCTGTAATGTGGATCTTTCAACTAATGAATATTCAGCTATAGCCATCTACATATTCTTTTAGAGTAGGCACACAATGGCTAACTGAACCTCAGACGGGACTCTCTGTGCCAGACTCCTAAAACTGGTATGTATGTGTCTTTCCAGTTGTCTCCTGAAAGTGCACAGCATAAATGATATAAACTAGGATTCGTTTTGTCTAGAAGCCAGCGTTCAGGTAACTTTTTGGGTCTAGTCACCATGCCCTTTGGATTCATCCTTTTGGGAGAAGATACATAATTAGGGCCCTACCAAATTCACCATGAGAAATGCACCCTGGACTATGAAATCAGCCGAAGAGGGGCAGGGCTGGGGGCGCCCCAGCTGGGGCTCCTACTATGCGCCCAGCTCCAGTTGCTCCTCCTGGGAGGAATGGGGAGGGGCCGCTCCTGGGGCTGGGTCATTCCCACCTCTGAGAACCTCCTCCGGCTGCAGGAAGCGCCGCACCCCTGCCTATTTCCTTCCCCCATTCCTTCCCAGCATGGGGATAGGGGTCGGTGCACAGGGAGTAGCTGTGTAGACTTGCAGTTTGGTGGGGGGTGTCAACACTGCCCCATCCCCAAACTATGCCCATGTTAAAAAGGTGGGGGGCATAGCCCCCAGCACCCCTGGTTCTGGCACCAGTGGTTCCTCCCTTCTACAAAGGTTCCTGTGCCCTTGGCCCTCAGTCCTGCCCATCCCTGGCTCTGGGCCCAGCACTCGGGAGGTAAAAGGGGCCTTGGGCTGGCTGTATATGTGTGCGGGTGAACCAAAGTGCCCTCCTAACCACAGGGCCCTGGATGGTTGCCCACCTGTAAAGTTAGCCCTTCCCTCCCAAAAAGTGATGACTCTCCCTCCTCCCCCATACTATCTAATCTTCACACCTGTGCTGCCTGCTACTCTCTGGCTGCCCAGCTCTGAAGTCAGTGCTGTTGTCAGCAGCAGTGCAGAAGTAAGAGTGGCAATACCGCAACCTCCTACTTTAATTTGGTTTAATTAAAATTTGGTTTCTGACACTGCCCCATCCCCCACCCCCCGCCCATACATACACAACCCTCATTTGGGTCAGGACCCCCTAGTTATAACATTGTGAAATTTCAGATGTAAATAGCTGAAGTTGTGACACTTACAATTTTTAAAATCCTATGACTGTGAAATTGACCAGCATGGACCATGAATTTGGTAAGCCCCTACACATAATCAAAACTCCTCATGCTCCTTATCCTGTCCTTTCAAGAACCTGAGACTGTTTTGGGGATATTCTTTATCTCCAAAATCTTAAGATTAGAATGAAGTCCTTTCACCAGCAAGGCACTCATTCTGTGAGTAAGTTGTTTCTTTCGTTGCAATCTTTATTCCATAGAGGCAAGCCTAACTTTTCCGTATGTTGGTCTCCAGTCAAGTTATAACAGCAGTCCTTTTAAAATACAATCTTTGTCTTACCTTACAGTAAAGGTAAAGTTCTGACTTCCCCCCTCCCTCGTTGAAGTCTAAGAACTAGAATTTCTGAGTTTTGCCTCCTGGTTCAGGATCATGTCAGATGTATGGATCTTTCCAGTAGTTTGCAAAGGCTATTTCCTTTTGTCCCTCCCATCCTCCACCTTTTCATCAGACCAGAGGAGAAGTGAGCTGCCCAGAATCCTTTTCCATCTCCAGTAATGGAACCATCACACCACTTCCCATCCCGAAATGTTGGTTTCATTCAGAACTTATGCTAATTTTTAAATAATAGCTACTTACAAAATGAGAGGCCAGAAGCACAAGCAGTTCAATTTTCGTGAAAGCTATATTGGATGTTGCTTGACTATTTTGAAGGCCTTTTATTTGTAACCCAGCTGAAGGAGCAAGTAGTTGAGTAATGTAAATTGGGGTGAAGCCACAGAAGGTCAGCGTTTGTGAAGGGAGAGAGAGGTTTTGTGGTGATACCAGAGAGTTGAGGGTGTTGGAGAGCAGATGCAGGAAGCCGACACCTTGGAAGAAGTCTGGGAAAACCCAGAGTTATTGTCAGGATGTGTATACTGTGGCAAGGTGAGCTTTTGATCAAGATTTGATTGTGTTGTTGTCTATCTCTAAAACCCAGAGGAAGTATTTTACGAGTTGAGAGGAGATGAGGGTGGCAATTACTGTACAGCTGCTTGTTTTTAGTCCCAAACATGCTGCTTGTCACTGGCTTACAGAACTAGAGGGTGCACAGATTTTGGAGGCAATCTACACTCTTCTGGTAGTACTAGACATGAAAAGAAATGTACTGCATACTGAGGATAAAATATACATGCACACATACATGCACAAAAATAGTGAATTTTTCTAAAAAGTGTAGGAAATGCTAGCTATTTCATGTGTCTGCTAGCCCTCTGACCTGCCTGTCATGATGACATAATCAGGCTGTTTTTCCTGTTGGAATTGGCTTTCCAGTGTCAGTCTCAGGGACTCTTCATCTGCCTGAATCTTAGCAATGAATTTTTGGAAACGCTTTAATTTTTTTTAAATGCAGTTTGATTGTTTATTTTTCTATAGCTATCTATGGTAGTAATAATTACTGCTTATTTCCTTTGTGTGGTATGTTTTCCCTGAATTTCAGCCTTCCCTACTTTTGTTTGGTTCAGCTTGCTCTTAACACGAATTTTTGGTTTAAGATGAATTTATTTTTAATTCTTTTTAATATTTCTCTTTGCAAATTTTGATTGCATAGCAATTGCAAATCATGTTTGCAAGAACTCAGCATCTCAGGTATTCTTACTGTGTTCTTCTCTTAGTGTTCAACTTGGAACTCTGTATCTACATGTTTAAAGTTCTCTTGAATTAAACTAATTCAGACAAAACTCCCAGGGTTAAATAGCTAACTGACAGAGAAGAGATGAACAATTGTTGGTATGGAGTATTTTAAAAACAACAACAACAACAACAACAAAAACCAACCCACCCACCCACAATTCTTCAGGGGAAGGATTTTTTTAAATGTTTCAGTGATGCTGTGGTAAGAGCAGCTTATTCTTTTTTTCCAACTCTAAGAAAGAGAGAGACTGTTGTTTTTTTTTTAACAGGACTAATCCATACTGGGTTTTTGTCATGTGTTTATTGATGTTGCAAAGCCAAAATCTTGTAGGCACTGATCCTTTAGTCCGTGTCACAATTCCTTTTGAATCAATGGAGACTCAGGGTGTGGAATGGCAAGGTCATGTGTTATATCATTCAGTCAAAATAAAAGAAATTGAGCATAACTTGAAATGTAAATTAAAAGGCTCTCATTCTTTATTAACTTAATATTTTAAATGAAAATCACAGTCCTAAGTAACTTTCGTCGTGCATCCGACAAAGTGGGTATACACCCACGAAACCTCATGCTCCAAAACGTCTGTTAGTCTATAAGGTGCCACAAGACTCTTTTTGCTGCTTTCGTTTTTGTGTTTCAAATGTATAAATGCTTTACTGCAGTTCAGGTGACCTGATATTATAATGTAATTGATGTATACAAGATACATTCAGCCTTCTGTCTCAGAGTGCCTGGGACAGAGTTGTAAACATGTCTTGTCTTGAATAGCTTGTGATTAGAAAAGCAATTCTGTTAATTGCAGGGATCTGGAAATGCTGGGCATTTGCCCTGTGAAAAGTATGAAAAATATTAGAAATTTGAGGAGCTTAGATACCATATTAACAAGTGCAGGATAAAAACTTATCTACAACATATATGTATTCTTCTGGGAAATAATTATTGAATAATTGTATTGTATAATATGTAAGAAATGGATTATACGTATCTAGAAGCAGAAATGTGTGTTTCTTCAGAATCATCATATATAATAAAATCTCATACCCGTCATGGAAGGGAAAGAAAGCTGTACAAAAGGGGTTAGGTAGAAGGGTTATTTGTTAATCTCCAGCTTGCCAATATATATGGACTCAATATTAAAATTTTCCTTCATCCTTCTGTAGTTAATAAATTATGCATCAGTTAATGATGTAGTCCCTTCTTGTATTTTCAGTCATGCATCAGATTTGCTGTTCTCAGAATAATTTTTGTTGCTGATAATTCAAGTCATGATCTTTTGATGGAGCTTGAAGTGCTTACATATTACGTAAATCTGTTGTCAACATAAAGCTTGTACCTATATGACTGACCGACTTCTAGAAAACCGTTACTTGAACAATCCTAAATCTGTAGTCAAACTAGAAATGAAAATCTTCAGTATTTGAGAATACCCTAGACCCAGTCAGTGTGGTGTCATATTTAAGATGTGCTAGTCCTTTTGCTGCTTTTGAGAACTGAGTTCAGCATTTTGATCAAACTTAGTTGAGTGTGTTGGTTGTTATGAATAAGGAAACTAATTAAATTAATATTTATTGAGTCTTTAATAGTGTTGAGATTCTGTTTCCTATATACAATTAGTTGAAGCCCAAGACTTATGAAAAGAATCATGCACCAGACATTTTTAAAATATCAGTCTCAGAAGTATTGTATTAAAAAGTCCTACAAATAAAAGCATAAGTGTGAATGTGAAAAATAGGGGGGAAGCGACCATTGCTTTGCTTTCACTGAAGTCTGATGTGGCCCAGTGTAAATGGTACAGTATTCTACAGTATACAAGTAGTAAGAAAGGATTGAGGTTTGCATTTGGTGACATGGAGGAGTACTGACATTTGAAGCACATGTTGGCTTTGAGCGCCAAGTATCACCAGGTGGATGATTCATGGAGTTGCATTGGCACAGCTGTTGATCTCTAGACACAGCTGTTGATCTCGAGACTGAGCATCATGAAGACCCTTCTAAACTTTGACTCTGTTAGCTTCAGTTTTATTTTTAGCTTGGTGAAAGAAAAATCTTTGCTTGTGTGGCTGACAGTAACTTCACTAAAAAGAACGAGGAGTACTTGTAGCACCTTAGAGACTAACAAATTTATTTGAGCATAAGTTTTCATGAGCTAAAACCCACTTCATTGGATGCATGCAGTGAAAAATACAGTATGAAGATGTATACGTGTATATACACACAGAGGACATGAAAAAATGGGTGTTGCCATACTAACTATAAGAGAGTAATTAGGTAAGGTGAGCTATTAGCAGGAGAAAAAAAAAACAGTTGACAGTTGGAAATGGGCCATCCTGATTATCACTACAAAAGTTTTTTTTTCCCCCCTCCTGCTGATAATAGTCCACCTTGATTTGTCTCATTAGAGTTGGTCTGGCAACACCCATTTTTTCATGTCCTCTTTGTGTATATATCTTCCTACTGCATTTTCCACTGCATGCATCCAATGAAGTGGATTTTAGCTCACGAGAGATTATGCTCAAATAAATTTTGTTAATATCAAAGGTGCCACAAGAACTCTTCCTTCTTTTTGCTGATATAGACTAACACGGCTAGCACTCTGAAATCAGTAACTTCACTAGCACCAAAGAAACAGTTATACAAAATATACTAAAATAGGAGAACAAAGAACAAGACACCCAGGATGCTACCATTGATGATAAAAACAAACCACAATCCTTTATGACAAATATAACCTATTTTCTTTCTCTTGTTATAAAACACCTAATACTAAATCTTCTTTGCTGCTTATTTTGTGTCAAGTTATATATAAATATGAATACTGACATTTGTTGGATAAGAGACAGTAATACTCAATTAAATCTCTTTCATTGAAGCTGTTGACAAAGGGTATTACAGTTCGTTAGTAACACCTTAGTACAGTTTATGGAATGAAACCCCAGAATAAGAAATGGATTTTTTTCTTGATCTTTTAACCCATTCTTTTCTTGCTGAAGGAACTGGAAAATAAAGACAACTCTATTTGAAAATACAATATATGAAAGAAATAAGCAGTAGGCAAAATAATTTCTATGTTTCCTGAAATGTGTTCAAGGAGAAGTATGTGGTTTATCAGAAATGTTTCATCTTTAAATATCCATAATTTATACGTATCTTCATAGAATGTTTTGTTCAAAACCCGCTTTTTTGGCTCAAAGCATAATTTACATAACATATCCTAATAGCCGTAAGTGGACCACATTAACTATTGTCCATATAGCCCATCAGACAAACTGAACCAATTAGCATTTCAAGGTAGTGCTTTGTGCAAGCTATGCAAATTTATGTACTGCACAGTCAAATTTCTTAATTAACTGTCACAAGATAAGGTTTAAAGATGAAAGGAAGACCAAAGCTAAATTAACAAATTTGCAATGTTTTAGTCACATCAAAGCGGAGAAACAAGAATAGGTGAACGTGTATATAACCATTCCTAATGTTATAATATCTTCTTAGCCTTTCTGTAATATTATGATTGATTTCAATAGTTTAAATTCTGTTCAGCTTGTACTACCCCCTTCACTGTTATCAGAGTGCTTCCCAAAAGCTACGTGATTTAATTTCTGTTGCATGTGGGTTAATTCTTTCTCCACGTACAGCTACGTTGCATGCCTCTCTTGGTGGCGTGTAGAGTATATACATCACAAGCCTCCCTAGCATCGGTA
Organism: Mauremys mutica; assembly: GCF_020497125.1. NCBI lineage: Eukaryota > Metazoa > Chordata > Testudines > Geoemydidae > Mauremys > Mauremys mutica. The sequence continues at coordinate 161,017,272 of NC_059074.1, read as the reverse complement.
TAAATAAAGCGTAGTAGATGGTGAGTAAGGACAGGCCTGGACCTTGTGGGAATGTACCCTATACATAGGGCCCTACCAAATTCACAGTCCATTTTGATCAGTGGGTTTTGATATTGGTCAGTTTCATGTTTTCAGCTGTTTAGATCTGAAATTTCATGGTATTGTAACCGTGGGGGTCCCAACCCAAAAAGTATCCAAAGTGGGTCTCCTCTCCCCCAGGAGCTGCCATGCAAGAGAAGGATAAGTCCTGTTCCTCCCCAGCCCAGTGGCGTCTTGCAGCTAGGAACCCCCTGGCTGGGGCACTTCCAGGAGCAGGGGGAGATTGGACCCACCTCCACAAGTCTCCTTCAGCTGCAGGAACCTCCCAGTGCTTCCTGCAGCAGGGGCATTCAGGGGTGGGTCTGATCTCCCCCTGAGAGCAAGAGCGGCTGTGCAGGGGAAGGACAAGTCCTTTCCCTTCACAGCCAAGCAGGGACTTGCAGCTAGGAGCCCCCTGGCTGGGGCATTCCCAGCAGCAAGGGGGAGATCAGATTTCACGGGGAAGGGCTTATTTCCTGGCCTGTGACACTTTTTCACAGCCCTGAAATTGGTAGGGCCCTACCTATACATCTCTCTACACACCCAAGCAGCACCTCCCCTGTCTACACTGCTAAGTCGTTTCCTACTGTCCAGCTCTGCTGGAGCCTTTCCCTGCTGCCGTCCCCTTCGCCAAAGTCTTTCATTAACATGCGTAACTCTTCACTGACATGTGGACACTGCGGTGTGTAGCTACACAGACTCTGCACACTGCCACAATAAGTGTGGTGTAGCAGCTTTCAGACTATTGAGCATTTTGAAGATAAAGGACTATGACGAACATTTTTTAAATAAAATTATACGGAAAGCCAGCATAGTGAATGGAGGACAGGCTCAATGTGCTCACGGTAGTCCATGTTGCTGAGGGAATGTGCAGCCGTGTTCTGTGCTACTGTATCTCATGATAGACTGTCAAATGCTGTAGAGAGAACCAGCAGAGTGAGAATGGATGTCTCCTCCATCAAAGAACAGCAGGGTGATGATCCAATAGGACTACTAATGCTTTTTCCATTACATGTTTTGGCTTAAAACCAAATTGTGCTGAATCTAGGATTATTGGCTTTGACTAAATGAGCTTGTAGGTATCCTTTGGCTAGCTTCTATAAACTAGGTCAGAAATGAACAGTTTGAAACTGAGCAGTAACTGGCTAGATTCCATGCATCTAGTGTACATTTCTTCAAGGTTGGTCACATTGTTCTGTGTTCTGAAGAAGGAAAGGGAAATTCCTCCACTGAATAAATTGGTGAATGTTTTAGTTAGAAGTACCAGTTGCTTGTGACTCACTCTTGCCTCCAAAAAGAGCTGGGATCAGGACACACCTTCAAGGTGACCAATGCTTAGTGTAGCATGAAGATGGCGGTTTGTGGCTGGTGTAGGGGGGATTCTAACCATTCAGTTTGAGAAACCTTCCCAAATGTGTGACTTGTTTCAGCAAATCAGGAGGATCGTTGTATGAGTATAGTCATCCTCTTTATCCCACCTGCCATATCAACCCAGTTTAATATTTGAAAAAACTGGCACATATCCAGTAGACTACATACCGCCTAAAATTTTAAATACCCAATTACAAACCCAAACTCTTCAATACAAAATGTTAGTTCATCAATATTTCCAATAGGTTAGTTAATAATTTGTACATTCTTTAAAAAAAAAAAAAAAAAAACTAAACAGAATTCTTCTCCTCTTCCCACCTGCCATTGTTTTTGTTCTCCTTCAGCCTCTCTTCCTATGAACCTCGGTCTCTCTGAATGCATTCAAAAAGGAAGTCTTTGCAGTGTTCATGGAAGGTTAACAAATATGGGCTCTGGTGTATCAGGGCTAAAAGCAAATTCCAGAATTTAGGTCCCCTGCATAGAACAGTGTCAATTGCTGTTTTCTCTGTTATGGAGGCACTAGTTGCGAGACTATAACAGAACTCAACCTTTTGAATTTAAAATAAGATTTCAACCTCTTTATTTTATGGAACTATACAGTTTATCATCCCCAAACTTACAGCACTTACTCTTTTGAATACAGAATACATTTTCTAAGAATTCACAATTAAACTAGTTATTTTGAGTTAAAATTAATTAAAAATTATTTCCTTTAAGAAACGTAGAACTTTTCCTTGTCCTGAATTGTCTTAATGGAATAACAGACACGTTAAACTTTACATATAGTTTAAATTGAAATCTTGTATGTAGGCTATAATTGAAGTAAATATATTACAATTAATCAGTTATTAATAATTCTTATATTTAATTATGATTAGATTTTCAAGGCTCAGATTAACAGCTCAGTAAATCACAAGCGGGGTTGCTGTGACATCAGAAATAAATCAACCAATCACCAACTTCTCTCTCCAGCTAATTTGCATGCATCACATCTGTTGGTTGTAATGATTCACTAGCGTACTGGAGACTAGACACATGTCAAATTCTCATTGGTAAATTACTTGGCTCAACTGTCACTGCTAATTACAGATTAAGTGGCTGCATGCTGGCTTTGGCATCAGTGCTTGAAAGGCTCCCCATGGCATAACAGCTTCTGTTACATATGTACTGAGGCAGCATTGTCAATAGAATTGACGTAGGAATGCAGGGAAGCCCTTAACACACAAATAAGTTGAGACTCAGAGACTCTGCTTTCTCCTCTCCCTTTCTCATAGTCATAGTAACTAACTCAGGCCTCTAAATTTAATAGGTCAATTGCAAATTAAAGTCCAGATTCACCAGCACATTTAAGTTGTTTTGTGTCACCCTGGTGATACAAGGCAGCTGCAATCTTAACTGATCTAGATAGTATGCTTGGGCTGATATTAGTCTGATATTTTGGAGTATCAGTGATGCTTCTTCAGGTAATGTTTCTTCCAGTATGAGTGCACGTGCTCCAAGCACCTGAGAATGGAGAATTTTTACTAGTGATATCTGTTGGTCTGCGCCTGTGCCGCCTTGTGCTCTAAACCAATGGTATGCCACCTCAACAAAGGAGAAGGGTTTTTACTCAAGGTATTTCCTCATTCCCAAAAAGAAGGGGGTTTTGAAAGACTCATCTTGGATCTCAGACAACTAAATGTCTTCACACAGCATTTGAGATTCAGGATGACCACCCTGGCCTTTATGATTTCCTCCCTAAATGAAGGTGACTGGTTTGTAGCTCTTGATTGGATGCCTGTTTTCCATAGAGACATTCATCCAGCCCATAGGAGACTCCTGTGCTTTATGGTGGACCTAGATCATTATCAATACAGAGTAATTCCCAAAGGAGAATACCTTTGTGAAAGCTGCTGTCGTTGGTAGTGACATACCCGTGTTGCCAGGAGAGCCCAGTATTTCCTCACCTCTATGACTGGCTGCTCACGGTATAATTCACAGCCTCCTTCAAGCCATAGGACTTAAGTGAACCTAGAAAAGTGCACGTTAGTACCAGTGCAAATTATAGACTTTTTTGGAGTGACAACAAACTTGATTTCAAGTAGTACATATCTACATGAGGACAGATTCCATGTTCTGAGGGACCTCCGGTCAAAATGAGCCCTCAAATGACAGTTAGATCCAACCCGGTCCTTCTAGGCCACGTGGCCTCCTGCACCGATGGAGTACATTTTTCAAAACTTTATAGCCATGCCTGGAGGCACCTGAAATGGACAGCTTATGCTCTGAGCAGAAACAAACTGGACAAATGAATCTTGATCCTGCCCAGTTTCCTGGCTTCATATATCTGGTGGAAGAACAAAGACCCCATATGTATAGTGGTTCCCTTCATTCTTCCACCTACTCACCCATGAAGAAGCGAGTTGAGGAAATATTGAGCTGCCCTGGCCTCACAGGTATGCCTCCCTACTGTGTTGGGGAGCACACCTGGATGATCATGTGGATCAAACCTCACGGTCCTAACATGAGTACAAGCTATGCGCCAACCTCCTCAAACTGCAGTTCACAAAGCTTGCAAAATAATTCTGACCTTCATTCGTTCGCATAACGTTCTGGTCATGTTAGATAGCATGACCACACTTCATTACATAAACAGGGAAGAGTAAGTGTGATAGTTCTTGGGTCCCCCAAACTCTGAGTCACCCTGTTAGCTCCCTGCATCAGCAAGAGGGAGTCTTTCTTGTGGTAGCTGGATGTCAGCTCCCTAGCACCACCAGCCTTTCAACCACTTAGGCACTCTCCTCTCACTCCGCCAGTTGGTGCACCCCAATCCCCAAGCATACTTGAATCGCTCTCTTATGATATCTAGCCCCTGACACTGCCTACTCACAGAATTTCCAGATCCTCTGCACCCAAAGTTTATCAGTTTTACCTTAAACTGCCACTCCTGGAAACCACATAGCCCTTGTGAGCACTTATGATAAAATAAAAGTAGTAATTAAGAATAAAGATATAACTGGAGATAAGAGAGAGTGGTGGAAACAAGTGGTTACTATATAAAAAACATAAAACATGGGTCTACACTTATTAATAGTTACCTTTACTATATTATAAAGTAGATTTTCCCCCACAAGTTCAGTTTTTTGCAGAACTGGCTGGTTGCAGACAAATCAGGATCCAAGGGTTCAAGAATGCCCAGCCTGCTCCTTAAGGAGTTTCCTCAGAGATTTTCCTAAGTAGTGCCAACATAGTCACGTGCCTTCAGAGGATTCAGAGAGCCCTACCATCTTTGACTAACTTCTCTCCCTAAAGAAGTCAAGCCATTTCTCAGTTCACTGTGTGTGCATTTGGCAGTGACCAGCACTTTTCTTCCTCCAGTAGAGAACTGTTCAGTCTTCATTCATCCTGAGACTGTAAGGTTTCTGAAAGGCCCTACCAGAACCTTTTCCTTGGAACGGAAACTGACACCAACTTGGGACTCAGATCTAGTTTTGTCAGTGCTCATGAATCCTGCTTTGAACTCTTGACCCTTGCTTCCTTCTTCATTTGTCTATGAAGGTGACTTTCCTGACTGTTGTCACCTTTGCCAGAAGACTAATTGAACTCGGGGCCCTTTTGCTAGACCCTCCCTACATGGCTTTCAGAGAAGGTTTCTTTGAGGTTATACTCCAAATTTAATTCCGACGATTCCCTCTGAATTCCACCTAAATCGGGTCATACGCCTACCTAAAACCTCATGCCACCAGAGAGGACAGGAGCCTCCATTCTATGAATGTCTGTCAGGCCATAGCTTTCTATCCGAAAAGGATGAAACCCTTCCGGAATTCTCTGAGACTTAGTTTTTATTGGTGAACAGAGGAAAAGGGAATCAAGCAGGCTCCTCACAGACTTTCTGAATGGATTTCAGGTTGCATTATACTTCGCTGTGAGATCTTGGAGACTCTTTCACTTCAAAGTATGAGGCCCCACTTGACCAGAGCCCAGCCTGACTCAATGGCTTCTTTTCAGGGTATTCCACCTCCTGGAGTTCTGTAGAGTGGTAACATTGGGGCTCTATGCATATCTTTACTAGGCATTTCACCCTGGTTCAAGCTTCTTTAGCAGAAGCATCCATTGGCACAGCGATCCTACAGTTGGTGGTGCAGCTTGATTCACTGCACCCTCTTCCTCAATGAATACTGATTAGGACTACAGTGGAAATATACATAGGGACCATCACTCGAAAAAGAAAGAAAGGTTACTTAGTAATTGGAGTTCTTTTGAGATATGCAGTCCGTATATGTATTTCACTACCTGCTTCAGATCCTTTCCTAAGGTGATTTGCAGTAGAGAACGAACTGCAGAGGTGGTCAAGCTGCGCTTCCACTTATGCCCTTGGTTGAGTGCATGAGGAGGCACAGGGAGCAGTCATGGACCAACAGACATGGATAGTAAAAAATTTCCAGTTCCGGGCACATGGTGGAATGCGCATAGGGCCCACACGTCTCAAAGAACTCCGGTTACTGTAATGCAAGTAACCTTTCTATCTGCCCTTAAAAGTTAACCTTAATTCGTTTGAAAAACGCAGTACATTCTTCTTATGTGGCATCTCTATTACTGGAGGTTTGCAACTGTGGTAGTCCATTTTGTACAATCCCCTGCTAATCACTTTGTGAATAAACAATCCTTCTGATCGACCCAAGGTATGGTATGGTATGGTATCCAAGAGATCCTTTTTCTGCTTCTTGTTCTTCTGCCATCAGCTTTCCTTTCTAGTGCCTGTAATGTGCATTGCCTGCTGAATCCCTTAATGAGCTTTGCATATCAAATCTTTCTTTTCATAAGATCTGACTAGCATTAATGTTAATACAGTGCCTATCTTCAAATCATTAGGAATATTGCATAGTAGCATTCTCTTTGGATGTCTTTAGTATTTGTGTATGACATTGTGTACACTTTTTAAAAAGTAAGGAAATTCCCAGAAACAAATCAACATTAAAATACAGTAAAGATTGGGAGTGTATATATCAGTAACATTAAAGGTTAAAAAACAGTCGAGGCTGTTGCAATTAGCTCCAAACAAGCATTATAAACCCAGGAAACTTGAGTTAAAGTTACACTTCAAAAGAAATCCAAACCGGTAAGAAATGCAAATAAGGCTCCTGACAACCTTAACTCTGCCCCATAGTGATGCTTTGGCAGGGGTGCAGGGAAGAGAATCACGTGGTTTCTAAAAATCAACAAATTATGCTGTTAAACTGCTGGAAGGTTTTGAAATGTCCTCAGAAAGTAACTTCTTGCCCCCCCCCTTTTTCTTTCCTTCCTGGTTGGTTGACAAAGCTTTTAGAATTTAGAGCTTGCAAATGTATTTAGTGCCCCTGAAATGGCACTTTTTAATTATCACAACTAGTTGATGTACAATGAACCATAAATAACAAGCACAGAGACAACAAACTCCTGCAGAATGCCAAATTCAGAGTTAGATGCAGTAATTCCAAGTAATGCATATGCAATGCTTACACTGTCTAAGCGTTTACTTGGATCTAATTTGACTGATTTAACTTTTTAGACATATCTTGATTTTCTTCTTATCTGCACATTGTTTAATACTGTTTGTTTAGAGGAGGTTGGTGAACACTTCAGGTTTCTTGTTCAAACTTTGCCGCAAAGTCTCCAACAAAGGAAAGCAAAAGAGAGAATGAAACAGCTGTAATCCGGGAAGGTAGTCTGATTTATTTAAATATGGAAACCCTAATAACCAGATTAAACAACAACAACCCAAAAAACCAACCAACCAAACAAAAAAAAAACCCCAAAACCAAACACTATCTGTCTTTCATACCTTGAAAGTTCCTAGAATCACCCTTATTGAGTGATGTGTTGTCTGTTTTAGACTGTGGTCCTACATCATTTGTATGATGCTGATGTAAGATTAGTAACTGTTTTTTCCCTGCAAAATCTGGATGAAATGACATGTCTCATGAAGAAATCTCCACTCTGCGTATTGTCTGTTCATCTACTACTCCAGCAGGTGTCTTTAAATCCCTACTCAAGGTGCACTTATCCCATTATGCCTATGGAAATTAACTCATAATGTCTAGTTGGATGCCACTCGTATTTCTGACAGCTGTTTATACATTACAGCTATAACAAACTTTGATCTGACACTGTCTAGTTGTAGATGGTAAATGTAGAATGTAACCATACATTCAAATCACTGCTCTCCCTTTCTCCCCCAGTCTGTTTATACATGCATCTTGTCTTGAGTTAGTAAGAGATGATTCCAGCCAAGAAAAGTAAAAAATTTGCTTGTACAGCATCTAGCACTTGGGTACAACTGTAATATAATAAGGAAAAATCTTATAATCCTCTTTCTGCAGCCTTTTTGTGATGTGTGCAAAATTTTTACTTAGGCTCTTACTTAACACAGGGACTTAGACTGTGATCAAATCACAGATTGAGTTTCTTAAAAGTCCCTCGTTGTAAGGCATCTTTTCCGTAATTTAAATGATTTTTGTAGGTCTTTTTTTAGTCAGTTCAGATTTTTCAAAGTCCATTTTAAAGTGTGGAGAGCAGAACTGGACACAGGTTTCCACTAGTAGTCTCACTAATGCAGTATACAGAGGTAATACCAACTCCCTACTTTCACTTAATGCTCCCTTGTTCAGACTTGTCATCTCTGGGATTAACAGCAACTCTGCCCCCTCTGTTATCCTCCCCAAGAGCGCCCATTTAGGTCTGAGGCCTCCAGCTGGCACCTCTCTAAGGGCTTGTCTTCACTACCCAGGAGATAGATGCTGGTGCAATCCATGCAGCAGGTGTCGATTTAGCAGGTCTAGTGATGACCTGCTAAATAGACAGCAGAGCAGTCTCCGGTCAACTCCAGTACTAGGGTGACCAGATGTCCTGATTTTATAGGGACTGTCCTGATTTGGGGGTCTTTTTCTTATATAGGCTCCTATTACCCCCCACTCCCATCCCAATTTTTCACAGTTGCTGTCTGTTCACACTATCCAGTACTCCAGGCAAGTTGACTGGAGAACATCTCCCATTGACGCAGCGCAGTGAAAACACTGGGGTAAGTCAACCTAAGCTATGCAGTGTAACTTAGGTCGACTTAGAGCTTGTCTTCACTACCAGGGTAGGGGCAGAGACCCACATCCCTCTCCCTCCACACTGATGGATGTAGTCTTGGAGTCTCCCTTCAGTACTTTTTGACTCTCACAGCAGGTCTGACCTTAGTCCTGCATCTGCGGCTTGTGCTCTCTCGAAGGACAATTGACACTGTTTACTGGTGATCAGCCAGCTTTCACAAAACATAGTACATGTTGAGGACAAAATGGTTACAGAGAAAACATAATAAAACAGTTTGCATGCCGGTTATACTTACCAAGTGTCACCCATCTTCCATATGGAGATCCTGGCAGTTTCCAGTCCTTCAGATCCTTCCAGCAGGGTTTTGCCCTTTTGGTTACAATTTCATGTCCGTTTTTGGATCACAATGCAGAATCTGCATCTGTTTACATTGATTCTTTATAAAAGCCCTTTCTTTGTCCATTGGGCATCTTGACCCTAGTTGAAATCATTATATGCAATTCTGCCAAGGAGGTGGTACTTCTCTGCAGTTGTTTACCATTCCCACTGATTTGGGCTCAGGAGGGAGCTTGGTAATCCTCCCCCATACAGCTAGAATACAATCCCTAGCTCACAAATGTAAACATATAACATTTACAGATGCACAAGTTGATGAATAAGCCTATGGACCATATTGTCTTGTGCATCTCAGTGTAGCTGTCATTTTAAGTTTCCATGCTTCCAAGGTCTCACATCTGTCCCACATGCATCCAAGGATCTTATTGTCCCTGTTAATCACCTATCACAGTGGGAACTTGTTTCAGTTGGTTATCAACCAGGACCTGTAGGTCCTCTTCAGTCTCTGCTGTACAGAATACAGGCCCACATTCTGGGCTAAACTTACTACCTGGGCAGAGACTATAGAAATAATGTAATGGTGTTCCTTACCTTGAACACTGCATTCAGCTTTGTCCTCATCTTAAATTTACAAATGTAAATTTGGATACTCTTGAAGGAAGCAGGTGCTTCCCTACAATGTGAAGATAATGACTAAAGGCAGAACTCTGCCTTCCAGTACATATGTACAGCTGCCATTGATGTTGGACAATTTGGGTGTGGGCGGAGGTGGGAAGAGTTTAACAATAACTGGTTTGGAAGGAAAAAGTAAAATGATACAAGTACTATGCATTTTATATACCTCTATGTAAAATACCAGTTGAGTGCTTGCTAACACTCTGGCTTATAACACAAAAAGGGAATACAAGGGATATTTTCAAGCTGGGACCTCCTCAGCCCAGATGTAATTTGTACAGATATAAACGCTTGCATGTTTGTTTGTTTTTGTGTGTTTTTTTGGGGGAGGGGACAGTTTGTAGCGCTTTGAGGCGGGAGGAAGTGATGTTTTATATACATGTGATGTCGTATGTGCAACACCAGGAAGCAGAGGTAGTCATTTGAAGGCTGAGATATGGAGACACTGTAGGATCACGCTACTGACTTTCACAGTAGAACTGTGATACTGTTACTGGTGGTCAGCACAGCCTTTTTATTTCTTTGTTTTGGTGACTTATTAGCAATGGACTTGATAGATGTGGGAATATTTTTAAATAGAAAACAGTCCATTTTATTAAAACTAGGGTGCTAATAACTTCAGAATTTTTTTTCTAGAGGAAGTGTGGAAGTAAAAGTTATGAAAGTAAAAGTATTCTTTGGAGCAAAGTTGGCTTTTAAGATTTATATTCTCCATCTCAAGCACAGTTTTACTGGAAACATTTTCAGACAAATGATAAATCCATTTTTCTTGCAATTTGCAAAAATATACTTTTTATTCATAACTTCCAGGAAAATAAGGGTGATTATTTAAAGATGAAAGTACTTTTATATTTTTTTAAGGGCTCAAAGATGCTTACATCAAGATTTGATAATTAACAAATATACAGTATCTCACAATTTGTTCTGTTTTAATAGTACACTTTCATATTTGAAGAAAAAAACGTGTATGCTTTAATTGTTTTTGAGTCTAAATATCGCTCTTGCTTACATTTAGAAGCAGCTCTAGTGTGCCTCTGAATTTCTTTCTTGATGTATAAATCAAACTTCACCTAGTGGCAACAAATCTGCTTAAGCTACAGTTGAAAGTTATTGATCAAATTTTTTAAAAATTGGGGACTCAGATTTTTACTCTTAAAGTATTTTGTTACTGTTTAAAACCTGTGTGGTTTTGTTTTGTTTCCTTATAGCATACCTCTGTGGATGGATACGCTGAACCACATGTCCAACCCACCAAATCGAGTAGCAGACAAAACATCCCCCGATGTAGAAACTCAATTACATCTACAAATGAAGAACACCCTCACATTGGAAATTATCGCTTACTAAAAACAATAGGAAAAGGAAATTTTGCCAAAGTGAAGCTAGCAAGACATGTTCTTACTGGAAGAGAAGTATGCTTTTTTGAGTATGGCTAATGAAGTATTTTGTATCGCCTTCATGTGTAGTCTTCTAATAAATGTTCCTAACATTGTTTCCAACTGCATCCTTGATTATTGAGACTTGTTTAATATTGCAATATATAATGCAATGAAAATAGAACCAGTTGCAGTATGTGTGAAGATAGAATTTTCATTTTTGTACTGAAAATTCTTTTCTGAAAACTTTCTTTTTTGGAGAGGCTGTATAGTTTTTTAAGTCAGAGGTTAGGTTGCCTATTTATGTATTTATTTATTTATGTGTTCCTTTCAGGAAAAAATATTTTCTTTCTGTCCTTTTCTCTTCCCCCCCCCGCCCCGGAAAAAAATTCAGGCACCTCCAAAAGAAAATTAAAATATCTTGTTGGGATCTCATCTGTGTTTCTATGCAATGTTACATTTTCCACAGTGCTGGCAGGAGTGTAAAGCAGCTGACTATGCTACTGAAGCTGCAATGGAAAGTGATAAAGGACAGTTGGATTCTTATTAAGAAATTCTGCTAGATGGAGTGGAAGATAGATTGGCAAATGTGCCCATTGTACGCACACTTTTATAGCTATGTTTATGCACATTAGATATGCAATGTGTTTAGCTACTAACATGCACATTTTTTGTCAGAGCTTTTCACAAGTTTAGTAATACCTGTTTTTCCGCTAGGTTGCTGTGAAAATAATAGATAAAACCCAGCTAAATCCTACCAGTCTACAAAAGGTAAGAGTTTAACCTTTGTAATTTTGTAAACAATTGAACTGTGCTGCCAAGGAAAGTAAAGATGATTTTTTTGACCCCTTTATATAAAAAATCAGACATCTTTGGTTGTGCTGACTATTGCGTGTATGCTGCTGAGGCATAAAGTGGTGTCCTGCTATAGGCCATCCGTATTGTTGTGATAACTGTATTGGCTCATGAGGGGCCAACTCAGAGCTTCTGGTTTTCAGTGAACAGTTGATTGATTGATTTTAAGTATGTGCATGACAGATCATTTGTCCTAAATTTTGACCGTTTTCCAGTGTTTCTTTAAGGTTTAAAAGCAGCAAAAAGTCCTTATAGACTAACAGATGTATTGGAGCATGAGCTTTGCTGCTTTTACAGATCCAGACTAACACGGCTACCCCTCTGATACTTGAAGGTTTAAGTTCACTCAAATATGGAAAATCCATACAAAAGCCCTCTATCCTTCCTAATTAAGTTCCATAGTAGATTGGAATAGCCATATGGGGAGTTTCTATACCCCACAAAGGTAATCTTCATGCTAATGCCACTTAGGCTAGCTAAGAAGAGACCATTTGGGATGTGCCTCACTGCCTGTTGCTGGGTTGAATTCACCTCTCTCATCCTTGTTCAGTTCCTCATAGAAAGCTTGGTTATTTAGCCTTTGTGTTGGGATGGATGAATTTAGTGTGAAGAGGAGATTAAAAAATGAGTAGAAAGCAAGAGATGCACTCTGAAAACACTTCTGCTGATTAGCTAGTGTTTTGTAAAAATGCCAGCCTACTCAAAATCTTTTCTAGTTGTCTTCTCTTCCTGTCATTTTAAATAGAATTTGTGGCTGAGGCATGTGAAAATTTGCCCAATAGCTTGTTTGTTGTTACATTCTGAAATGACAGCATTTGCACAGGGTTTTAACAAAAAAAAAAAATTAAGTACCCTTTTTGATTAAAACAATTGTTTAACAATCATTTTGGAGGAAATATTTGTGTTCCTCACTTTAGTTCTACTTTTCAAGACTGTACTTTCTATTTGTATGGCCAAAAAATTTTGGAAAAAAGGGGGATGGCACCTGAACTTGAAGCAATGAATTAAGACATTTAGTTCCCTCAAGATCAGGGTGGTAATCCTTGCCTTCGTAATTCCATAGTCAGACTCACAGGGCTGCTTTGCGGCTCTTGACCTGTAAGATACTTGGTGAACAAATATTTTATCTAACGCTACAGCCGAAAAACTCCAGGAACTGCTATTTGGTTTCTAGAGGTAGTGATGAGCTGTAAATAATCTGTCTAATGTTAATATTAACATAGATGAGACATACACCCAAATAATGAAAATATATGCAGTTTATCTATGTGAGGTTGACCTCTAACTGGTTTGAGAGAGATGGTGATGTTTTAATTTGAAACTGTGGATCATTGCCACAATTGTTTTTGTCCTGCATAATTGTTGTTGCCACAATTGTTTTTCCATTATGCTAGTGCCTAGAGGCTAGGGCCCTATTTTGCTAGTCACAGTAAAACCATATAACAGATAGATTGTGATCTCTTCAGGGCATGTACTAAGTGTAAGACTGCACACAGCAGGTAGATAAAATAGACCAGAGAAGCACAAGGAAACAATGAAATTATATTGGTCAGAATGAAACAGTGGTCTCAGCAAACCAGCCACCTATACATTTTTTAGATTTTTTTTTTCTTTTAAGTCATGACATCAAGAAGAGTTTAAAGGAAGGATTTGAAGGAGAACAGTGAGGTGGCTACATGGATATTCATTGGGGCAGCATCAGAGAATATGCAAAGGTGCTTGCTGAAAAATGATGGTTAGACTATTGTAGCTTGTGGATTTTAGCTGTGTGAACAGAGAAAACACTTGGTCTTCAAGATATTATGCAGGACAAAGTGATATGATTTATACAGTACCTGAATGTGAAGAGGCTGAGTTGAGGGAAACCTAGGTTATAGGTCTGAGTTCAGGGAAGTTGGTGATGTCCACAGTGATTGAGAAAGGAAGGATGGGGAAGGGCTTATGCAGAAAAGATTAAGAATTTAATAACTCTATTTTAGTCATGATTACTTTAAACTGACAGCAGGACATCCATGAGGAGGTGTCAGAAAGGCTGAGATTTTTTAGTTGGGACAGGCAGAGACAGGTCTGGAGTGGAGAGTTAGATTTACCAGTCAGTATAGACATGAAAGCTGAATTTGTGTTTGTGGATTAGATTGTCCAGAGATAATGTGTAGAGGAAGAAGAAGAGACCAGGGATGGAGTCCTGTGAGATCCCCACAAAGTTGGAGGGGGTAGTGAGCAGGACCCGCTCCGAATGACACACTGAAGTTTTAAGTGATGTATGCTGGCAGGAGAGGACTGTAACTAAAGCAGAGGGATGACAAGTTGTTAAAAAGAACAGTATAGTAGTTGACATCAGATGCAGCCAATAGGTCAAGAAAGATGCAAATAGAGTACTTGTTCTGGGTTTTGGCTGGGAAGAAATTGTTAAATACTTTGATAGCTAGAGCACAAGGGGTGGAAGATGGTTTGGAGAGAGTCTAGGATGGAATTGTCTTGGAGAAACTTCAAATGGCAGTTTTAGGCAGCACATTCAATGAAATTCAAGATGATCCCACATGGACCACCCCACTTCCTGTTTCAAGAGTGAGATTTTTTAGGACCCAGACACCCAACTCCCAATGGGATCCAAACTCCAAATAAATCTGTTTATATTAAACTCATAAATTGTCCACTCTCTATAACACTGATAGAGATGCACAGCTGTTTGCTCCCCCAGGCATTACTTACTTACTCTGGGTCAATTAATAAGCAAAAGTGATTTTATTAAATATAAAAAGTAGGATTTAAGTGGTTCCAAGTAATAACAGACAGAACAAAGTAAGTTACCAAGCAAAATAAAGCAAAATGCGCAAGTCTAAGCCTAATACATTAAGAAACTGAATACTGGTAAATCTCACCCTCAGAGATGTTCCAATAAGCTTCTTTTGCAGACTAGACTCCTTTCTAGTCTAGGCCCAATCCTTTCCCCTGGTACAGCCCTTGTTCCAGCTCAGGTGGTAGCTAGAGGATTTCTCATGACTGCAGCCTTTGTTCTGTTCCACCCCCTTACATAGCTTTGGCACACAGCAGGAATCTTTTGTCTCTCTGGGTCCCCACCCCTCCTTCTAAATGGAAAAGCACCAGGTTTAAGATGGATTCTAGTACCAGGTGACAATGTCACATGTCCTGGGAGAACCCCAAGCCTTCATTCTTCTTGGTCTGACTTACAGGAAGGCTTGCAAGTAAACAGAGCCATTTACAACCAATTGTCTTAGTTTATCGGAGCTATCAAGATTCTAAACCACCATTAATGGCCCCCACTTTGCATAATTACAATAGGCCCTCAGAGTTATATTTAATATTTCTAGTTTCAAATACAAAAATGATACATTTATACAAATGGGATGACCACACTTAGTAGATTATAAGCTTTGTAATGATATTTTACAAGGGACCTTTTGCATGAAGCATATTCCACTTACATTATATTCACACTCATTAGCATATTTTCATAGAAATCATATGGAGTGCAACGTCACACCTAGGGTCTCCGCCGCCCACACTGCCCCTCTTAAGGGGGGCACTCCTGGTGAGGACACACCACAAACAGAAGGAGGGTAGTGTAGATGTCTATTTATGTTTCTAGTGTAGACATGCCCCAAATCATCCTTGAATTGTCATGGGAAGAAACCTGAGGAGAGGGAGAGGTTAAGTCTAAGGGAGAGATGAGTGTAGAGTAAGAAATTAGGAGACAAGTTGGAATGGGGTCAGTGGGATAGGTGGAGGAGTTAGAGGAAGAGTGGATATGAGGGTCTTCTGCATCAGTGATGTGGGGAGGAGGAGAAAGTGCTAGGAGGGAAAGGGAAGGAGAGTGGGAAGATCACACCAATCTTGTCATTTTTCTCTTTGAAAAAGTCAGCAAAATTTTCTACAGAAAGAAGTAGGGAGAGGATTTGAGCAAGGGGTCACACAGCAAATAGGTGGCTGGAATTGTGAGAGCCAGTCAGGGTGGAAAAGAAGCAGACTTGTTTGGCTGGGTAAATGGCGGAATTGAGGAAGAGAAGAATTTATAGTGGAGGAAGTCAGCATTGTCATGAGACTTCTGTCAAAAGAAATTACACAGTTTCACATTGATTTATTTTGGTTTCTGGAATGTGTTTAGCATAGCATTCCAAGAAATCTCTTGGTTTTTTTGGAGTTCAATCCTGAGAGGTCCTGAATACCCTTGATTCCCATTTAAATCTGTGGGAGTTGAGGGTGCTCAGCACTTTGCAGAATCAAGCCCTTAGAAGGTTTCACTTCTGTTGCTTTTTCGCATAGTAAGGCCAACTGGTACAGTAAGACCTGATGAAGTTAAAAGAAGGTGAAAAGGTCAAACTTCAGATATTTACCAATGCCTGTTTCCCAATAAAACTTTTACTATGTCCTGAGGAAGATTAGGAAAGCTGTTTGATTAATAAAAAATATTCTGAAATTCAGATTTGGTATTGGGGGATTCTGGATTTATGATAGTGTTGCAAAATGGCTTGCTTAAGATTGCATGTAATACACATTAATTATGTATTAACATACAGTAGGTGTACAAAGGAAATCCTGGTACAAAAATTAGGATGTCTGAGAGAATTTGTATTTTTTTTTTTATTCTTAATTCTTGTGCTTCAAATGTGAGACCTTTGAGTCTGACTTGTTTGCAGATGACTAACAAACTTGATTATTTTGCTTGGGGAAAATCATGTCTCTCCCAGAAGTGTACTAGCAGTGACCTACTTGAATGCAATTACTCTTTAAAAGCCTGTTTGACCAGTCATACTCAGTATCTAGGTGTCAGCACTGGAAGCTAATAAACTTCCTGTGGCTCAGATCTTAGTTCATTGGTGGCTTTTATCCTCCCTGGTTTTTTTTTTGTTTTGTTTTTTTTTTAAATCCACTCTTTTTTGGGGATGGGGAGGAAGAAACTTCAATTTTCATAAAATGAAACCTAAAATATATACTGAGAGATTAACTTCACCAGCATATTTATTCTTCAGACATAGACATGTTGCCCAAAATGAAAAACTTGTTGTCCTATAGGGAAAACACACTAACACAACACTAGTCTCTCCAGTCTAGATAAACTTGACTAACTGAGGGTATGTCTACACTGCAATAAGACACCCGTAGCTGGCCCATGCTAGATGACTCGCAGACTAAGGGACCGCTTAATTGTGGTGCTATCTGGAGCTCCGGCTCTAGGACCCTCCTACCTTGAAGGGACCCAGCGCCTGGGCTCCAACTCGAGCCCAAATGTCTATGCCCAATTAAACGGCTCTTTAGCAGAGCCCCATGAGCCCAAGTCAGCTGGCCCAGGCAAGCCGCAGGTTTTTAATTGCAGTGTAGCCATACCCTGAGTTAGCATATGTGTCTGCCCTGAGAGATCAATACAGGTTTGGCAGCTTATTTGTTTGTTCAGCACTTGCACTATTTCAGAGCTTTGGACATACCCAATCTGAATGTGGCGGAACTATGGCTTGATGAGAACTGAGCTGGCTGGACAGGAGTGCATGTTTTTAAAAAATTGACAGATTTCTGAATTCAGTTGTCCTATTTTCTGTAATTTTTTTATCCACACGTTTTCAGCATTTTGATGTAAAAAAATTTGTGTTAGAAATTTGAATTGTCAGTATTAATTGTGGGAAGGAAAAACTCAGTGTCATATTATTTAGCTAAGTAATGGAAAGGTTCCATAACATCTCCAAATCACTTTTCAGGTTTTTTTTTTCTTGTGTGCTTCCAGCTCTTTGTTAATTAGATGAAGGAAGATTTCAACTGAGAATCCAACAGTAGTAACGTATAATATCTCAAGAACTTCCAAAACTACTTACAGTTTCTTTTGTAAGCTCCCTGTAGAGTCCTGTGTAGTAAAATGTGTACTATATTTTAATCAGTCATCCTTGTGCTCAATGCAAGTTTCAAGAAGTTGGAAATATGGACATAATATTCCTGAATTGCAATGACTTTTTCTGTTAAGCAGCCATGAAGCTGCTGGTGTTTGTGGAAGAGTGCTTGACTTTTTGTGATGTGCTTTAGGATTGTATTTACTACTTTCTGAACATCAGAAGTTTACGATGATTACACCTGAGAGAGTCTCATTTTTCAATCTGCTTTCTGTTTTTGGAGTGAATGGTGAAAAGTCCTAATTGAAGGCTATATATTTTAAACTGATATGCAAATTAGGACCCCATATATTTTGTGCTTTTTTAAAAATAATTTGGACTAACCTACGTATTTCACTCTTTCATACTGGCATACTTTATATATTTCTGTGTGTGTGTTTCCTGTTAGATGGTCTGACAATTGATAGAATGTTTTCTCTAGAACTTTTCAAACCTATTCATAACGTAAGAAACTTTCAACAGGCCGAACATGATGATGATGATGATGATGTTGCTGTTGTTCCTGTTTTAGGTAATGCTTACAGTGTATTATGTGCTTTCCAAAACTCAAAAAAATTAACAGTCCTTATCACAAAAGCCTTACCTGCACTAGGGAAATTTACGCAAAAATTCAAGCTGCTTTTAAAACCAGTTGGAGCCTGAGCAAAAAACAGATTCTAGCAGCTGAAGCTGTCTTTATAACCAGTGTAGTTAAGGCCTCTGAAGATAGGGGGAGTGAAGGCTTCTGACAATAAGCATAGCTAGACAGGATATACAAATGGTTCTGGCTACTTGAGGTTTGTCCACATTGTGGCTTCCAACTGGTTTTAAAACTGATTTTGAATTGTAGGGAACATTTTCTCCAGTGTGGACAGAGCAAAAATGCTTAAAAGCTGTTGGAGAAACAGACAAATGGGAAATGATAAAGGTGGTTAAGTTTGTAATTGTTCATTGCAATGTTTTACCTTAAGTAAGTGGCGGTCCATTTTTTATTAGCAGCAGCAGCAGCAGTGGAGCTGGTCGTGAAGCCTATAGTTGGACTGCCAAATGCTATCCATTATAAGATTCTATTATCGGATGCTTGTAACTTTGCCAGACTGTTTAGATGGAAATTTTCCATGCCATGTATCTGCCTCAGGCTGTGTGGTGTTTTTACAAAATAATAATAATAATTTTTGGCTAAATCAGTGCCAGTGTTTCCAAGAACAAAGGGGAAAGGCACTGTTTTGCTTAAATACACCTCTACCCTGATATAACGCGACCCAATATAACAGAAATTCAGATATAATGCGGTAAAGCAGCACTCCGGGAGGGCGGGACCGCTCACTGTGGCGGATCAAAGCAAATTCGATATAACGCGGTTTCACCTATAACGCGGTAGGATTTTTTTTTTGGCTCCCAAGGACAGCGTTATATCGAGGTAGAGGTGTATATATTTTAATATAATCTCTCTCATTCTTAAAAACAGCTAACCAGGGCTTTTTATTGGGAAGTGTCTTGGCCAACCTTAAGGATACTGGCACTACCAGCTCGGCCTAAAATATCTCCAAGTATCTAGCTCCTCCTTAGTGTAATCTGCTAGCTTCTTAGTGGAGTCACAACACAAGTGAGAATTCCACAGGGAATTTAAATTTGGAGGGAGCAGTGGCCTACCAAATAAGCTAAGAATGGCATACTACACATTAGGGTTGGTATGGAAGATGTTTATGTGAGAATCGGATAAACAAGCAGGCAATAATGGCCTGATTTTTGGAGTAGAAGTGATGGGAGAAGGGGCAGTGTAAAAACGGTTAAGGGCAGATAAGTAAGGGCGGTCTATGTTTTATGCAGGGCCTTGAACAAATGACAAGAAGCTTGAATTTGGTGTGGTAGAGGTGGGGGTTCCAACATAGGATTTAAGGATGAATGATACTGTCATACTGATGTTTGAGACGGATGACCTTGGAGCACTTTTTTTTTGGGTAGATTGGCGAGGGCAATGTGGAAGGCAGAGAGACTGTTGTTTAAATAATTATTTTGTTTGTTAGCTCAGATAGTTTTGAATTAGGTCATCAAAAGTGACTACTCATAGTTAAATGTAAGTGAATGCTCTTCATCTTTAAGAAGACATTAACCTATTTTGTTTTTATGCCAAAAGAGAAGAGAGAAATACACCATTTGTTTTGGTTATGACAACCTGTAGTTTAAATCAGTTTTCCTAAATAAAATTTATGAATTAGGTTATAGTAATGTTAATACTTTAAAGTATTTTTCTCTTAGGTTTAAATCGTATTGGCTTGGGAACTTTGTTAGAAACTCACCAAAGTGTCTCAGTAGTTTTACCTTTACAGGAACTCTTGGCCAGAACTACTTGGTGTGATATGATCTGAACTCTTGAAATCATGAGGCTTAGAGACCTGATTTTTTGGGTAGCTGATCACATTCTTTCCCCACTTCCTATGCACTTTTAAGAACACTGTGGAATAGTCCCATAATTAGAGAACCTTTTTTCTGCTGTAAATGCCATTACTAATATTCATGTAACTAGTATCGAATAACATTTGCTTTAATTACTGGTTTTGTATAACTTTTAATGTATCAGTGTTCTCAATGTGCCACCAGTAGCTTGCAAACATACTACCTTGTGATCTCATCAGGTCTCACAAGCTACAGTAAGCAATGTTGAGCACTGCAGGAAGTGGTGTTGGGGATTCAGTAGGGAGTTCTTTTCCCTTTGGGTCAGTTGTGAACCAAATGTCTGAGAACAATATGGTAATACTGTGATGCTGAAGGTGCTATTGTGGGTGGAAGGGAAGGGAGGACAAAATTTAAAACTCAGATTCTGAGCCAGTGATTCTTAGAGATTTTATAGCCTTTCTTACAAGAAAAGGGGTATTAACCCCAATATTCTGGCCAAATTTCAACTTGGTTAATTTGCTTTTTGAAAAAAACTAAATATGATCTGTTGATTAAATATGCCTCTTAAAAATGTACATATGGTAGTGTGCCCAAGAGTTACATGATAGACTCGAGTGATTGTAGCTTACATATACCTTTTTGATATTGATACCTGTGGCATAAATTATACAGGACTGAGCAGATGTCTTGGCCATTAACACTACGTATGTTCTCCCTCTCTCTCTCTCAGGCTGTGTCTACAGTGTGAATGAGGGATGTGATTCCCCTGCTTGTGGACACACGTTCATGCTACCTCTCACTGAGCTCGGGTGAGTGTAAGTAGCAGTGTCGCTGCAGTAGCACAGCTAACGGCAGTGGAGGCAGGACTGAGCCGTGCAGAGTACAAACCTGCCTGAAACTGGTGGGCATGTACCCAACACAGCTCAGCAGTGCCTCTGCTGCTGCTACTGTGGCTGTACTGCTATTTATATTCCCATGTGTATGTGCACACAAGCATGGGAATCGCACCCTTAGCTTGTAGTGTAGACATAGTCTCTCTCTGGCATTGTCTGTATTATTGAATTGTTCTACAGGATAAAACATGCACCTTGCATTCCTTCTTTTAACTTGTTCACAATGCCTTAATATTGTTAGCCAATATTCGGGGTCATATGGATTGCTTCTGATGGGGAGAGAAGTTAATGATGAAATAATGATCAAATTATTTGATGCAAGCCTGTTTATTTACAAAGAATGTACATAGTGTTTCCCTGAACACAGTAGAACCAAACAGCAGGAGATAGCTTGTTTGCTCACAGTTCCAAGCCTCTTTCCAGCCAGAGTGCTACTCAAAAGCTCTCTTAGCTTTTTCTCAGGGTCAACAAGTGTTTCTGTGGCTGTCTGCTGGTCTTCCTAGCTGCCTTTCTTGTGTGCTCCTTTGGCCTTTCTGTTTTTTCTTCATCTTCTCGTGCAATCAGATCAACCCCCTGACAACCTCCTAGGACCACATGGCCCAGCCATGCCCCATTTTTGCATGCTGTCTATTCCTTGGGCAGTGACTTTCCATTGTTTCAGCTACCATTAAACAAAAGGGGCTTTAATTGTTCCCTTATTTAGCCAGAATGGAAGGCAAATGGTCAAGCCCAGTAGCGGCAATGAGGTGGTGTGATTGCCCAGTCCCCATCATAACAAAAATTTTAGTACATATGCCTGGTGTGTCTGTATAACTTAACTGTTGTGAGTTAGGTTTGAAACTGAATTTCCATAGTAAGAGAAAACATACTAGGAATGCCTACAGGCTGGGACGGGGCAAGGTACCAGCTAAAAGGCCACTTGAAATGTGGCAGAGACAAGCAGCTGCAGGCTTACAAGCTATCAGAAAAGTATGCCTAGGAAGGTTTCTATAACAGGTTGGTCCTATACCGGGTAGTTTCAGTAATGACCAGGCAGTTGTAAGGAGAGAAGTTTTTTAGGGAAGAGATTGAATAACCATGTTGCTGAGGCCAAGACATCTACTTAGTGTGTAGCTCCAGATTTTAGAGTTTGGAACTTGGTGTTTGAAAAGTTTCTGTAATAAAAAAATGGTATGCAGCTTCAGCTGTTTGCTGTATGCAGTGTACTGCCCCATCGCACTTGATCATCACTGGGGTATAGCAGAGTCTAAGCCTGTTTTCTGTTCCCTTCTCCAAATCAGGCAGAGCAGGGGATTTGAACCCAGGTATCCTATATCCCAGGTGAGTCCCCTAATCACTGGGTTCTAGGATATTGTGGAGTGGATCTCTCAATCGTTTCTGTTAAAGCTGTTCCACTTTGTATAAAATATTTAATCAGTGGGTCAGAGAGAGTGAAAATGACTATAGTTCTCTGGTGAGGGCACGCACTCAGAAGACCCAGGTTCCAGTCCCTGCTCCAATGACTGAGTATTTCATAGGAAGTGGAACAGCTTCAGCAGGAGAGATTGAGAGAGACCCACCCTAGAATACCTTATAGCCCAGTGGATAAGGAACTCACCTGGGATCTGGGAGACATGGCTTCAAATCCCTGCCCCACATTTGGGTTCAAATCCCTGTTCTGCCTAGTTTCCCACATTCTGGGTGAGTGCCCTGACCACTGGGCTATAGGGTTAAAAGGGGAAGTATCACTATCACCTGCTGCTGCTGTGTACTCATCATAACAGGCCCACCAGCTCAAGCTCACAGGTGAGAGAGGCAGAAGAATGCATAGTTGGAGGATCCTGCTGGTGCTTAGGTATGAACTAAGTGTCAGGCATCAGGATTGATGCAGTTTTGTGCATCTCCTCTGGTTCAAATTCAGACATCTAGGGAATACAAGTGCCTGCAGGGTTTTTGAGGATTTCAGTTTTGGATTTATGTTTCTAAAGCAGCAGTTAGGTGCCTAAATCCCTTTATGGCTCTAGTCCAGTCTAGTGGGCAAACTACAGCCCGCAGGCCACATCCAGCCCACGGGACCCTCCTGCCCGGCCC
The DNA here is from genome assembly GCF_020497125.1 of Mauremys mutica. Classification (NCBI taxonomy): domain Eukaryota; kingdom Metazoa; phylum Chordata; order Testudines; family Geoemydidae; genus Mauremys; species Mauremys mutica. Next base: position 160,994,292 of record NC_059074.1, on the reverse strand, counting down.
CTGAGCTCCTGGCCCAGGAGGCTAGCCCTCAGCCCCTCCCCGGTGTTGCCCCATCCCCCGCAGCCTCAGCTCACTGCACCGCCGGCGCAATGCTCTGGGTGGTGGGGCTGCGAGCTCTTGCTGGGCGGCGTGACCCGGTGCTCTGTGCTGCGCGGTGGCGTGGCTGGCTCCAGCTGGGCGGCGTGGCTGGCTCCAGCTGGGCGGCAGGGCTGCCTGTCCTGGCGCTCTGGGAGGCGTGGCTGTAGCGCCGCCAGCCACTGGTGCTCCAGGCAGCACAGTAAGGGGACAGAGAGCAGGGGGGTTGGCTAGAGGACAGGGGAGTTTGGGGTGGTGGTCAGGGGGCCGGGGGTGTGGATAGTGGTCAAGGCAGTCAGAGGGCGGGGAACAGGGGGTTGAATGGGGGCAGTCAGGAAGGAGGGGGGTGGATGGGGTGGCGGGAGCAGGGGTTCTGGGGGTGGTTGGATGGGGCAGGGGTCCCGGGGGGGCAGTCAAGAATGAGAGGAGGGGTTGAATGGGGTGTGGGGGGAGAGTCAGGGGCGGGAGATTCGGGGGCCATCAGGGGACAGGGAGGGGTGGATGTGGCAGGGGTCCCAGGGGGTGCCGTCAGGGAACAGGGGGTGTTGGATGGGGCAGGAGTCCCAGGGGGGCCATCAGGGGGTGAGAAGCAGGGGGGCTCGGATAGGGGGCAGGGCCGGGCCACGGCTGGCTGTTTAGGGAGGCACAGCCTCCCCAAACCAGCCCTCCATACAATTTCAGAAACCCGATGTGGACCTTATGCCAAAAAGTTTGCTCGCCCCTGCTTTAGTCCCTCATGACCTGGCTTTAGGAAAGCAGATTTTTTTGGTCTGCTTTTCAATTTGCCTTTTTCTTGTTATATATTTGCATAGGATGTAAATTGTCAGTCACTGTGAAATCCATTTGAGTCTTAAACTAATTAGTAAACTTTTAATCCCTTTGGAATCTTTGAACAGAATAATAATATTGGCAATTACTACATGCTTCAGATTAAATGTAAAATTGTATTTCTTTAGGATTTTCCTTCCAGATTCTAAATCCTTTTATTTATGGAAGTGTAGTGTTTTAATCCTGCTTTGGCAGACATGAGTTCATTAAAAGTAACTTATATTTAGACACTAATACTATTATGTTGTGCAGCCTGTCTTTGTTGTCTTCCTGTCAATATTGCAGTTTTTCAGATGTCTGCCTAGAAGTTCTTCAGAAATTTTCATGCTCTACAGGTTGCTGCTTTAGATTTGTTATCTTGCGTCCGGTCATTTCAGACAAATTTGTTTAATTGGATTGCTTTTCATAATTGTGAGCAATTCAGATGTAATGTACAAAATCAAAATACCAAAACACAAAACAGAGTCTACCTGACAAATTTGTATTGGAATAATTGAGTTCATGGAAAAGCAAAAACACTTTGTAACACAAATACTAGCACAATATTATTATTTACCAGACAGCCGTATTTTTAGATCCAGATTAACTAATGTAAACTGTACGATGTTGCCTTTCATTTGGTTCTTCTCCCCGCTCCCCAGACAGTCTCACATATATTCTTTTTTTCTCCTTTGAAGGCAGTTGTTGAACATTTATATAAGGAGAAAGGATGGCGTCCTGCTAGAAACATTTAACCAGTGAAAATATCTACTCGTGAGACTTTTGCTTGATCAAAAGCTTAATTTTCAAAATCATATTAAATGTAGTTAAGAAGAGGGGAACAAGGATGTGCACTAAGTAGAAAATGTTCAATCTAGTCTAAGGAAAATAATTGTGATTGTTTCTATTTTTAGTTTGTGCTAGTTGCAGAATACAAAAAGGGCAGTTAATCTTTTTGGGAGGATTAGCAGTATTCCTCTCTATCAGCAGTGCCCTTTCTTTTGGAAATTTCCCTCAGTCCCAAGTCCCCAGAGGTGTCCAGGGGTTACTGCTGTCTTTGCTCTTGAACCTCACTTGTGGATTTAGTCAGCTTTTCTCAAAGAAGGGACATGATATAGCATTCATAGTCGCTGAGATAGTCGGACAGTTTGCCAAAGCTGTGTGAGGCTTTCTTGTATCTCAGCACAGGACTTCTGCAACACGTCCATCCTAAGCATAAGGCTGGAGAGCGTCAAGCACAGCAAATACCTTTGACAACAGAAGTATGTTCGTTGTTCAGTGAAGGAAAGCTCAGGTGTTATCAGTATTGCCAAACCCCAAACATTCAAAAATTGTGACTGTAAAAAAATAAATCTGGAGTTCCTTTAATTTACCTTCTGGTTTTTGAGCCTTTAGGGTATGCTTACTTCACTTTTTCAAGCTTTTCTCTGCAACCATGAGTGCTAGAATTTTTGTTAAAGAAGAGCTGAGATTTTCACGACATCTCTCAATTTCAGTAAAGGGGGGGAGAGGGGAGAATCATCAGAGTTGTTACTGCTGTTGCACGCCTGCCACACTTTTTATATATTCTTAAAACTAAAAAATTGTGTAGCCCTTATGGATGTGTACCCTTTCAGATGTGATGTGATGTAGGCATTGTTCAGCTGTGTATGTGTGAATTGATTCCATTCATATTCATGTTGTGTTACCCCTGACAGGGCCGGCTTTAGGCCGATTCGCCCGATTCCCCGGAATTGGGCCCCGCCCCTTAGGCACCTTTTTAATTTTATTTTTTATTCACTCGGCAGAGGTCCGCTCCGGGGGTCTTCTGCGGCATTTCGGCGGCAGGGAGTCCACTCTGGGGGGTCTTCGGCAGCATTTCGGCAGTGGGGGGTCCTTTGGTGCCACGGAAGACCCGGAGTGGACCCCCCGCCGCCAAAATGTCGCCGAAGCCCTGGACCGCCATCGGGTATTCAAATCGGGCCCCACAGTTAATAAAGCCGGCCCTGACCCCTGAAGCCTAATTATACTTCACAGTCCAGTTTTTTTCTCCAACACCAGAAACACGAAGTTGTGCACACACACCGAGTTATGTACACAGACCGGGTAATTAATTGCATATGCAAATTGCCAAATAAACAAAAGGGCAGAAATAGCAATAGGTCCTGCAATGCCCTTTGTTGTTTCAAGCCAATGGAAACTCTAGAAGCTGTTACTATACAAGAGTCTACATATCTTTTTGCATACCTTGTTTTGAAACAAATGCAGTTTTGTTGCGCATTGAAGGTAGTAAATGACCTTAGGTTTTTAGACCCAGCCAAACGTTATAATAAAAATGTAATACAGTGCTGTCCACAAAATGAGTTTGATATCTATCTAATACAGTGAATAATGTAATTGTCTAGTATTGGATTATAACATAAAAGGCTGTGTTAATATCATCTTAAATTGCCGTTCACCTTCCATTCCCTGTATAAAGCAGCATGTCTGAAGTAGCTCTTCCCTAGTAAGCACAGTTTGAATAAAGCTATTTTGTTTTCTTAACAGTTGTTTCGAGAAGTACGAATAATGAAGATATTGAATCATCCCAGTATAGGTAGGAGTTGGATTTGTTTTTCTGGTGACTTTATTATTATACTCTTATCTATTTTGTTTGAATATGTTTTAGATATTTGTTTTTATTTACCCATTAAATCTTTAAGATAGATGAACACTCAGAGCCAAATCCTGCTCTTGTCCTGTTTACTTCAGTGGGATACATGCATGAGTAAGGCAAGCAGAAATTTGGCTCGTAGAGGATAACTTGTTCAATCAGAGGAAATGCTAACGCTCAGCAAGGAGGTGGTGTCTGATGGCCAATAGGGGATCTGACTTGTACTCTTACTGTTGCTCAAATGGGTTAAGAAGCCTTAGAGCTAATGAGTTCTGCCACTCTCACTAAGAAACTAGGACCTAGGACCGAGAAACCTGCAAAGTGCTATCTTCAGAGAAACAAAGTTACAAAGTATGTAATTTTCCCTTTCTGCTTTAGTTCCCCCCACCTTCAGAGCCCTACTTTGTGATGACAATTCTTCTGGCTGAGGAGGGCTGGACAGTCTTGTTCCAGAGACAGTTAATGTTCCTGAATCGGCCAGAGGGCTTGTTGCATACAAGGTATGGACAAGGTATACAAGTTATTACATACTAGGTACTCCCTCATCTCCACTCTTAGAGCTGAGTGTGCTGCATTTCCAGCATTCTAAGCTCCTACTGGTCCCCCTCCGTCCCACCTGTGACAGTGGTAGTTTTATTAGTGTTATATTCTGATTGGGAAAGCCTTTCAGATTGTGACAGTTAGAATATCTCTCACTTTGGCACCTAAACTTTGGGTCTTTTTAAGTTGATCAAAACTCCACAGTTTCTCTAACCTGGAGCGTTTGTAATAGAGAAGTAATTTGCTTGGGATTTTTGTATGTTTTTTGGTAAGAATTCCTGTGTGGAACTAAACACTAATTTCAGCATGGATTTCATTTTTGTATAGTGTTTGTGAGATACTCCGGAGAAAGTTGTAGAACATTTTATATAGCCATGATGTTCTTACAACTTAATTCTCCTTTTTTTCAAAACTGTTTAAATCTTCTGGCTTGGTGGTATCACTGGTTAATAAATTGTATTAATTTAAAGAATAAGTGTTTGGGCTGTGTTTTTAAAATTTTGATGAATTTTTGCTGCTTGATGCAATCTTTCATTCCTTTTTCTTTCAGTAAAATTATTTGAAGTTATTGAAACAGAAAAAACACTGTATTTGGTAATGGAATATGCCAGTGGGGGTAAGTAGTTGTTGAACTCCAGTTTTGTAGGTAAACTGAAAAGTGGAAAGTAAATCTTCATGCAGAGATGCACAACGGAAACCAATTTTGACATCTGGGGTTGTGTTATGTCTTGTGTATTGCATGTTGGCTATCTGCCTCATGGAGTCCCCAATCAGAACTTCAAGGTACAGTTCTGCTGTCAATTAACAGTGTTATGCACAGTAGATTACTTTAATTTACAAATGTTTGTGTAGTTGTTTTTGATGATATACCAGGAGATAATCTGACTTTCATTCTAGCAGAGGCTCAGGCCTTGTGTCTCCCATCCTTATACTTACATCAGCAATAGAGAGAGCACCTGCCTCTCATCTTGACTTTGTGTCAGAGCAGTGCAACAGAGGCAAGAAGGTCTGGGAGTTGGGGATAAGAACATGGGACAGCTGGCCAGGCAGATTGAAAAGAAAGCCAGGTGAATTGTGGGAACACAATTGGTACCCATTGAAATGGCTGTTTGGAAGGGAGTGGAGCTTCCACCAACTGGAGATGGCTGTTTGTCATATACCATGGGAGAGAGAGACCACTAGCAATGAGAATCTGAGAGCCATTTGGTGAAGAGCTTTTTGGCCTTAAACTTCTCACAAAATAAAACTGATGTGAAGACATGCAGTGCAAATCTGGTGTCTAAGAAGGTGCCACCCCTTACACCTAGAACCTTATCCCTTTTACATAGTTATTCTTTATTACCCTAACTGCACTTTAAATTGGTCTTTCATTTAATGCCCATTTTAATATAAGAATTTAAAAAACTGAAGTCTTACTAGAAAGGAATCTGTTCTTGTAGGTCTGCAATAACTCTGTTGTCTGAACAGTGAACACAAATACAAGCAGTAAAAAGAAATCTTTCCTGACTGCTTCCCCCTCAAGACTGTGGGCATATTTGAAATGGTTTTAATAAACAGACTAGTCAGTTTTCTGAAACCTGCAGACAGTGTTTTTCCTTGATAAGCCCAGTCAGTAACTTGCGTGGGTGGATTTTTACACATATATACGTTGAGGTTTTTTGTACATAGAGGATCAGATCCTCTATTGAAGTTGATGGAGCTACAACTGTTAACACTAGCTGAGCATCTGGCCCAAATTCATGGTATATGGGTGTTTTTCTTCTTGATAATCTGGTATAAATAATAAAACCTGAGCAAGATAACTTATGCTTCATCTTTTTCTGGTTCAGGAGAGGTGTTTGACTACTTAGTTGCACATGGAAGAATGAAAGAAAAGGAGGCACGTGCAAAATTTAGGCAGGTATGAAATTTGTTTCTGTTTACAATATCTTTAATGAACTTGAACTAAAAAATATTTGACGTTTTAAAAAAAAAAAAAAAGGTAAAAGTTCATACTTGTAGTGATATATATTAAAGCTAGAATGGAAAAATCCCTCAAGAGGAAAATACCTAGATCCTGAGCATAATTTAAAAATAGAAACAGACTGTTTAAGCTCTTGTTAATAGATATTCTTGAGAAACCAAATTTCTTTCACTATGACTCACTTCAGATTTTATTAACTCATTGAGTCTCCTGAAATAAACAGATGTTCTTCAGTGAGGTTGTTATATGGTTATATAAACATTTAGTTTACTCATTTATAATATGTATTTTATTAGGGGTACACTTTTTAAAATAATCTAACATCCTCACTTCTTTCCCGAGTACTAATCTTCTCTGTCAAGAGGATTAGGGGAAGGTTTTACTTGTGCACATTTGTTTGTTTAGATATAATAAGCTATTTATATAACTTGGTGTTTGATTTTTTCAAAATTAAGATGCAAAATAACCATATAAAGAAACTAACTTAATACCAAATTAACTGACTTGTTGAAGTCTCCTCATGCTAATCTCTTCATTTCATTATAGTTTCTGTAATAGAAAAAATTAAACTTAGTTATGTTTTAGCCTTATTTTTTGTCACATGTTCACAACTTCCTCTAAAATTCTCCATTTGGGCTGAAAATATATGCTTTCTCTCTTCCTAGAAGTAATATTTTTGGGAAACTGAGCAAAGTCCATTCAGTCATTTGAGTAACAGGAGAGCATATGAGGAGAGAGTCTGAAAGGGGGAAGTCTATATTTATTAAAATTTTAAAAAATCTTCATTACATCCGTCTGTGATATACAATCATTCAAACAGCATTTGCTAGTACTGTATTGAATAAAGTAATTCGACTAGAATGGGCTAAATTAATTTAAAGTGATTCCCTTCATATGTTGATAATTTTCTGTTACTTTGAGGACTGTGTTCTGTAATGAAATATTTTGCCCTGAAGTTTTGGATGCTTAACCCTAGAAGGATAAATAACATAAAAATACCTTTTACCATTTATGGAGTGTGTCCTCTGGGTTAAAAGATTAATATCAACAAATTAGTAATTTATAATGTGGTAGCTGAATAACCTAGGATATAAAAGTTATGGCATATCGTTCACTAAAATAAGAACATAGTGGAAAAGTTTTTAAATGGATATTTCTTCTTTGAGTGATTGTCTTTAAATATTCCATTTTAAGGTGTTTGTGCGCCCCCAACACAGGAGATTTGGACCTTTTTGGACTAGCAGAACTTGTTGGCTTGTGCTTACAGCTCAGAGCACTTGTGCAACCCCTGCCTGAGGGTAGAAAAGGTTCAATGTGGGCCAGCCATCTCTCAGTAACTTCTGACTGGCGTAGGCTGAGATGAAATGACTAGCGCTGTCCATTTTGTCTGTGTGTTTGTGTTTTGCATAGGATTAGTTAGTAAATATTTATGTATAATTTAGGAATTATATTTAGTATAGGTTTCATTTGGGTAGCTTTGTTCTTAATTTCTTGACTGCCTAATACTGGGTTCTTAGTCTTCGTTGCTAAGCCAAAATCACCTGATTTCAACTATTTCCCTTTATGTGGTATTGCCATCCTACTACCAAATGTTTATTTTGCTTAGGGGAAGGGCATATATTTAGCAAATGTTCAATTTGCTGTTCATTTTCAAAGTGAATACAAAAGTTCAGAGAGGCCAGACTGAAAATGTACTTTCCCCATAAATGCTTGAGGCCAGCCTCAGATCTGGGCTCCCAGGATCCTTCTCTTTGTGAGCAGACCTCCTTCTCTACTAAAAAGAGCGCTGGGTGTTTCTGTGTATTAAAGTTCTGTAGCTCCAAAAACATCAGAAGGGGGGTAGAAGACTCCATCGTTATAACTCTTTTTATAACCTTGAAGAGAGGCACGAAGGTGCTGGAGCACAGGCTCAGGCTGGTAAGCACTGCTAATCAAAAAAAAAAGTCCCAATCTCCGGCACTGGGGATGCACAAACACCTAAGAGAACATCAGTTGCTGTAAGGTTTTTTACACTCCCTGTATGTGAAAATACTTCATTCTCCACTAATGCATACTAGGAGGCAAAATTAAGTAGAAGCTATGAAAAACCCTAATTATATAGGGATTCAAATTAATTCTTATTGAAAATGTTGTTGTTTCAGATTGTATCTGCTGTGCAATACTGTCATCAAAAGTGCATTGTTCATCGTGATCTCAAGGTAGGGTGCTCCTTTTTTTTGGTAACATAACTAATTGACAGTATTAGAGCAGGTTCACCTACCTCTCTTTCCATGTTGCTGCCGTTGCTGTAGTATGAGTGCTTCAAACACATTAATGAATTTAGCTTCACAACACCCCCTCGGAGGTGGGAAGCATTATTGTATTCATTCCATACTAGAGGAATCGGGGCACATAGAAATTAAGTGGCTTGCCCAACATCACAAGGAAGCCTGTGACAGAGACACGACAAGAATCTAGCTCTCCAGAGTCCCTGTTTAGTCCCTTAACCACAAGACCAAAAAATATAGCCAGTGATTAAGGATAGGATTCTGTCATGGAGGACTTTCCGGGACCTCTGTAACTAGCAGCCTCGGGACTGCCAAAGCAGCAGCTGGCCAGAGTTATATCAGCCCCTGCTGCACGAGCAGTGGCGGGGCAGGAGCGGCTGCAAGCCCCAGCAGCGCTCTGCTTGTCCTCCCCTTCCTTAGGGATTTTTACTCAAAATACTTGTGACAGAATCGTAACCTTACTAATGATATACAAATATCTGCAAATTGATAATGAAAACGCTCATTTTAATGCATATGTATTGTACTCATAAATGCTGCCAGCTATCATGGTTTCAAGATTAAGACAATTTATAGTAAAATGCTTAAACTGATCACGTCTTTTAAAAATCTGTAAGCAATGTGGGTTTTTCCATCTGTTCTTCTCCACTCTATAAGTATTTGGTGATTCAGAGTTGGAGCCCTGCAGCGTCTGACTGCTTTCACTCACTGTGCAGCCTTTATTGCTCTTCGTAAATAGTTATTGTCAGCGAGGATAGTTAGGTTGGTGATTAGGAGAGTGTTTCCTCTTTTTGTCCTCCCTCTTTATTTTCTGTACCTGTTGTAGGGAACTTGTTTCTCTCAGGATCTACCCAGCACAGCATCAGCCTGCTATGGTGAAGCAGAAATTGCCAGTGTTTCAGAATTGCCCCTCCAACGAGGCAGTAATATTTCTTAACTTTGGACACACCAAATGTGTTTCGTGTTTCGGGAAGGACATGTTATTGACAGGTGATCAATTTGTAAATCATTCTCAGTGAGGATGCAGAAAGCTAGTGATGCATATCTAAAAATGTTCTTAATGGAAAAATGCATGTATCCTTCCTAAGACCCCAGGATCCCTGGGGCAGAAAATCCTGATCAATTGTCATCTGAAAGTGCTGCTGTCACCTCCTCATCAGCCTGCTCCTGCTCCTTTGGTGTGAACAGTCTTCCTTCTCAACTGGTAACACCTCTAATGACAGAGGGGCAAAGGAGCATTCTTTAAAGGGATGTTAAAGGGAGGAGATCTAGTTCTCCTATACTGGAAACCAGCTCTAAGAAGCATAAATCTTCTGCATTTGTCCGCAAGGTCCCTTTGTGACCCATTTAGACTCTGGTCACTGAACCCCAGTATTGGTCTCCTCAGACTGAAAAACTTCACCAAGAACTACTTGTACAGCACTGAAGCACACAGTATTGGCATCTTTGGTATCAACCACCCTGGTACCAGTGTCATCGATTCACCTCTTCTTGGTACCTGAGTTCTCAGTACCAAGGAATTATATGGTACTGGGAGATCTGTCTCATCTGCACCAACTCACCACTGTTAGCTAATACTAAGGTTTGCCCCCTCTGGTACCAAGTACTTCACAGACTGGTACTGACTAGAACAGGTGATGAGAGTGTGCCTACTAGGAATCTTGCTTCAGCTCCACTACTTCAGGAGCAGCAGCCCTCAGCTTCTGATGGTAGCAAAGAGGCTTCTCATTCCCTAGGGTCATGATCAATGACTTACATCTTTGAAAGGAAATCCAGGGTTTATTATTGTTAGCTTATCTCCAAAAGACATAGGGATCCTAATTCCTGGTGTCCTCCACCCTGGCTCCCCCGGTCCTTATGCTTATCAGCACCTTTAGTAGTACTGGACACATGGGGTTTTCAGTCTACAAGGTGAGCAGCATTTGCATCATGGGCAGGTGTAAAGCTTCATCTCTGCTGTTACAGAGAGTAGCACCCAAAACTATTCAAGAACCTTCATTACTGGTGAGCATCTGTATCATGGCTCTGATGTAGAGCTTCAGACGGAGGATCTTAATGTACCATCTCCTGATGAGGTGGTTCTGCCATAAGCATCCTCAAACTTGATGACTACAAATCCTTCCAAGAACTGCTCTGAATGGAGACAAACATGCTGGAGGTACTGGTAGAAGTGGTCCAGGAGAGGTCTCATAAGTTCCTGGGAATCCTGTACACCCTAGGCCAAGTTGTCTAAGGAATGCCTTTAATTGAAGGCCTTTTGGATCCTGCTAAACTGCTCTGACAAACACCAGCCTTGAGAGTTCCTACATGAAAAAGTGCAGAGCATTGGTACCAGGTCCTGTCTTCTGGATTTGAGCTGCTTTACTCACATACTACTCTAGGATCCCTTGTGGTATCTGCAGTCTACAAAAGATGGACACAAGGGCCCTTTGAAAATTATCCCCTGGGACAGGAGCCCAGAAAATTAATATTTTTGGATGTAAAAGCTACTCATCGGCAAGCTTGCAGATGAGAATCCCCAACTATCAATTGCTGTTGGCAAAATGACTTTCTGAATTATGAAAACATTGCAGCATTCACCGGCAAGATCCTGCAGGACTGCAGAGAGGAATGTAAATAGCTGATTACTGAAGGAAAGCATGTTATATGCACTTCCCTCCAAGCAGAGCTTGATGCTCTGGATGTGGGAGCTAGGTCTATGGCAACCTCAGCTGATATGGACAGTCATCCTAGCTACAAGTGTCTGGTGTTCCTAAGGAGGTACAGGTTACCAGAGAAGACTGGCCTTTTGAAGGATTTGAGTTGAATACAAAGACTGAGGCCTTAATCTTTGGAAAATATTCTCATGCAATGCTAAGGTCTTTGGGAATTTATACTTGCAACATAACTTTAGTGGCGCTCCACCCTCTAGGCCTACAAAATGTGCTTTCCCATTGCTTTAGGAGAAAACCTGCAAGCAGTCTTGAATACTCTGTGAAGGACTTCACATTCAAGAACTGTTTGTCAATTGGAATCAACAGTCTACAGATCTGTTAGCGATGTTGCACAAGAAATGTCAAAACTTATGACTAATTTGTAGTTTGAATGTGTTTTTTTCTGAAACTTGACTCCTATTGCAAACTGTACTGTACTTCCATGGCATGGGAATTGAAACTTTACAAGCCAGAGAAAAAAACATCTTGAGACATGCCCTCCTCTCTAGTTATTCCTATATTTACCAAGAGCTGTTGAAGGGGGAAGAAAGAGAAGCTTTGAGCTAGGTAATAAATCTGCTGCACGTCATCTCCACATGTGTGAACATGGATAGTCACGATGGCAGTATGCTGCAGTATAGGACTGCAATGCGTTGGTCATTGGTATAGGGCTTTCTCTTGCTTGTGCAAAAAGAAAACAAACTAAAGGAATCAGCAGTAAAGGATTATCCAATAAAGAGAGAGAGGAGTTTGTTGTAACTTTTTAACATATAATGATCATAGCCTGAGGTGAACAAACAAAGGCTGACCTGTTTATAACCGAGGATATGTTGGTTAAAGTTAACAGGAAGCATCCTCAAGTTATAATGAAATTGCTTGACGAGTCCAGGTTTAAGGCTACAAAAATGGTCTATCAAATTGTTTAAAGATAGTTTTAAAAAAGTTAACATAAGCAAGAATTTTTTCTCTCCTTGTGTATTTCCTTCCCCTACTCCCACTTTTCATCATCTCTCTTCAATCCACCTAATTACTTCCTACAGGTTAGCAAAGGTTCATCTCTCCAAAATAACTCAGTATTATTTTTAACTGGTTTCAAAACAAATTAGAAGGGAGAGTCGGGGATTCTCCCAGTGTGAATAATGTAAAGGCAAATAGACACCGATTTATGTGCCAAGAGCCTTGCTGGACTGTAGTTGGAAGGAATGATGAGGAAGGCACATCTTGGTTCACTTTGATTTTAAAAGAACTCCATGGGGTTCAGGGCAAGCGATACTGAGGTCCTGGAGAATGAGTCAAAGGGGTGGGATTAACACGAAAAACATCAAACAACCGGTTCATTGAGAAATAACAATACAGTAATTAGGCAAATCACACTTCCAGAACTGGCGCACACGGATGAAAGTAACTTAAAGGACTTACTCAGGAGTCCTGAGCAGGGGGTGGGGCCTCAACTGGAGGGGTGGGGCCTCAGCCAGAAGGGGCGGGGCCTTTAGAGCCCCGAGCCCTTTAAATCGAGATTTAGAGGGCCCTAGGGTGTGGTAGCGGCGGCTGGTAGCCCCGGTCCCTTTAAGTTACTGTTGGAGCTACCAGCTGCAGAGACGCCTGGGAGCCTTGGGGCTCTGGCCACCACTACTGCAGTGGAGCCCTGGTCCCTTTAAATTGCCAATGGAGCACCGGGGGTCCCGGCTTCCACCACTATCCCAGGGCTCTGGCAGCAGGGCTCAGGCGGCGATTTAAAGGGCCCGGGGTGGTAGCAGCAGCCGGAGCCATGGGCCTTTTAAATTGCCACCCGAGCCCCGCTGCTGCTACCCCAGGGCTCCAGCAGTGGGGCTCAGGCTGCCGCTACCGCCCCGGGCCCTTTAAGTCACTGCCTGAGCCCTGCTCCCGGAGCCCTGGGGTAGCAGCAGCGGGGCTCCTGCGGTGATTTAAAGGGCATGGGGCTCCCAGCTGCGGCTACTGCAGGGGAGTGCCGGGCCCTTTAAATCGCCGCCAGAGCCTCAGGGGTCCTGGCCACCTCTGCTACCCAGGGGCTCCAGCAGCGGGGCTCTGGCAGCAATTTAAAGGACCTGGGGCTCCAGCCACTACTGGGCACCCCAGGCCCTTTAAATTGCTGTCTGGGGAAGCCATTCCGGTACGCCCATACCCATGGCAACGTGCCTGGGACTCAATTTATATCCTTTGGAAGCAAACCGGCTAAGTCTTCTAGGCCAAAGCTTTCAATTTAGAAGCACTAGATTGCTTTTGAATCCACAGTCAACTAGTTTTAACTGCAGTCTAGCTTTATACACTGTAAATTATTGTCTGAACAATAAGTCCTTTGAATTTAACTTTATTTGCACCTCCAAAATTGGACTCCAGATATTTTAAATATCAATATTCTAAGTAGTGAATTAACAGGGTTTGTTTCCTTTTGTTCTCTAATGTCAAACTGAGTATTTTGGAAAATGTAACTTTTCTTCTCAACAGTGATGCACACTTATATGTTGATCTTTATTGTGATGTATACATTTGGTCATTTTTCTTTCACTATTTTTTTCTTAGGCAGAAAACCTTCTACTTGATGCAGACATGAACATTAAAATTGCAGATTTTGGTTTTAGTAATGAATTTACAATTGGTAACAAACTAGACACTTTTTGTGGAAGCCCACCCTATGCTGCTCCTGAACTTTTTCAAGGAAAGAAATATGATGGCCCAGAGGTGGATGTATGGAGTCTTGGAGTTATTCTTTACACACTAGTCAGTGGCTCCTTGCCATTCGATGGTCAGAATTTAAAGGTACAGTTGAAATTTGACATCTCAATTTCAATTTGCTAACTTTTCAGCGTCAAGAATATTTTTTCTTTTCTATTTAGGAACTGAGGGAGCGAGTATTACGGGGAAAGTACCGTATTCCATTCTATATGTCCACAGACTGTGAAAATCTACTGAAAAAACTATTGGTACTGAATCCAATAAAACGAGGGAGCTTAGAAGTAAGTAATTTCTGAAATTATCTTCACAGCAAGAATGAACTACTTACTCCAATAACCAGACAGGACATTGTTTTTGAAAGAAAGATCCCACTTTATTTCTGTTGTAGAGGCCTGCAGTTGCTAGGATTGTCAGGAAGCATTGCAGAGGGCAGTGCAGTTTGAATATGAGACAAGGCCATGGAGTCTTTTCCCTTTCTTAACTTTTGGCCGATCAAAGGACTGTCACTTTAAGAGCATTACAAAGTGCAAACTGCTTCCATTTGACTTCTTGCAAATGGTTAAACATGGAGCTAGTTCAAAAAAATGTGGAAAGCAGAATAGGGTTGTTGTAAATGGCTGTTTTGGGGAACTTTTTTTGGTTGAGGTAAAACAAAAAGCAGTGCGAAGCAATGCCCCAAGAGTTCTTACCATGACTTAAAATTGCCAGCCTACTGCCTGGAGGGTGGAGGCAAGATGAATAGCTCTGACTATAATGGGAAATGAGCTTTCATTTGTCTGGTATCATAAACACAAATATTGAAAGCTGTTACAATGGTAAACTTGATAGTTGTTAGCTAGTTTTGCTTAATCTTGTTTTCTCTCCTAATTTCCTGGGCATTAATAATTTTATTTTTTGGTAACCAAGAAATAATACTACTAGTTCTGTCCTGTCCTTCAGCTAAAAATCTATTTGATGAGAATTCACACTGAATTGACTCATACTGTTTTGTCTGTAAAAATGTATGCCAGATTTACCAGGAGTGGGGAAATCTGGTTTTAAGCAGTTATTTAATAGTTTTGTAAGGTGCTTCAAAATGTACAATTTAGTCAAGTAGTTTAATGTAAAATGCTGTTTCCTGCAACAGCAAATGATTGCTGATTTGGCTCCAGAGATGATGTAGTATATTACACCAAATATTTTGTATAGATTTAGACCACAAATCTAATTGCCGTTTTATATTGCTTTTGGAGATCTGTGGCAAAGAAAGATTTGATAATGCCCATCCAGTATCCGAAATAAAAAGTACAACGGAGGTGCATTAGTCACTAGTGACCTTTATTTTATCTTCATGTGTTTGCTTTCCTAGCAGGGGATGGTGTTCCAGAGCATTCATCCCATTTAAGCAGTTCTTTCTTTCCAGTGTAATAGTTTGAGCTTTCTTGTATGCCTGGCTAGGAAGCATATTCATAGCGAGCTGTGCTTGTAAACAGCTTTTTCTTTCAAGCTGGGCTTACTTTGTGATTTGTCACAAGTATTTTTCATTTCAGAATAACTGTTGTGTTCAATAGTTGGATGGAAGCTGGGTAATGGCGTTTTCTGATTGGTTGATTGTAATAAATTACATTATATTCCTGCTTAGAGAATACATTGATAAGAGCTTAGTCCACTGCAAGAAGCTGAAAGACTGACTTCAGAATGAATGGCTTCTTCCAGCCTTCCATTTATAAGTTTCTTCTTGTAAAGAGATTCAGGTCTAGCCCTTGAGACTAAAGATTCTTGGAAACCCTGGAGGCATAACTTGGCTCCTCAGTGTTTGAGTATGACAATCATCTACTCCTATTCTTTTTGAAACCCATCATTGTCCCTCTAGAGTGTTGCTGATGGCAGCCATACAGGAGCCTGCTTTTCTAGGGTAGAAAATGGGTTACTGCCAAATATCTGCAAAAAGGGAGTGAATAAACAGAGTCTGAGGCACTCTTGAAATGAAACACTGGGCAAGAATCCATCCTCTAATTTGAAGGAGAGCACCATCACAAAAATGCATTTTATTAGTGAGATATGAAGTATTATTTGGGGTGAAAAGTTTAGGGTACATGGTTTGGAAATAAATATTTTATATATCTGCCTGAGTGTTGCTTCTAGTCCTCTTCAGCATGTTAGCTATAGGGACAAAATCAACTTAAAATTCACATTTCCATCAGAAAATGCTGCCCTTGTTACTGTTACAATTAATATATATGGTTATTGGAACTGGAAAAGATTCGAGAATATTTTTCTCTTTTTAGTTTGTGTGTTTTGACAGTATTTTGCTTAGTCAGCTTCACTCTTTTGTTACTGGTCATTTGTTATTTCTGAGCCATGCACTAGCATGACACTCTCATCTTGCTCTGGTAAGAGATCCAGTGTGTGGTTGTTGTTTTTTCCCCAAGAGGGTGTTTACCAGGAACAGCAGCAGCAAAATTGGAACTGAAGAAACAGCACCTTAAGTAGTAGGCTTAGCCCTTGGGCTGGTATGTGTTATGTAAATACTATAAACCTTGTTTGTGTAGGCCTTTTCCATATGAACAGGGAAACATTTTAAAAGTAGGAAAATGTTGTTTTACAATCACAAATGTTGATGGGATATATAGGGCAGTGTTTCTCTCATGTGGCCATCAGGGGCTTTTCTTGCAGCCATAGCCTCCTGGGGGGAGGGCAAAGTAGAGTCCTCTCCCGCTCTCTGTTGCTCCTGGATGCTGGGGCCAGCAGCAAGGGTTGTGCCCTGCCCCCCTCTGGAGACACCTGGGGCACAACACTGGCGGAGCAGGCAGCTAGTGAGTTCCCCACCTACCCAGGGGTGGTGAGGCTCAGGCTTTGGGCTTCAGCCCTGGGGTGGAGGGGCAGCAGGCTCTGGCCACATGGCTTCAGGCTCCGTCCCTGGGCTCCAGCTGTGGGGCTTCGGGCTCTGGCTGTAGGGCTTCAGGCTCTAGCTCCCCACTGCCTCCCCATCTCCCCTGGCCCCCACTGCCTCCCCCAACCCTGTAGCCAGGGCTTAATTTGTCCCCAGGCTTGCCAGGGCTGAGTAAGTCTGCTGTGAAAAGTGATACTTGTATGTTTGTTAATATCATTTTTCACAACAGACATACTAGCTAGCAATAAATAAACAAACAATGATTTGGACATGTACATGTGCATATGTATTTGGTTTTCCTAAAGCTAATCAAGTATTTTAGGAAAAAGTGTGAGACCGGCCACCAGCAAGAGTTGGTGGCTGCACTCTGAGGCCACCAAAAAAATTGTCCTGAGAACCCCTGATTTAGGGGCAGGTACAGTACCAGAAACTACTTGGGACTTCTTTAAACTGACAAGATTTCAAGTTCAAAAGAAATGAGAAGTAGGGAAATTGCAACAGGGCAGATTTACAGTTACGAAGAATAACAAAATGGATGTTTTTGAGACTAACAAGTCTCAAACCAAGCCAGAACATTACTAGATCGTCTTCCCTAAGACTTCAGGCATGGTGCATTGCACAGCATCTAGCCAGTTCAAATGTAGTTTGGGTTGATAATCAGATTTTAAAATATCCTGACCAAAGCTGTTGCTGTACAATTAGCTGACCAAAAGCCAGACTGAACTCCCTAAAAATGTAATTCTGATCCTTCTGAGGCTAGATCATCTCCATACGCTTTAAAAGTGCTTTACTGTAACTGGGCTTTTTTGGATATTGAACAATAACTAGATAATACCTCTAAATTAATGTACTTAATTGACAAAAAATAGTGAATTTTAGCTTAAAAACATACTCATCTTTAAAAGATGGAGGACTAGATTAGAGAAGCTTTGAACCATAGATCTGAATAGCAAGGAGAGGGACAAAACTAATAGCACTGCATCAAAAATGGTATTGGTCCAGTCATGTTGCTGAAAGATCTTGTGGGGATGGAGGAGAGGAATGGGATGCTTCTTAGAAAGGTGGTTTCTCTTGCCAAAAATATCATTGTAGAAATAGTTTTGCATTCCTGCTCTATTTGCTGAGAATACTACAAATGAACTGAAGGATTCCAACATCTTCTGTCTGTTGTGAACCTTGCAGTTGGGTAGTAATAGTCCTGGCGACGATCATGTGATAAGACTCCTTGTAAATAATCAGAGTCAATTGTCAGCTGAGTCTGTGGCCAGAAGACAGCAGCAGTTTGTGTCCATTAGCAAAAATAATTACGAAGATTATTTCTGAGGCAGAATTTTAATCGTATATCTGGTGATTTTACTATCAGCAAAACATTAGTTGGCTAATAAGCGAACTGATGTATCTGAATAGCTGTTTTTAAGATTTTATTCTTTGTACTATTAGTCGCAGTAGGACAGATATAGGTCTTTAGTTTGGCAGCCATGTAGTAGTGCAAGACACCAGGTTAAATCCTAGGAAAATTGAGCCTTTCTCTCTTAGGGCTTGGCTACACTTACAAATTTGCAGCGCTGCAGCAGGGTGTGAAAACACACCCTCTGCAGCGCTGCAAATTACGGCGCTACAAAGCGCCAGTGTAGTCAGAGCCCCAGCGCTGGGAGCAGCGCTCCCAGCGCTGTCCGTTATTCCCCACAGGGATGTGGAGTACGGACAGCGCTGGGAGAGTTTTCTCCCAGCGCTGGTGCTTTGACTACACTTAGCGCTTCAAAGCGCTGCCGCGGCAGCGCTGCCGCGGCAGCGCTTTGAAGTGTAAGTGTAGCCAAAGCCTTAGAGGGATTCAACTGAAGTGTTTTCTGGCGGTGACATTTTTGGAGTCTGGGGTGGGAGGATAGATTGGTGGTCACATCTCTCTTTTGGCAACCTGGTGAGCGGCATTTGTGTCAATCTCCAAAAAGGCTTTTCTACCTGTCATCGTAGCTGAAGGATAAGTATTGTTCCTAGCTATTCAGCAGGAAGTAGGTATGTGTTTAAAGAGCAAATTTGGTGGAGGTTTGGGATTCCCTCTGAATAATTGTTCAGGAATGGCAAGGTGTATCAGGAAGAAATCTTCCAAAAATGCATAGATATAGTCTATAATATTAAAGATGGTTGCATGGCATGGAAATAGTTAAATGCAAAGTTCTTTCTTGAGATGAACTGTGAATATGTTTTGAAGAGAGACAATCCACAGGAAAAGATGAATGGTCATAGCCAGTGATTATTGCCCTATCTTGCAAAGGACAACAGTCATTTGGGAGCATAGTGGCATTTCTACACAGGCTCTTAAATTATTTAAAGGTTTCAGAGTAGCAGCCTGTTATATCCGCAAAAAGAACAGGAGTACTTGTGGCACCTTAGAGACTAACAAATTTATTTCAGCATAAGCTTTCGTAAGCTACAGCTCACTTCTTCAGATGCTATAGCTCACAAAAGCTTATGCGGAAATAAATTTGTTAGTCTCTAAGGTGCCACAAGTACTCCTGTTCTTTTTGTAAATTATTTAAAGAAATTGTTGTTATAAAAACTGTTTTGGAATAAATTATTTTTTTTGAAGTAGCATATAGAAGTCTCAACCAAACTCTGCGTCCTGTTGTACTTGTACTAGGTAATGTCCAAGCAGAGAGTCTGAGAGACACAAATAGGGGAGGCAGAGACCAGGACGGAGCTTCAACCATAATGCTGATTGGCAAATGTACTGTTATGATTTTTTTTTAATCTGATTTTTTTCGGTTTTTTTTTTAAATGCATGTTAAATATTTTAAGGGGTGAGGGAGAAAGTAAGGAGGGGATGAATGAATTGGAACAAAGGAGTGCAGAAGACCAGGACATGGAAGAAGAGATGGGGAAGCGAAGGATATAGAAGAGTATTGAGGGCACAAGGAGTTAAGAAGAGAGTGGGAGGAGGTCAGAATAAACAGCTCATCAGAAAACAATATAATGCCCAGAGTCTAAACTGGAAACATCAATCGGACGTCACCAAAGATACACTAGTGCAGCTCCAGCTACACACGCTTAAGGGAGTCTTTCTTTGCTCCTGAGCAGGGTTATGGCAGCCACTGAGCCCTGTTTAGATGCTGCTGCTTGACCCTTTTTTGCCTTAGACAAATATGACATGCAAGTCAGCCTGTGTAACCTGTGTGTGTCAAGATGTACAGTAATAGAATATTCTTATGAGATAATGACAGAGCATAATAGTTTCATTTTTTATTTTGAAAAGCCTTGTAGAAAAATAGAGATAGAAAGAACCTATTAAGCTAGCAGGGCACCATCTTAAGTTATAAGTTGCAGATAATTCCCTAAAAATTTCCTTAAACATCTGTCCTAATAGCAATCACTGTGGTTTGTTATTATGGTAACTACATAAAAGGGCAATTTATGTCCGTCTTTTCACCATGCAGGTAATGGTAGCTTTTGAGCACTGCTGTGATACAAGATCTCCTTTTATGAAGGTCCTATTCCTGGTTAGTTAATTGGCCAAGCAGTGGTGGTGGTGGTGGTGGTGGTGTTGTTCACATAAATACATATTGGTTGATGCTGGAACTAAGAAACATCTTGTTTTCTAAACCGGAGCTTACAGAGGCTGATTCAATTTCCATTCAAATCAATGGGAGGCTTTCAATTTACTTTAAAGCCCTAATTGAATAAACAGTGTAATGCTTTAGCTGAGATTTGTTTAATTTCCTAGCAAATTATGAAGGATCGGTGGATGAATGTTGGCCATGAAGAGGAAGAATTAAAGCCATATACTGAGCCAGAACCAGATTTTAATGACACCAAAAGAATAGGTAAGGATTTTCATATTATATGGAAATAGATGATAAATGTTTTAGTGCAAATAAAACAATTTGATAGAAAGTGCCACAAAGGGAATTGGTTTATTACAAAAGTAAAATGTATTTGCTGTTTATTTCAATGAGAAACTTTAAGTTAGTCACGGTGCCCTTTCTAGAGCTACTTTGTGCTTTGCCAGGTTAGGTATAGTTTAGTTTATTCATTTAAATAGCATAGACACAAAGTTTTCAAGAAAGTAGTAACAATGAAAACAATGGAGCTGTAGTCTTTTCATCACTGAACAATAAATACAATGTAGACTCATTTGGACTGTAGAATCATCAGTTATCTTCAAATATTGTGTTTTCCATTTTCAGTGTATATAAATTGCCAAGAATCTCTAGGACACCTGTCCTGCTAAGAATAAACTCTGCTTTTTATTTTTTTATTTTTAGACATAATGGTCACTATGGGTTTTTCAAGAGAAGAGATCCATGAGTCTTTAGTAAAGCAAAAGTATGATGAAGTCATGGCTACTTACCTGCTTCTAGGCAGAAAACCACCTGAAGTAAGTTTTATCTAACTTATATCTGCCAGTTTGAGTTCTAAATCTAGTTGTACTGAACATGTTATATTTGTGTTTTTTTATTTTATATTCACCTTGTATAAGACTTTCAGAAATTAGTTTAGCTTGGGTTGGGTGACAGTTCATTTATGCTTTGACCTTGCTTTGCAGACCTGGATTAAGTGTGTTTTAACTAACAAATAAAATGTAATTGTCTCCATTTTTCCACATTACAAGATAGTTAGTTAGCCATTGTACGTGATTTGATGGTATTCAGGAGAGGTCCAAGAATGTAACAGCTGTGGCATGAATTATTAGGATTGAGTTCCATTGGCAGTGGTGGTGGTGTATATGGAAAATTACACAGCACTTGGAAATTTAGCTCTATTCACTGTTGTCCGTTCTGTCCATTAAAATTATGGAATTGGAGAGAGGTGAGAAATCCACTACTCAAAGTGAAGAGACTTACTGAGGTCCTGATCCAAAACCCATTAAGTTCCCAAGAGTCTTTCTGTAGACTTCAATGGGCTTTGGGTCTGGTCCTAAGTGTTTTTTATGGAAATAACAGACATCAGTTTAAAAAAAAAATCATTACCAATAAAATGTTTTTTTGAAATATTCACTGGGCAAAGTGATGAATCCTGTGCAACCTGTTTAATTGTAAATCAGCATCATCTACCCTTGGCTTCTCTTGGCCTCCTAAGAGCAATGTAGGATGAAAGAGGCTGAATAAAACTCTTCTGCAGCACTGCCTCAGCCACACCAAGAATTAATGGACATCAGATGACTATTCAGACCTTGAGAGGTTGGCTAATCCTATGTGATGAACACATTGGGATCTGACCGTTTCTTAGCAGTTTGTGATGCCACTGAGGAGTGCTACGCCAGGGAGCAGGAAGAATTTCTAGTTACTGGGTGTGTGATTTGACTTGGAAATTTTAGGAGGGACTTAAATCACAATTAATATTCCCACACAGTCTGCTGTTGTCCCTCAGTGTAGAATTCTAAGTGACAAGTAGTTGAGATGAGTACTCTGTTCTAAGGATTAAATTAATACGGTATCTCATTCATTGACACATGCAAGGCTAGATGGCCTGAGGTTTGAATTTGTCTCTGTAAATGTATTGTTTATAAACGGCTAGCTTTTATTATGCAGAAATGGTGGGAAGTAACAGGAAAAATAACATTTAAACTTAAGTGCAATAAATAGTAACTGTGAAATACAACTAACAAACCCAAAATATAGTATTTCACGATAGCAGTAATTCTTACAAAATACTGTTTGGGTACACTATTTTGTTAACTAGTTTAACTGAACAAGGGTGCATTATTTATTTTATTGTATTCTTAAAGAATGATGAGCCACTTCATAATTTTGTGAGTTAACCCTGTACTGGGACTGGAAACTCTCTCTAACTCTTGTGGAACTAGCAGAAATCTGAAGATAACTTGAGATCTTCTATTGAGATCACTGATCCAGCCACAGGCTGGGACCTTGCTCATGGAGGAACTTTGTTTCCACACTGCCCCCTAGCACTTCTTCTCCTCTTTGACAGCCTGGCTTTGATATACTCATCCTCCAGTGCATTCCCTCACTAGTCACTGCCCACCCCAGAACTCCTGTACGTTGGTACAGAGGAGGAATCTGACACATCCAGTGATGAGCTGCCAAAATCTTAGGAACCGGTTCCCTACTGGGTCTTCGGCGGCACGGCTCCGGCGGCTGAAGGACCCACCACCGAAGACCCGGTAGGGAACCGCCCAGTGAGTACACCCCCCACCCACGTCCTGCCCCCCCCTCAGAAACCACAACCCATAACCCCCCCTGCCCTGCTCCTTGTCCCCTGACCACTCCTTCCCAAGACCCCCAACCCTAACTCCCCCCCAGGACCCCACCCCCTGCCAAACTTGCCACGCTCCCTGTCCCCTGACTGCCCCGACTCCATCCACCACCATCCCAACAGACCCCAGGAACTCCCACGCGGCGCCTACCCAACCCCCCCTTCCCCATCCCCTGTCTGCCCCCCCAGAACCTCTGCCCAATCGAACCCCTCCTCCCCCGCCCCAGTCCCATCCCTGGCCTCTTACCCCTGCCGGGGCCAGGGTCAGCGCCGCAGCCGCGGGGCCCGACTCCCCGGGCCGGGCCAACACCGCGACTGGCGCCGGAGCCGCAGCCGCGGGGCCCGACTCCCCGGGCCCGGCTGACACCGCGACCGGCGCCGGAGCCGCAGCCGCGGGGCCCAACTCCCCGGGCCCGGCTGACACCGGCGCCGGAGCCGCAGCCGCAGGGCCCGACTCTTCCGGCCGGGACCGGAGCCGCAGCCGCGGGGCCCGACTCCCCGGGCCAGGCTGACACCGGGGCCGGAGCCGCAGCCGCGGTGCCCGAGCTGGGCCGGGTCCGAGCCGCGCAGGCGGGACCAGCCCCAGCCGGGGGTGCTTGGCTGGGACCGGGCTGGGGGGCTCGGCCAGGGCCAGGAGGAGCCGTCCCGCCCCCTCCCCCACACGCCCGGCTTACCTGCCTGCTCCTTTTTTCAGGCTTCCCGCGAACATTTGATTCGTGGGAAGCAGGGGAAGGGGAGGAGAAGGAGGGCAGAGCGTTCAGGGGAGAGGGGGAGGTGAGCTGGGGCCGGGGCCGGGCAGACAGCTGTCCGAGCCTTTGTTAAATTTAAAAGCTTTTTAGAATCGGTTGTCCTGGAACAACCGGTTCTAAAAAGGCTTCTAAATTTAACAACCGGTTCGTGCGAACCGGCTGGAGCTCACCACTGGACACATCTTTCCATCTAAGAAATTTGTTAGCGTTTAAATTTAGACAATCACACTGCTATTACTAACAGTTTTCTTTATAGTGCTTGTTAGAATCTGTGAAGGCAAAGGCTGGATTACCTAGGCCCAAAGAATGTGTTAAAGACACTGAAACATCCTTAAATCATTACTACTTGCTTTCCTGACCTAATTTCTGGACTTACTATTCCAAGTTTGTTTGAAAATATTTTGAAATTGTTCAGATATTAAAAATGTTATCCACGGGGGGGAAAAGCCTTAAAACTAGATAATAAATTATCTTAATATTGAGGTTCTCATGGTTTTTCTTTTAAATAATGCTCATCGTTCTGAGCTCTAATTGTACATTTTAAAACAAGTTCATTTTTAGGCAGATGTAATTTGAGCACATTTGTAGGGGTGTTATTGATTTTCACAATTCTGAACGGGCAGGATTAGCTTAAACAATGATAACTGAAGTTATGAAGTCCTTGAAGAAAATTAAATTTTAAAATAGGCAATTTTCTATTTTAGCCTATTTAATTAAAAAGCCTTAACAACCAAATTAAGTGCTTTATATAGGAATCCTTCACTATATAATGATATGGTAGTGCTGATAATGTTAATTTGTCTACATTTCAAAAATATTTAAAATACTTTCTTACGTTTTTGTAGTTTGAAGGAAGTGAATCCCTGTCCAGTAGTAACCTGAGTCAAAGGTCTCGACCCAGCAGTGACCTCAACAACAGCTCTACGCAGTCTCCTGCTCACCTGAAAGTCCAGCGGAGTATATCGACCAATCAGAAACAACGACGGTTCAGTGATCATGGTGGGGATGACATTCAAACAAGTAAAGTAACATACACAATTTAAATCTGAGTGTGCAGTGTTTTGTGAGCCTGGCACTCCACCTCTCTGTGCATTTCTTGTGTGCCTCATCACGCCACACCATGATGCTTCTTATCCGTACGAGCGCTTCTGTGGTAAATGTGGGCCAGCTTAATAGAATTGACCCTTTTGGGTTTGTTACTTTGGTGGAGCTATCACCTAAATTCTGTATGGAATTAAATACCAGTTCTAATTTTCGGTTATATTCAAAACTATACGTTTTTTGTTTTTTTTTAAAAAACACTATATTGCAAATTCATAGTTCGTGGGAGAGATCATTAACTCCTGATCTGAATAAACTCCAAGACTGCAGGCTATTGTGTTTTATGTATTCTGAGACTGAAGGCCAAATTGTCAGGTTAGCCAGGGATAATCATTTTACAGAGTTATTGGGAAGCATCTTCAGGTGGTAGTAGGTATACAAAATGGAGTAAATATTCACATTTTAAATATGAAAAGTTTAAAAACAAAAAAAACAGGCAGTCAAAGGCTAAAACTTTTTTTTATTGCAAAACTCTTGACCCTTTCCTCCTACTACTTTGACTTCCACATCTCACCAGTCCTGTTCCTCCTGTACAGATCAGTAGTGGGTTTTTTTTTCCACAGAAGTAAATAATACATTGGGGCAGATCCTCAGCTAGTGCAAGCTGTCAAACTCCATTGAAATAAATGGAGTTGTATATATTATACCAGCTGAGAATCTGCCCAGAAAGAACTGTGAGGGGAGAGCTGTGATTCTCCCAAAATAAGCATAAAGTAAATAAAATAGTTTTAATTTATTCTGTGGACAAAAGCTTTACTCCATGGGTTGAGGAGAGTGAGGATAGGGTAGGCAGGCTATATGTCCAGTTTTAAGCAAAGCAGTCCTGCTTTTGTCCAGTTTGTCCCGTCTGACACTAATGTAAAACCAGATGTGGCATTATCCAGTCTCACACATGGAGGACACCATTTTGAAGAGCGTGCTGCTCTGGTCTTGCCTGTGTGTGACCCCACCCCTTTTGACCAGGTGCGTACAGGGATCCTGCATGCAGCATGACCTCACACAGATGGTGATTGCAAGGTCATGCTGATGGAGATGAGGTCACGCAGGCGGGAATGGGCCCATGCCATTCCCAAAAGTATTGGGTTGTCCAGTATTCAGGGGATGCGTTAGTGGCCACCCCTACAGTAGGGGAAGGTTTAAAAAAAAATTTTCTTTAAATAATTTGGAACAGTTTCCCTTTTATCATTTTGCCCATCCCATTTTCTTTGCTTTGTTTTTTTAGCAAATTGATGGTTAAAATCCGTTAAAATTAGAACTAAAATATAAGTAGAAACTTATAAATCAATACTAATATGAAACAGGAAGTACTGAACGTACACTACATGTCTTCAGATTTGTAATGGAGACAAATTTATTTAAAGGTAACTTAATGTCTGTAACGATCACATTTTACAGGTAGCATATACACCAACCTTGCAGTCCTAGACATTCCAAAGGTTTTTTTTCCACGTGTAGAGAATCATACTTCAGAGTATATTGACTGAGGGAGAAGCAATGATTGGTTTTAGATAGTATAATTTTGTTTTTATTTGACAGTTGGTCCATCAATTCCTCCTGCTGTATCATACACAAAAAGGGCTCAGGCAAATAGTGTGGAAAGTGAACAGAAAGAGGAATGGGACAAAGATGTGTCGCGTAAACTTAGCAGCACTACAGTTGGATCCAAAGGAGAAATGGCAGCAAGTCCACTTGTAGGTCCAGAAAGAAAGAAAGCGGCTGCAATTCCAAGTGTGAGTGTTTTTTTAAATCAGCCGGGGCAATATCTACTGTATACATGGCATCTTATATAGGCATTAGCCTTATATTAATTAGCGAATAGTCTGTTAACTATGTATTTTGGTAGCTTATTCCTGTGTACCAATAAGAAGCTATGCTGTATATGCTTTTTAAAAATAAAATATATTATCTTCTATTATATCTGTTCTTATCAGTTTAATATCTGATATGTCCTTTATTTGAAGACTATATATTAAATTGATTTTTGAAACAGGAGGATGGAATAGGAGCTTGCTCTGTCCACCTCAGGCATCGACCTGATATTGTGGTGTCTCCAGAAATGGAGCATCTCCTTTTGGGGAGAATAAAAAAAAAAAAGTTTCCAGACAGCTGTTGGACTAGTTATAGGAAGCATTTTTTCTTCTGCTTTAATATTCTAACCTAAAAATGTTGGCAGGCTTGTGCAGTATCATGGGTCTTCAGGGCATACAGTCAAATTTTTTTGCTTGTTACCTTTACAGGAATATGATACTTCATTTAAAAGCATGAACTCATAATAAGAAAATTACTTGTAGTACAAAAATCTCAGATTTTGTAATACGAATCAAACCTGTGCTATCTTTTTCAAGAGAAGACAAAAACTGATTAAGTATCAAGATAGTAGTGCTTGTACAGTGCAGTCAGGCGAAAAGTATCCATGTGATAGACTGTAAGAATTTGCTTTTTCCATTGGGATTTAGTACACTGTGACCTCCATGTTGGATTCCATGGAATCCATGCCGCTGCTAAAGAAATTCTCTCTTCAGACAAAATCAGCTTTTAAATCCGCTAAATTATAAGGATTCCTTCCTCTCACAGACAGTGTCTGCAATACATCACACAACTGTTTTTAACCCTTCATTTCATTTAAAAATCTCTCCCTGGGGGAACTTGAAGTGGTGGCTGTGTGGAACATGTACTGGAACTTTTTGTCTTGTGAGATTAGATTTCATTGGATTGTTAATCTTCCATGCTTTCCCAAAACTGCATCTCCCAAAAACTGATTATGCTGATGTGTGTTGTAAGCTGATATGTCAAAAACATTTCTTTGCTTACGGTGAACTAATTAAATGAAGTATCTTAGTGGTAGGGTGAGAAATTGATTTACTTGCTAATAAGTGCTACAGTGATTGTTCATTGTAAATCTGTTACTATTTTAGAGCACTTGTGAAAGAGGTTTCATGATGAGCGAGATTAAAATGTAGTGGCATCTGATATTACAGCTGTAGTTAAGGTTGAACAACCATTTCCTTTATAATTTCCCTCTTTCTATATAACTTGTTGGTAAAAAATTAATTTTTAACTGTAATTTGCCAAAGAGGGATGGGGTAAAAAAAAATTCACCCATTTCCAAATCATTTTAAAGCTAACATGGTGGTGGGAAAGACTAGATTTGTTAGAAAATGTTTATTATCCCTTACACACATTGATTCCCATTATGTAACAGTTTAGTTTAAAACCAAGTGTTGCAGTTGGTAATCTATATTATAAAATAATATTAGATGAGGAAACGGTAAAGATTACTCAGTAGTTCTTTGCAGTTTTTGTTCTATGATGTGATGGGGGGGATAAAGGAGACAGATGTACTGTATTCAAAACAACATAACTTCAGTTTCTTTCAAGAGCAGCCTCAGCTTACTTTTAAAAGAGCATCAAAAAACATTGACTTGAAAATGCAAACTCCTGTACAACAATCCATACTTCAGGATTATCTGGGTCCAAAGGCCCCCTTGTTTGTAAATTTGGGGGAAAAAAAGCACACTTCAAATATACCATTAAAAGAGTAAAAAATATATAAGCCTGAAAGCATTTTTAAAAGAATAAGCAAAACCTATGAAACATTCAAGAAAGAAGAACCTGCCCTCTTCTTGGCTGTAAAAACTATGCATGCCATGGCACTGTACACATAAATATGCCTGTTTTTGTGCCTTTAACATGTTGACACATAACCATAACAGTAGTACTTGGAGATTTTTAAGAGGAGGTTGGACAAACACCTGTCATGGATGGTCATAATACTTAGTCCTGCCTTGAGTGCAGGGGACTGGGCTAGAAGACCTCTCAAGGTCCCTTCCAGTCCTACGAGTCTATGATTCTACTATACACGTATTTAAAATTCACAGCAGCTATCCCAAATTTCCCATTGTGTACGAGAGACTTTTGTAATTTTAGAATGGATGAAAGTATGGATCCAAGTGTTCGTGTGCCTTGTTCTTGCTGAAGTAACTGTCTGTCTTATGACCACAGCCTATTCCACATGCTTTCTTGTATTTACATAGATTGTGGAGTGTTTTAATTGGCCATGCTGAAATATAATGATCTGTATTAGTGTAGTATATTTTCCAAAACACTTTATAAGATGTACTGCATGTTTACAAACTTCATTCTATCTTACAGTACACTAATTATTTTGATAACATGTAATTATGAATTAATGTCAACCTGTCAACTACACATTTTGAAAAATCAAAATTCAATTAATCCCATCTAAAAATTGAGAATTTTACTTGAAATGTGTATGCTCTAATTAGCTCTAAAGAGATAATTAGCTGTCAGAAACATTTTAAAAATAGATTTTAGGTAGGGGAGCACATTTAACTAGCAAAAAAAATCAATGAGAATTTTTTTCTTACTATTGATATTACACATTTATTTGGCACCTGTCACTATGGTACCTAAGGACAAAATCCTCCTTAGTTCTTGTTAATGCCTGACTTCAGCTGAATACTGACATTGAATATTGCAGTGCAGATTGAAAGATTTTTGTCCTTATCAACAAAGGACAACAAATTGTAGGATTCAAGCGCTGAGGGCAACTAAATCTACACAGGGGAGCCCTTAAACTTGCATGGAGTCCTGTTGACTTCAGTGTGACTTCTGTGTGGGTGTCCCAGTCGCACTGGATGATCAAGTCCTATAGGACTTCTTTATTGTGTGCAGGAATTGGATGTTAATAAAGCAAGTTTTCCCCTTAACTACACTTTTCCTTGCTTTTAGTCAGTGAATTCCAGTGGAGCCTACACAGCATGGTGATGGGAGCATTAGAAATGGATAGATGATCGAATAAGTACTTTGTGTCAACAGGTTTAATTAAGTTGTTCTATACATTTAATGTCTTCTCTCACACAATCTAGAACAGTGGTTTTCAACTTGTGGTCCACGGACCCTGGGGGTCCATACACTATGTCTGTGAAAGATTGTTATCATCATCGAGCAGTGGTTTTCAACCTGTCGTCTGTGGACCTGTGGGGGTCCACAGACTATGCCTAAGATTTTTCAAAGGGAACCACACCACCATTCGAAATCTTTTAGGGATCTGCGAATGAAAAAAGGTTGAAAACCACTGGTCTGGAATTTAGATGCCACATTTTTAAATCAAATATATTCTTATGTGCTGATTTGTGTTTTTCTGGATAACTTCATTTAAAATGTGTATATATTAATTACCTGCATCTGTCTTTGCTCATTTTTATTCTCCTTCTAGAGCAACGTATTTCCTGTTGGTGGAATGACCAGAAGGAACACATATGTTTGTGAGCGCTCTTCAGATCGCTATTCTGCAATACAGAATGGGAAAGATAACAGGTACTCAGCTGGCTTAGCCAAAAATCTGAGAGGTTGTGCTGAGGTATGACACAGGAGTTAAAACAAACATTTAGCCAATATGCTTATGAAAGATGCTGTGATGTGGAGCAAGTTAAACTTTATACATGTTTGTTTTATCTTGCAGAAAAGTTTGTGCCTGAATATTCGTCATAGTTAGACAAATTATGACAAAATTAGACAAATATTGTGATTCTGCCTTTAACCATCTCATGCAATAATATTGTCAGGAGTTGCCTCCATCACTGTACAAAGAGTATAAGAGAAAGACAGAAGAGTTTGTGATCTAAATAGACAAAACAATTCAGACATAAAATATTCTGGATGATCCAGAGGATGGCTCTTTCTTACAGTATAGCTAAGTGTGTGTGTGTGTTTAAAAGTTCCCTAATAACTACTGAATAAGATGTAACTATTTAATTGACATAAAAGAGTTTTGTGAGTCTTGCTTATCTCATTTGTCCCAAATATTTCTGTAATTGGTAGTTGGGGTGATTACTGTGTATTAAATATTTTTTATTTTTTTAACAAAACATCTTGCACATTAATGGTCACAGACCATTAAAATTACTTTTAGCTTAAAAAATATTCACAAAATAGGAGTTGTAATTTGCAGTGTCTGACCTTAAGTGCAAAGTATACCTATAAAATTTATATTGAGATTTGTTTGAAGGGGCATACGAATTCTTTTGTATTTTTAAAGCACTAACCTACATGCATATGAGTACTGTACTTAAATGTAAAACCATAAAGTTGTAAAGGGTGGAAAAGCCCCATCATAGTAAAGCCAGTAAACTAACTATCTTTCCATTATCCACTCTTATGGTATCAATAGTGTTGGAAGTTTCATATCGATCAATTTTACTGCCCAGGCAGTATTTTTCTCTGAATTCCCGAAGGATAGGTTGTTAATTTGCATATATAAAGGACCATGTAATGTATGAAGGGGGGGGGAGTGATTTTTTTTTAAATATTTTTTATGACACTTAGAACCTTCTAACACTACTATATAATTAACACAGCAGCACAGAAGGATGGGTTAGAAATATGTTTTTGAACTCTTGGGTTATAGTAGTGTAACCAGTTGATCCACATGTCCATCTGAATCTATAGAGGACTAGACATCCATTATTTCCAATGGTAAGAATTATATTTTGGTTACTGATGGGCTTCCTTGCTGCATCTTAAAACTGAGGTGGTAGTTAAAAATAGGGTAAAATAGTTTTAAGTTTAAAGTATCTAATAGATCATAATTTTCTGATTGCACAAAATATTGATGCTTTCTTTTAAATAGATTTAACTATATATAGTACAGTATATAGGCAACTTATTATTTTTTACAATTTATTATTCTTAATTGCCCATGATTTTGAAGAGATACTGGATTTACATTGGTCTCTTTGATCCATTGTTGACCTCTTCAAAGTTAATATCCCAGACTCCCTCTCCCAATGTATATCCCTTAATGCCAGAGCGTTCCTACAAGAGTTCCTGCAGGACTCAGGTACTAGTTCGCTGATCCTAAAAGTCGCAGAAAATGCTACCGGAAATGCTGCCCTGAACGAGGCTGCCTCTTGTCCAAATTGATGTATGGGCTCTAGGATCTGCACCAAATCCCTAAGTGTATTAACAGTGATGGGACAATGTGTATCCTCCCTACGGCCAGTGCTTTGAGACCATCCTGCTAGAAACCTCCCACTAAAAACCTGCTACAAGGATCTTGGTAACTGTTCAGCATATTGAAAAATGTAAGGGCCGACAGATGGGTGGAAATGGTTGATGATGTCACTTGCCTAGTTGCTAACAGCACCGTATACTGCAGCACCTATTCCTCCATACTGGGCCACATTGGTGACAGGCCCTCCCTGCTCCTGAAATTGCACAACATTTATAGAACTTCTCTCATAGCTATGGTCACACTTGTCCCTGCCAGCTGCGTTGCTCTCGTGTCCTGCCGTCTCTTCGTTCAAATATCCTGGATCTGGGTGACCCATTATCTTGTAAGCCTTGTAGTGCTGTAGTACTTGTAAGCCAATTCTCTCTTGGCTTCCTCACCTCCAAATGCAGCAAGTTTGCCACTGGTAGTGTTTGCTTCCCCAGGATCCACATTACTTCCCTGTACAGGGAATCCATTTGGTAGGCAGACCACCCTGGGTGACTTTTATTTTTTACAGTTTATTATTAATTTTCTGTGATTTTCTTTTTAAGAGAAGGCTGGCTTTTTGTCATGTGCTTGGTTTCTTATGAAACTGCATTTTGAAACTGTAACTGAACAAGATTTTTTTTCCTTTCACCTTTCATGTGTTTTTATTTATTTATTTATTTTTTTGGCTTTTCTACAACACATTATTATAACAATTTCTATCTGGTGTAATTTAGCTTTGGGACTATTGTTTCTACTGCATTTTTGATGGATTTCATTCATGCTTTTGTGAAGCTAAACATTTTACGTGAAGGGTCTAAAAATTCTTGGACACAAAGTAGTTCAGTTTTGACAACTTGAATTTGGTTTACAAAATTCATAACACCATAGTTCTCCATCCAGAGACACCCCTGAGCGTAATTTTTTGGGGAACATTGTAATTTACATTAGGTGTACATAAGTAGGAGAGTTTTATCAGTGACTCTTTGTGCTCTTCAATGTGGCTGACAGACAATTCAGTGAAGTCCTGCTGCTGCTTCAGTCTGCTTAGTGTACAGAAGGCACTAAAGCACTAGCACAGATTCCCATGCATGAATATATCATGAAGGGGCATGTTTAATTGAACAGCTATGAATGATGTAAGGAAGAGAAGTAAAGGAAACTTATTTCTCTAATTTAAAAAAAAGAAAAGAAAAAGAAAAAAGAATGGTGTGGTGCCCCAGCTGTCCTAAGGGCAAACCCACCACTGTGTCTGTTCTAGGAAGTTCGGGAAAGAATGTTCTCTTGTTGAATGTACAGTGTCGTCATTTTAAGTACTGTGGCCTCATGGGACAGGACATGGGTTCTTGTAGGGGTCATGTGAAAACTTTGAAACCCTGTCTGTGATATTAGACTCCTTCTGTCTGAGAAGCATCTCCCCCTGGCTTGCTCTTAGAGCTTTTTTTCAGTTTCAAAGCTCATTTGAAAATGCTTATATTCACATTTTTTTCCCTTAAGTTGTAAAATTTTCCTACAGGGACTTCATCTCCTGGAGTCTATGCAGCACAGCAGCCAGGCATTCTGATGCTGTGGTATTTTTCAAGTAATAGAATGCCTCTTAAAACTACAGTGCTTTCTGCCTTATTGTCGTATGCTTTCCATAGTGAAAATGGGCTCTTTTAAAGAACTAATGTATAACTTTGTGGTGGTTAAGGGTTACAATAAAGCATTTTATAGCAAGAAGGTTGAAGTAATTTGTAGTGGGTCCATAAATAGCACTTCTTGCAATCCATCTTAACTAGCTTTTAAAGTATTATTGTCACCACATTTTTATGAATAAACAAAGTATTTAAGTAGTCAGCTTTCTTCCACATCTGTCAGAATTCCAAGCTGTGTTTAACATTTGATCTCTTTTTGGAAGATTGATCGCTGTGAAGGCATTTAATAGCAAATATGTAACACTGTCAAACTTAGCAAGCAAACAAATTGAAGTAAAGTACACCTCTACCTCGATATAACGTGACCCGATATAACATGAATTCGGATATAACATGATAAAGCAGTGCTCCAGGGGGGCGGGGCTGCACACTCCGGTGGATCAAAGCAAGTTCAATATAACGCGGTTTCACCTATAACATGGTAAGATGTTTTGGCTCCCAAGGACAGCGTTATATCGAGGTAGAGGTGTACTTCTAAATGCAATAGCTATCTTCATTGGGAATAATTCTGTTTGTTATATTGCAGAATATGCACTACATCAGTGTGAAACATTCAAACTGAGAGGCAGCAAGAAGGAACACAATATTGTTAAAATACTTAAATACAGAGATTTAAATCTGGGGAAAATATAGAAATTGGGAGGTCTCTGCTTGCTAAATATTTGCTGTGTGAACTCTGAGTTTGACAGTAGTTAATTTTCTGTAGATTACCTTGACTCATTTCTCTCTTCTCTACAATTCAAAATAATTGGCGAAGGATTTACTTAAAATATTAAGCTTTTGAATCAGCATGCTTGATTACAGTGATCATACATCAGTATATTCCACGTCTGAAGTGTCTAACCCCTGCCCCCCTTCCCCTCCACATTTTATAATTTAGTTTCCTCGGTTATATTTATTGGTGACTACGCCTGGACTGTCCACTCGGTTTATGCCAGTAGAGAGACTCTCATAAGATCCCCACTCTCCAGGGCCGGCTCCAGGCACCAGCGCAGCAAGCTGGTGCTTGGGGCGGCCCATGGAAGGGGGCGGCACGTCCATGTCTTTGGCGGCAATCTGGGAGTGGGTCCCTCGGTCCCTCTCGGAGGGAAGGACCGGCCGCCGAATTGCCGCCGAAGGATGAAGCGGTGCGGGAGAGCAGTCGCCGAAGTGCTGCTGATCGCGACTTCCCTCCCCCCCCCTTCTCTTCACCGCTTGGGGCGGCAAAAAAGCTAGAGCCGGCCCTGCCACTCTCCAAGTATGCACAAAGGTGCTTCCTTTGTGAAATTACCCTTTTGCCCTTCCAAGGAATCCCTCTGCTGATGCTCCATGGTGCTTTCCCCAAAAGAGTTTTGGGAAACCTGCCAGTCTCTGCTGCTGGGTCCCCTGGTTACTCCTGAATGTGTGTGGAATACCAACTCTTCTGTTGCTGGGGTCCATGCTATGTGAGCAATGTTGCCGTGGGCCAGGAGTTCCATCTTATATATGCAGAGGGGCTGCTATCCATTTGTGATGGCTCCTGTCTTATGATTCTCTTGCTGTCTTCCGGGTGGATACCTTGGATCTGTAGGAGGCCTTGCCCTTATGCCCTCTGAGACCTTCAAAACTCATCCCATTAAAGGGGGAGTGTAAAGGTGTGGGACTCACCTCTGTGGCGCCTCCTGCTGGTCATTGGGAATTAGCTCTTTTCCAGCCTCCAGAGTGCCCTCTGTAGGGCTCGTGTCCCGCTTGTAGCTGGCCCTGTGTCCCTCCCGGTGCCCCTTTATCCTGGGGCTGCCCCCTGGCAATACCCCCACCAGTTTCAATGGGTCTCCCCTCTCTGGGAAACCCCCAACCCTCTAATCCCCACTTTGCCTCAGTCTGCGCTACTGCCAGTCATCACCAAGCCTCCACTCCCTGGGGCAGATTGCAGTGTAAAAGCCACTCATCTTAGGCAAGGGGGTTCAGACCTGCTGCCTTCCTCTGCCTCCCAGTACCTCTATGGGCCTTGGACCAGGCCCTGCAGCCTGGGGAGTTGCCAGCCTGGATCTCCCTTGCTCCTCTGGCTCTCCCCAGCCCTGCTTCGCTCCCAGTACCCTTTCTGCAGGCAGCCAGGCCCTGCTCTCTCCCAGCCTGGAGAGAAACTCCTCTTGGGCCTCTGGCTCACAGCCTTTTCATACAGGCCAGCTGTGACCTCATTGGGGCATGGCCCAGCTTAGCAGTTCTCAGCCACAACCTTCTCTCAGGGCTGACTTTAACCCTTTTTCCGCTGGAGTGGGGGAGCCACCCCACTACAGAGAGATTTCCTAAAAACGTCATGAGAATCCAATAGGGTTTTTAACTTACTGCAGTCTACTCCTATGAGCTTCTTTGTAGGAGAAATCTGTCTGATCCAAAAGCTAAAATACTTATGCTTTTGTTAACATCAGTCTTTTTATGTGTTGGTTACCATCCATTAATTTAGGAACCTGCAATATAAAAAGTGAGTATTTACTAATTGTGAATGTAGATTCAGTGCTTGTAAGAAGTGTGATTTAGGGAAATTGCAGTTATTAGCTACATATATTTGATGTGCAGTTTGTATTTAGTGTTTGAAAGTGAGTCAATCCTGAAGTTAGTTATCTCTGGGAACTGTAGTAAGCAGTACAGGATCATCTTCTCCGTACACCTCTCCCCAATATCTTGTACTCCAGTCCTAACTTGCAGTGGTTTTGCTTATTTCAGTCCTGTGACAAATTAAGCAGAGGCTATGAATTATGAAAAATTGTGTAGTCTCTTTGACAGGTGGACTAGTGACTAAAAACACTAACTATTTGAGCCTATGGCTCCAGAGGTGCAAGGTTGAGACAGTAATGTGATGCATGAGGCATATTCTCAGGATGATCAGCTTCTGATGGAAATATTCTGTATGTGTGTGTGAGAGAGACAGAGAGATACTGAAGAAAAACTGTATTAAAAGAGCATATAATATGCAACGTCAAGCTCTGAAAAGTTAGGCAATGCCAGAATTAAGGTTGTCTGTTCAGCCTTAATTTGGCCCCTCTGTACACATGTATTATGATACAGTCTTTAATTACGTGATCACATACTGCCTTTGGAGACTTTAGATGCTAAACTCTAACAAGTCTCTAATGAGTGTGTGTGAACTGGGATATTTCAGAGGCTGTTAACTTGGCCAGATTTGGGCAGATTTTCACAAGAACCGTAGAAGGCACATCTCTGACCAATTTCAAGTCCCTGCAGGAAAGCATGAGGGTACTGGAGTTTTAATTTTAATTTTTTTTTTTTAAAGTGGTGGCAGACTGTTTCTAAATTAGAGAAGGTATTTTTCCCCAGTGTCATTCTGAGAAACAACCAAACTGTTTTGACTGAAGTTTTCCTCACAAAAAAATCAGGGTGAGGCAGATACCTAGCATGGAAAATTTAAGCCCAAACAGTTAAAGTTAGGCAAAGTTATAATGGAAAATATGCTGGCAATCTTACTGAAAAAAAGTTATTGTTTTGCTTCTTGTATATTTAAAGGAAAATAGTCTTACCTATATGAATGTAAGCAATAAAAAGCCATCCTGCAGTATCCTTGAATGAGATTTTTTTCCATGAAAACTGATTATAAAAACGTGCATTTTTACCAAGAATAGTATTATTTTTGTGACTAATCATTGTAAGTCAGTTGTTTTGTTGGTTTTTTTTTTTTTTAATTTTATTGCAGAGTTTTTATCTAGGGGTTTGACATAAACTTTTTATTCAGGGTTTGACAAACTTTCTGTTGTTGGCATTGACTTTTAAGCACATCTAATGTGTGTTTTCTTATTGTTGTGGCTCTCCTGCCTTTCTTGTGATAAAAGCCTAACAGAAATGTCTGCGAGTAGCACATCTTCTGCAGGCTCTGCTGTTGCATCTGCTGTATCAACACGACCTCGACACCAGAAATCTATGTCTGCCTCTGGTCATCCTATAAAAGTTACGCTACCAACCATAAAAGATGGCACTGAAGCTTATCGACCAAGGTAATATAATACTTTGCGTTTGCATAGTGTTTTACATCTTCAAAATTCTGTACAAACTATTGGTAACATAAATTATATTAATATAGTGTATATAGTCTTAATGTATTACGTCATACAGTACTCTGGTATAGTTTTAAAATTCATTCATTTGAGTAACAGTGCTACATATGGTTCAGGTTCAGTTTTGTCCAGGACACATCAGTTTTTGCTTATATCACACAATAAACATGTCTCTGAACTAGATCTCAGTCATTAGATAATTCCTGGAAAACAGCAATAGCTACATGTTTATCTGATGCAGACTCAGTCCATAGAATATATATGCTGACACGTTTAAACTGAATTATAAATTTTAAACCTGTTAGCACTGAAGATTACTTTGCACCTATTGGTGTCAGGAAAGGCACTATAAAAATCTCCTCTTTCAGTGTCAAGAGCTTAAAGCTGGTATCACAATATCATATATATATTTGAGGGGGGGGAAGGGCCGGGGGGTGTATGTGGCTTTTTTCAACTGTGTTCCTCAAGAAGAATTCTGGAAAGATTTCAGCTCGGACCACCTGACTTGTGTGTATTAGAGTTTGAAATCAGTCAGCATTTTTTTTCCATAGGAGGAGTGAACAGTCTCCCAAATGTTACTTTTATTTATATATATATATAGGAGGTTGTCTTGTGTTAAGCATTCTTCTGTTTTCCCAGCAGTGCAACTCAGAGAGTGCCTGCTGCTTCCCCATCAGCTCATAGTATTAGCACTACTACTCCAGACCGAACCCGCTTTCCTCGTGGGAGTTCAAGTCGAAGCACTTTCCATGGTGAGCAGCTACGGGAGCGGCGTAATGCCACTTACAATGGACCTCCTGCCTCACCTTCACATGAAACTGGTGCATTTGCACACGCTAGAAGGGGCACTTCTACTGGTATTATTAGCAAGATAACTTCCAAGTTTGTTCGCAGGTTAGTACCATACTTCTGTGAATTTTTTGTGTTTGCTTTATTTCCTGGATAGTTTTCACTTCTTCTAAGAGAATAAATGAGATTTATTTTTCAAATTCTTAATTCTTTTAGAGGATTGCCAATGTGACAATCTAGCATAAATGTAAATTTTAATTAGAATAGGATTATCTTTTTGCTTTGTTTTACCCTTTCAGAACCCGTCTTGCTTTGCTTTTCTCTGTATTATATCAATCCAAATTTGGCCAGCCATTCTCTTGCTTCTTTATCTTAAAAGAACGAAAATTAGGACTATCAAGAGATTAAAAAATTTAATCGCACGATTAAACCATAATAGAATACCATTTATTTAAATATTTTTGGATGTTTTCTAGATTATCAATATATTTGAAAATCTAGAATTCAGTTACAACACAATTACGTGTTGTAATTGAAATCAATATATTTGAAAATTTGTCATGCGTCTGACGAAGTGGGTATTCACCCACAAAAGCTTATGCTCCAATACATCCCTTAGTCTTTAAGGTGCCACAGGACTTATTGTTGCTTTTTACAGATCCAGACTGACACGGCTACCCCTCTGATACTTGACAGAATACAAAGTGTGCAATGCTCACTTATATATATTTTTTATTTACAAATATTTTCACTGTGAAAAACAAAAGAAATAGAAATTTTTCAGTTCACCTAATACAAGTACTGTAGTACGATCTCTTTATCATGAAAGTTGAACTTACAAATGTAGAATTGTGTACAAAAAAAAAACTGCGTTCAAAAGTAAAACAGTTGTGACAAAGTTCCTCCTCTACCTTGGTGGGTCCTGCGCTTATTGGCAGATTTGCTTGCTTCAGAGATCTTCCCCTCTGGTGGAACCCACAGTCCGGGTCAACTCCTCCTGTGTCTGATCAGGAGTTGGGAGGTTTTGAGGGGGAACACGGGCCCGCCCTGTACTCCGGGTTCCAACCCAGGGCTCTGTGGATTGCAGCTGTCTATAGTGTCTCCTGTAACAGCTGCATGACAGCTACAACTCACTGGGCTACTTCCCCATGGCCTTCTCCAAATACCTTCTTTATCCTCACCATAGGACCTTCCTCCTGGTGTCTGATAATGCTTGTACTCCTCAGTCCTCCAGCAGCACACCCTCTCACTCTCAGCTCCTTGCGCCTCTTGCTCCCAGCTCCTCGCACGCATGCCCACCTGACTAACTGGGAGGCTTTTTAACTAGTTTCAGCCAGCCCCTGATTGGCTTCAGGTGTCCCAAGCAACCTAGTAATCTCCACTGCCTTCTGGGAAGATCTTAATTGGCCCCAGGTATCTTAATTGACCTGGAGCAGCTACCATTTTACTTATCCTGGTACCAGGGATTTGTTTAACCTGGGGCTAATATATCTATCTCCCACTACTTTTCTATAGCCATCTGGCCTTGCCCCATCACACAATGTAAAACTCTAGAGCCTACAAGTCCATTCAGTCCTATTTCTTGTTCAGCCAATTGCTCAGACAAACAAGTTTGATTAAAATTTGCAGGCGATAACACTGCCCGCTTTTTGTTTACAATATCACCTGAAAGTGAGAACAGGCATTCACATGGCACTGTTGTAGCCGGCGTCACAAAGATTCATATGTCAGATGCACTAAAGATCCATGTGTCACTTCATGCTTCAACCACTACTCCAGAGGACATGTGTCCATGCTGATGACTGGTTCTGCTCAATAACAATCCAAAGCAGAGTCAGATGCCACCAGCAGAAGGTTGATTTTCTTTTTGGGGTTCGGGTTCTGTAGTTTCCACATTGGAGTGTTGCTCTTTTAAGACTTCTGAAAGCACGCTTCACACCTCGTCCCTCTCAGATCTTGGACAGCACTTCAGATTCTTTAAACCTTCGGTCGAGTTCTGTAACTGTTTTTAGAAATCTCACATTGGTACCTTCTTTGCGTTTTGTCAAAGCTGCTGTGGAAGTGTTCTTAAAACGAACATGTGCTGGGTCGTCATCCAAGACTGCTATAACATGAAATATATGGCAGTATGCGGGTAAAACAGAACAGGAGACATACAATTATCCCCCAAGGAGTTCAGTCACAAATTTAATTAACACATTATTTTTTTGACAAGCATCATCAGCGTGGAAGTATGTCCTCTAGAATGGTGGTGAAAGCATGAAAGGGCATATGAGTGTTTAGCATATCTGGCACATAAATGCCTTGCAACACCGGCTACAAAAGTGCCATGCAAATACCTGTTCTCACTTTCAGGTGACATTGTAAATAAGAAGCAGGCAGCGGTACCTTCCGTAAATGTAAACAAACTTGTTTCTCTTAATGATTGACTGAACAAGAAGTAGGACTGAGTGGACTTGTAGGCTCTGCAGTTTTACCTTTTTTGTTTTTGAGTTCAGTTATATAACCAAAAAAAAAATCTACGTTTGTAAATTACACTTTCATGCTAAAGAGATTGCCCTACAAGTACTTTTATGAGGTGAATTGAAAAATACTATTTTTATTAATCATTTTTACAGTGCAAATATTTGTAATAAAAAATATAAAGTGAGCACTATACACTTTGTATTCTTTTGTAATAGAAATCAATACATTTGAAAATGTAGAAAAACATCCAAAATATTTAATAAATTTCAATTCGTATTATGTTGTTTAACAGTGCAGTTAATCACAATTAACTTTTTTAATTGCAATTTAATGTTTTGAGGTAATCGCCTGATCTAACTGCAATTAATCAACAGCCCTAAACAAAATAGTCACATATATCATGCAGTAACTACAGTGGTTTCCTATTTACATCACTATGAGGGGAAAAAAATGGAGTTTGATTTGAACAACTGAAAGGGTAGTTTGATGTATACATGAAAAATTTAATATCTCCATCTGCAAAATTGATGTGCTCTCATTAAACAAATTATCATGTAACATTAAAGAGAACATTTACATTTCAGTGATTAATTATAATCAAGTGATATAGATGTAATTAATTACAAAGCCCATTCCTACAATAGCAAGATTATTAATCACTAGAGAACTTTCTCTATTGAAACAAAAACAGTGTTTTCCCTATTCACAGGTTATTGTAGAGAATTTTGGTTTCTCATTGAGGACAGTAAAAATGACATGTAAAAGTGTACACTAACTGCTAGCATCTGGAAATCCTCATTTGTGTGAACATTAAGTAACCTTTTTTCTTTCATTTAAACTTATTTTTAAGCAGTTCATAAAGAATCTGAAAGTCAAGGATGCACATCAATGTTTACATATAACCATGATGGATGCCGTAGAAAAACAGAAGATATATAGATCAAATAATTTGATCTATTGACTGTTTACATGATTACCTTAAAAGCTTTCTCACAAGAATATTTAATTTTCACATTTCACTTATGTCCGGCAGTAGCTGATCAATTGATTTTCGTTTGAAACCACTGCAGAGATTTACCTACAGTTTTCATGTAGTAGGCAAGTTACAGAGGTTACAAATAGCTCTCTACTGCACAACTGTCAATTTCACAACAGAATTAAATCCCATAGATCTTTGCTGTCTTTGGAGAATCATAATATCCTATATTAAATTCCACAGATATGCTTTCTAGTCTTAAATCCTTTCATAAGTGAAACTTGCCATTTTAGTAAAAGAATAGTTACAAGGTGACAAGAATAGTTTCTTGCAGTGTACACGCTAATCTCATGAACAAAATGTGAAGGGGGAGATGGAATTAAATAGCATGATAGGTTCAGAATAAAAATCAGTCTGATCCTCTTAAAATAAGATTAATCTAAGATGCTGACAATGTATGGTTAATTATCTAAATAAGATGTATTCTCTACCTTTGCCAGAATTTCTTCCAAACTTGAGGATACAGAACTTTGAACCTACGTTAATGGCATTAGTAGCGCATATATATATGTATATATAAATAAAATGGAAACATTTTCGGGTTTTTTGTTCCCTTTCTGAACATTACAACCCACTGCTAAGTGCTCTGTCATTCCATTTGTGCGACAAAATTCCAAATGGGGTGAAGTGCATTTTCCACTAATTAATTAATCATTTCAGGAGGATATTATAAATGTCATTCTGAGACTACATTGAATAAAATGGTATGCATGTAACATTGCGAAGAATGGTGATTTTTTTTTTATAGCCAGTTTTAGACTTGAACTTTTTCATCATATGCAATTAATGATAGATTTATATAGGACACACTGACAGTGTTGTCTCCTAAAGAAATCAAACTGTAACAAAAAATTGCTTCTATGCATGATGGAGGGTTGTTTTTGTTTTAGATCTGATAATTAACTTCTGGTGTTTTCTTGGTATCAGTGACTACAAGTCCTAAATTTCAAACCTCAGACACTTTTGCAGTTTTAACCCTTTTTTTTTAAAAAAACAAACACTCCAAAAACAGGTGGTTAGAATTGTTTCTCAGTAGTGTTAATCATTTCATCAAACAAAAAAAGCTTGACATTCCCTGTCTCTCGGATCATTGATTTGGGGGGGGGGGAAGGGGGGAAAAGGGTGCTTGCCTCAAAGATATTTTGTTATACACCTCTACCCTGATATAACGCTTGTAATCTTACTGCATTATAGGTGAAACCATGTTATATTGACCTTGCTTTGATCTGCCAGAGTGCGCAGCCCTAGCCGCCTCCACGGAGCGCTGCTTTACCGTGTTATATCTGAATTAATGTTATATCAGGTCGCGTTATATCAGGGTAGAGATGTATTCTACCAATCTTAAATTAACTGTTTTGACTGTGTTTGGATTGTCTCAGTCTTGATGTTAATAATTTATTTCTTAATGTCCTTGAATAATATGAAACGTTACCCTAGTGAGCAATAGTTTTATATGTATATTGTTTACAAAGATCTCCAGAAGGATTGTTTTTATTTTATTTTATTTCTGGCAGTTGTATGTGTTTTTCTGGTAGGTATGTAGGGTATTTATACAGTATATATTTATATTATATTTCTACAGTAAATGCTTTTATACATTAGTTAAAAATGCATCTTGCTTAGGGTATAGAGGCATTTTGTTGAAACATGTATTAATAATTTGTGCCAAATGATACTTTCTAGATGGTCAGTTAACTAGATGTTCATATAGAATAATTTTGAAGGGTGTTATGTGCTGGATTAAATAATTTTTAAAAAAATATTTACTAAAATGCTTGTACTGCAGCACTGGGAATGTACCCACTTATCAGATTGTGATACCTTGGCTTATATAATGTGCATTGTACGTTTTTTTTTTCCCCCAAACAGCCAGAGGCTACTAAAGCATATTGTTAAGTAATTATTTTACAAATCATGATGCCAGTTCAGCAAAGGACCTAAGCAGCTGCCTAACTTAAAGCCCATCCATAGTGCTGTTGAATTCAATGGGATAATTTGTTGGCTTAAAGTTAAACAGATCATATGTAACCTTTTGAATTAGGGTCTCGGGCTGATCCAAGAAACTCATGGGCACATGCTTAGCTATAAATATGTGACCATGCTTAAAGCTAAGCAGATGCCTAATGTTTCCAGGAGTCGAGCCCAAGGGCCTGACCCAGAGAGGAGCTGAGCACTTGCAGCTGGCTATATTTGGCTTCAGTAGTACTTGAGGGCTCATTGCACCTCTCTGGTTCAGGTCCTCGTTGACCAAAATGCTATAACTATACTTATTGGAATCATATATGGCCATTTTTCAGTCTGTAGTAGGCCAGAACTCTGTAACTTTTGCTAATCTTGCCAAGAGTTTTAAAAAAAAAAAAAAATTACATATCAGGGTTGCAATAAATTGAGGTGTCCTAAAGGGAAGTCAAACTTGCAGCTGTGAAAAATAGTACTTAACAAAAATTAGTAAATATGACATTTTTATGCTGAATCTTTGCTCGGTGGTTACTTTAACTCTGTTATAGATATGGGTTCTCTTGACTTTTATT
Source organism: Mauremys mutica (assembly GCF_020497125.1). Classification (NCBI taxonomy): domain Eukaryota; kingdom Metazoa; phylum Chordata; order Testudines; family Geoemydidae; genus Mauremys; species Mauremys mutica. Next base: position 160,950,145 of record NC_059074.1, on the reverse strand, counting down.
TTTCGTCTTTATCGTTGAATCTCAACCTTAACTTTGTTTTGAGGGATCCAAGTGAAGGCGAAGCCAGTGGCAGAACTGACACCTCAAGGTGAGGAGCCACAATTAATACTTCCCTGCTAGGTCCTTTGTGTTAAAAGTTTAAGTGATTTCTGAAAGATTTTTAACCAGGATTTAAAATAGAATAGTGCCTAAATAACATGTATTTTTAAAAATGTTATGTTTTGCTGTGGGTCCCTGCCCATCCCTCTTAATTCCCTGGAAATTCATTTTTTGATTTTTAAATACTTGTTCAAAACTGTGTTTTGTATTGTACATTGTGTAAAGAAACAAACTTGATAAGTTAACACAGTACTATGAAAGCAATCCCAGCTACAAGATTAAACCAAATCATAGGGCTCTTCTTTAAACATCTTCTGATGTTTAATGTTGTTTAATATAGTATAGGTTTAAGTAGCAAATATATAGGTTAATACTTAATGTTTACATGTAGAGTAAAAATATTAATATAGTCAAATATTTAAAAGTCACTGTTCACCAACAGTGAGCACCCTGCAATGTCTGAGGTATCAGTGTTTTCTTTACACTTCAAAATAACAGTGGTATTCAGATATTGTTGGGCGGTAATTGTAAATACTGACTTTGTGTGGCAACCACTACACACACAAACAAAACTGTAGCTGTAACATAAGCCATAACATACTCTTCAGTGTGTTTGCCTTTCAGTATATGTTCTCTTCTAGCATGTCTCAGTATGTCGACTGCCTTTTTAATGTGCTTGGTAAAGCACGTGTACATTCATGAAGTATCTAATGAATAAACAATGAACACACACTGCAATTATCATTATACTCTAAAATGGTTAAATTACAAAAAAAAGAATGGCTTATTTCTGAGAACATTTAATAAGCATCTGTATTTAAAAGAGCAGCAGCTCTTTAAACCGTATACGTTCCTTAGTATAACTAATATTCTGTGTATGTTTCTGAATTACCTGTTTCAGCATTTCTTCCCCCTATGTCCTTAAGCTGCTGTGCTTCTGACACTATAGTAGTCAAGCACAGCATTGTGTAAACGGGAAGGAATTTTCCTCCAGGGCAGATTGGCAGAAGCCCTGAGATTTTTTCCTTCCTCTGGAGCATGGGGCACGGGTCACTTGCTGGAAGATTCTCTGCACCTTGAAGTCTTTAAACTATGATTTGAGGACTTCAGTGGCTCAGACACAGGTTTGATACAGGAGTGGGTGGGTGAGATTCTGTGGCCTGCATTGTGCAGGAGGTCAGACTAGATGATCATAATGGTCCCTTCTGACCTTAAAATCTATGAATCTATGAATCTATAAGTCTGTTAATTTAATTAATCATAGCAGTGGATTTCAGCTCTGATCTCACCACTCATTCCTGTTCTCTAACTTTCTCTGCTGCCTCATGGTTATCCTCCAGCCTAGTATGTTTTGGGCATCAAGCCACTTCCTGAAATGCTACATGAGTCCAAATCTCGACTGTGCTGCTGTGCCACGTCTTCTAATACTGATGTGGTGTGGTGGCAGCAATGAAAATAAACCATCAATTTTTAATGTTTAAAAAGCATACTTTTAAAAAAGCTGTTGAGAGTGGTTCTGCTCCCTTCTGAATAGTGAAAAGTTTATTAAATGAAGTGGCAGGTTATCGTTCGGGGAGGGGACGGGAGGGAGAACCTCATTGTTGAATATAGCACTTCAAATATAGGGGCAGAGACTGTTCTCCTATGTGTTTGTGTAACAACTGGCACATTTTAAGTAAAAATAATACCGGTAACGGCTGTCGTAAAGGGCCTTGCCCAGCAGTGGTGGCCTTAGGGTGATTGAGTGAGGTAGTATTTTGGGAACTAAGTTGCTTGCCCAAGAAGTACAAGTGGGCAGGAGGTGGGAGATGAAGGGAAAACAGCAGGGATGCAAAGAAAGGAAATGGGGGAAAATGAGGGTGAGAAAAATCTGGTCTGAAATTGACCTCCACTCTTTATTTAACAGCCCCTGCCAAGGAAACACCCCCTCCTCAATAGTGGGTGGTAGCATCAGCAGCTCTCAGGCATCTGGGAAAAGAAACAGCAGAATCTGGAACTTTTTAAATTTAAAATGAGTACTATTTTACAAAACTGCATTCCAAACTTACCTATGCTGAGTGAGCTGATGGGTAAAGAAGCTTTATAGTCCCACTGTTTGTGTTCATTAGAAGATAATTACTTGGGATTTTATCTGTAATTTTATCACCTAAAATGACATTTTTGTCTCTCTTCCTCACTATTCTGTTATGTGTCTTCTGGCTTTGTATTGTTATGAGAGACAAAGAAGCTGTTTGACCACTCAGTTGAGTAATTATAATATAAAATTCTACTGCATCAGTTAAAATAGGATGTTGCCAAAATATAAGGTCACTTTAAAAAAGAGGAGAAAGGGGGGGGTCAAAAGTCCCTAAAGAATCTATAAAAACAAATTGGGTTAATTGTGAGCATAATGCTCCCCAATTTGTAAATATAGGAAATGAGTTTCTCTTCATGCACAAGCATGAAAGCAAAAGCTTTTGTGTGGAATGCAGGGTGGGTTTCCTTCCTTTGCTGCTTTTACAGTATGTTTACACATCCAGACCATGTGTCCCACAAATTAATACTTTTTTGTTGCTGTATGGTGTGCTCCAAATGATGAGCTCAATAGAAATCAAAAGATACTTTTTAAAATATAGATTTCACTGTCTCCTGCTACAGCAGTGCAAAGGGATGTGTATCTGTTGTTACCATTGCATATACAGCTTTGTTATCTGGCATACTGGGGGAATGGAGGGTGCCGGTAAGTCAAAAATTCCGGTTAACTAAGAGGGAGGGAGTTTGGGTGCAGGAGGGGGCTTGGGGCAGGGGCTTGGGGCACAGGAGGGAGTTCGGGGTGCCGGATCCGGGAAGTGCTCACCTCGGGCGGTTCCCTGGAAGTGGCAACATGTCCCTCCTGCTCCTAGGCGGATGCACAGGCAGGCGGCTCAGCACACTGCCTCTATCCGCAGGTTCCGCTCCCATTGGCCACAGTCCCTGGCCAATGGGAGCTGCGGAGCCAGCACTCAGGATGGGGTAGGGACAATGCACAGAGCCCCCCAGGGCCACATCTCTGCCTAGGAACAGCAGGGACAGGTTGCTGCTTGCGGAGTGCCTCCCAAGGTGAGTGCCACCTGGATCTGGCATCCCAAGACACTTCCCATGCCCCAACCTTCTGCCCTGAGCTTCCTCCCGCATCCACACTCCCTCACAGAGCCCACACCCCTAACCCTGTCCTGAAATGCCAGTTTCTAGAGCTTTCCAGTTGATAAAGTGCCGGATAACACAGCTTTATTGTATTACAGTTAGGATTTTCTTAAACTTTATTACCTTCTAGCACTTAAATCTATTTTCTGGATTTTACTTTTGAGCATGCATCATGTTTCTCTCTCCAGGAGTGCTTCTGGGGAACCAAAAGACCGAGAAAAAGAGGATAGCAAAGATTCCAAACCACGTTCTTTGCGATTCACATGGAGTATGAAGACCACTAGCTCCATGGACCCGAATGATATGATGAGAGAGATTCGAAAAGTGTTAGATGCTAATAACTGTGACTATGAACAAAAAGAGAGGTTTTTGCTCTTCTGTGTTCATGGTGACGCACGACAGGATAGTCTTGTTCAATGGGAGATGGAAGTCTGCAAATTGCCACGATTGTCACTCAATGGAGTCCGCTTCAAGAGAATATCTGGGACTTCTATTGCATTTAAGAACATTGCATCCAAAATTGCAAATGAGCTTAAGCTGTAAAGAGAAACTAAATTTATGGGATCAGGGAAAATTCATACGTGAACTACACTTACGTTTTGAATGTACTGGTTACGGCTAGTGTGATTGGCCTGTGAAACTCCCCATGTAGAAATTGTCCCTATTGCAATAAGGTTATACATAGTTATTCTGAATTGTAAGATTAAATTCAGTATGACCTATACTAAATAACTGTAGCTAAAGAAGTTATGTTCACATGTACAGGTAAGTATATAGAGCATTCTGTTCATTTTATGTTCATAGTTGTATAATAAAAAAGATGATTGCTTAAATACAGATCTTGTATAGTTGTCTAGATTTCTGCACAAAAGTGTATGTTTGATGCTTTGAGTTGAAAAAGTTCTTCCCTATCACTATTTACATTTTTGGTGGTTTTAATAATTCTTCTATCATGCATTTTTTAAAACTGTGTCCAGACTCAAAATGCACAAAAATAGTTTTCACAACTGTAGCATGACCATTTTTAGTTATTTAAAAATCATATGTGAATTTGAATCAGAAGTCGATAAATCGGCTTTTGTGGTACACAAGACTGTTCCTGCTTATGTTTGGTTCTTATCCTTGGTATTGGACAGTATTTAGCTGAAAAATACAAACATGTTTACAGTGTTGGCACTTACAGATTTAAAAAGATTATTTTGCCTTGGGCCAGCTGAGAGCTGCTGGGGAACAGAAATCACCTCTAGGTAATGTTTTGTGTGCAAATTATAATGCTTACTCTGCTCTTGAAAATGTAGCATCAAAATGGAGAAGAGTAAATTATTTCATTTAAATAATATGATGTAAAATATCACTTGTTTGCTGCCTTCAATATATTGCAAATTCTAGCGTGTGGAAATATATTAATGTTGGGACTGTTTCATAGCACAAAATAATTTGAAGTGTTGACCAATTGTATGAGTTAATAATACCACCTCAGGAATTTACTGGCTTTTGGAATATTTGCCCCCAAAGACAACATGCAATTCCTTATGATACTTTACTGCTAAACAATAATGGTTGATTTATCTTATGTGGTTGTACAATTTGTTCCCATGTAACTTGTTTGTGTTTAATATTTTACTAGATTTCTTGTATTTATACCACATCATTATGCCTGTAATGTGCAGCTTTGTAATTTAGGCATTTGCCTATGGGAAAAAAAAATTCCTTCCATAATTAGTAATATAAACTATGTAAAACCACTAGTAATGGTACCTTTTAATACTTGTTATTTTGTACTGAATTAACCATAGAGGTTGGTTGTGCAATGTTATTTAATGTCGTAATTACTGTAATATCCCCCCATATGCACACTCTTGTGGAGAATAGAAAGTTCATTGAAAATCTGTCACTTTAAAAAAAATTAAAAGCTGTGGTAAACTCTGTAACTCTAAATTAGAAGGCTGTAAGTGTAGCTAATGTGCCATTCAATAATGGCTTCTTGACAGAGGTGGATTTTACATGCTGTACTATACTGTGATGTAGCTTTCTGTAACAGTTATATTCTGAAATGAACGTGTATTGTTGCCTTAGAAAAAGGGTGGTGTTTGGAAAGAAACAACTGTAGCCCCTTTTTACCTGGTGTTTATTCAAACAAATTTTGATGCAAGTCATCTTAATTCACTTTCACTGGTGCACTCTATTAAAACTTACTTGAACAGTTCTCATACTAAAGTGCTTGTTGTTTGCCCTTAATCAAAATGAAAATCTATTCCAAGGAGATATTTTTATTATGCAACAGCCCTAGAGGTCTCTTCTTGCAGTTATGTATTTCATTTGTTCCTTTTGGGCTACAAATTCTGTGTTGTGCAAAATCAGTCCCTGCATAATTTTTATGGTCCCACTCATCAAAGTGCTGAGCATCTTCTAGAAGGTGCCAGTGGAGGTTCAGGGTGCTTTGCATCTCATAGAATTGGGTCACTGGGACACATCTAGATCCATATCCCAATTTTTGGAAGTGATCTTTTAGTTTCCCAAGGAGCTCCTTCATATGTTCACCACCAATCTGCTTCAGGAATTATTTAGATCTCTCTGCAATTTATCCATGAATCATAAGAACGACCATACTGGGTCAGACCAATGGGCCATCTAGCCCAGTTTCATGTCTTCTGACAGTGGCTGATGCCAGATGCTTCAGAGTGAACAGAACAGGACAATTTATTGAGTGATCCATTCCCTGGCATCCAATCCCAGCTTCTAGCAGTTAGAGATATAGGGACAACCAAAACACAGGGTTTCGTCCCTGACCACCTTGGCTAATAGTCATTGATGGACCTATACTCCATGAACTTATTTTAAAAAAAAATTTTTTTTAACACAGTTATACTTTTGGCCTTCACAGCATCCTCTGACAAGGAGTTCCACAGGTTGACTGTGTGTTGTGTGAAGAAATACTTCCTTTTATTTGTGTTAACCCTGCAGTTTACTAATTTCATTGGGTGACCCCTGGTTCATATGATATGGAAAGGGGTAAATAAAACTTCCTTATTCACTTTTTCCACACCATTCATATCCCCTCTCAGTTCTCTCTTTTCCAAGCTGAACAGTCTTTTTAATCTCTTCTGATATGGAAGCTGTTCCATACTCCTAATCATTTTTATTGGCCTTCTCTGGACTTTTTCCAGTTCTAATGCAACTTTTTTGAGATGGGACAACCAGAACTGCACCCAGTATTCAAGGCGTGGGTGTACCATGGAGCTGTATAGTGGCATTGTGGTATTTTCTGTCTTATCTATCCCTTTCCTAATAGTTCCTAACATTCTGTTAGATTTTTTTGACTGCCGCTGCACATTGAGCAGACGTTTTCAGAGAACTATCTGCAATGACTCCAAAATCTCTTTCTTGAGTGGTAAGCATCATTTTGTACGTGTAGTCAGGATTGTTTTCCAGTGTGCATAATTTTGCACTTACCAACATTGAATTTCATCTGCCATTTTCTTGCCAAGTCATTCAGTTTTGTGAGATCTCTTCATATCTCTTTGCAGTTTGCTTTGGACTTAATTATGTTGAGTAATTTTGTATCATCTGCAAACTTTGCCACCTCACTGTTTACCCCTTTTTCCCAGATCACTTCTGAATATGTTGAACAGCACTCGTCCCAGTACAGATCCTTGTGGGATCTCACTATTTACCTCTCTCCATTGTGAAAATTGACCATTTATTCCTATCCTTTGTTTCCTATTATTCAACCATTTACTGATCCATGGAATGATCTTCCCTCTTATCCCAGGAGTCCTTACTTTACTTAAGAGCTCTTGGTGAGCAACCTTGTCAAAGACTTTCTGAAAGTCCAAGCACACTATATCCACTGGATCACCTTTGTCCTCTTATTTGTTGTATCATCAAAGAATTCTAATAGATTGTTGAATACAATGTTGTTGTAGCCATGTTGGTACCACAATATTAGACAAGGTGGGTGAGGTAATATCTTGTATTAGACCAGCTTCTGTTGGTGAGAGAGACAAGCTTACACAGAGCTCTTCTTCAGGTCTGGGAACTCTGTAAGCTCATCTCTCTCACCAACGGAAGCTGGTCCAATAAAAAATATTACCTGACCCACGTTGTGTCTCCAATAAATTTGTAAAGGGAAATCATGCCTCACCAAAACTATGTTGACTCTTCCCGCAACATATTGTGTTCATCTATGTGTCTGATAAGTCTGGTCTTTTTTTTTAATACTTTCAACCAATTTGACTGGTACTGACATTAGACTTACTGGTCTGTAATTGCTGGGATCACCTCTAGAGCCTTTTTTAACAATCAGTGTCACATTAGCTATCCACTAGTCATCTGATAGAGAGGCTGATTTAAGCAATAGGTTACATACCACAGTTAGTAGTTCTGCAATTTCATATTTGAGTTTCTTCAGAACTCCTGGGTGAATGCTATCTGGTCCTGGTGACTTACTACTGTTAAACTTATAAATATGTTCCAAAACCTCCCCTCTCCACACCTCAGTCTGGGACAGTTCCTCAAATCTGTCACCTAAAAAGAATGGCTCAAGTGTGGGAATCTCCCTCATATCCTCTGAAGTGAAGACTGAATCACATAATTCATTTAGCTTCTCCAGAATGGCCTTGCCTTCCTTGAGTGCTCCTTTAGCCCTTTGGACCACCCAGTGGCTTCACTGATTGTTTGGCAGGATTCCTCCTTCTGATGTACTTAAAAATATTTGCTGCTAGTTTTTGTGTCTTATGCTAGTTGCTCTTCAATTTCTATTTTGGCCTGCCTAATCATACTTTTACACTTGACTTGCCTGAGTTTATGCTCCTTTCTATTTTCCTCAGTAGGATTTGAATGACAGGTTTTAAAGGATGTTTAACCACCTTTTACTCTATTTAGCTATTGTGGCCTTTTTTGTTCCTTTTACTGGTGTGGGGTTCCTTTTTTTAATTTGAGGGGGGAGAGGTAAAACATTCCATTTGAACCTCTATTATGGTGTTTTTAAATTGTTTCCATGCAGCTCACAGGCATTTCATTCTTGTGACTGTTCCTTTTAATTTCCATTTAACTAGCTTCCTCATTTTTGTGTAGTTCCCCTTTTTTAAGGTAAATGCTGCTGTGATGGGCTTCTTTTGTATTCCCCCTCTGAAGGATGTTAATAGTGGCCACGATGTAATTAAATTTACTGAGTGGTTTAGCTATATTCACCTCCTGGACCAGATCCTGTGTGCCACTGAGGACTAAGTCAAGAATCACCTCTCCACTTGTGGGTTCCAGGAATACCTGCTCCAAGAAGCAGTCAGCAATGGTGTCTAGAAATTTTATCTCTGCATCATATCCTGTGCTGACATTCCCAGTCAATGGGGGGATAGTTGAATTCTCCCCCCCCCCCCCATTTTTATTGTTTTTTCTGTTTTTGTACCCTCTCTAAACTCCTTGAACATTTCACAATCATCATCACCGTCCTGGTCAGGTGGTCGGTTCTCCATTCCTACTGCTACACTCTTTATTATTCAAGCATGAAATTTCTATCCATAGAAATTCTATGGTACAACTTGCTTCATTTAAGATTGTTACTATGTTTGACTCTATGCTTTCTTTCACATATAGTGCCACTCCCCTATCAGCACAACCTACTCTGTCATTCCTGTGTATTTTGTACCCTAGTATTACCTTGTCCCATTGACTATCATCATTTCAGCAAGTTTCTGTGATGCCTGTTATAGCAATATCTTCATTTAATACCAAGCACTCAAGTTCACCCATATTTAGGCTTCTAGGGTTGGTATACAAGCACTTATTAAAATTTGTCAATATTTACTCATCTGGCTTCATGTGATGTAATTGAACGGGACTCTTTTTTGTTTGACTGTTTCTCTTCTTTTCCCACCTGTACTGTATGTCCTAATAAAGAGGAGAGGCTATAAGTTGATAGTGCCCCCTTTAATAAATCCTGTATCGGTCTGAACCATGTGCTCCTCCCTACTTGTCACATTTCCCCTGCTGGCTTTTATCCTCTATGACCTTTCTAATTTTACATGCCAGCAATCTGGTTTTGCTTTGGTTTAGGTGGAGCCCATCCTTCCTGTATTAGGCCCTTCCTTCCCAAAAGGTCCCCAATTCCTAATAAACCTAAACCCCTCCTCTGAATACCATCCTCTCATCCATGCGTTAAGACCCTGCTGTTCTGCCTGTCTAGGTGGCCCTGACATGGAACTGGGAGCATTTCAGAGAATGCTACCATGGAGGTCCTGGACTTTAATCTCTTACCTAGCAGCCTAAATTTGACCTCCCTCCCAGGACCTCTCCCACCTTTCCCTATGTCATTGGTACCTATGTGTACCATGACCACCAGCTCTCCCCAGCACTGCACATAAGTCTGGCTAGATGTCTTGAGAGGTCTGCAATCTTTCCACCCGTCGGACAATTCATCGTGCAGTTCTCCCACTCATCACAAACCAACTAGCTATCAAGGGATCCTAAAGGGATTAGGAGCCAAAGGATGGCAGGCTAGATTCTTGTTAGGAAGCACTCAGCCTTGCCTAGCAGGCCTCTAGGCTTGGCACACAGCCTCCCAAAAAGATCACACTATAAACTTCAACCAAGCAGACACACACCAAGCAAGCACACAACAACAAACTCATCCCAGGGGCCACGTAATTGCTGCTCCTTCACCTGAAGCACTCCCTTGTAAAATGCCCAAAACTCACATATCAAGTCCATGGGGGGAAGCTTATATCTCCTCTGTTATAGTGAGAGATGATGGCTGTGTGTTTTGTTTTTTTATTCGTTTGTTTGGACTGATCCCTTCCATGTGAAAATACACGACGAGAATGAATAGTAATAGTCTGAGACTATATTTGAATTTAGTAATGAAATAAAATTCTATCATTTTTTTGGAAAATTCTGCATAAAATCATGACATTGTCATGTTGATGGAATATATTAAATCCTTCTGATATTTCTCCTACCTTTCACAGATTTTGTTTTGAACAGTTAACTTTTGTCCTATATGGTTACTGTTTTTAATCAATTTATTTCACTGGGTTCCATATTCATTGTGTGTCTGATTTCTATATCAGACTTGATTAACTTTCAAATAAAATCTTTCCTCTAATTGCCAGCACAGCAAACTTATCCTTGTTTCCAAGTCAGGATTTGTACTTTCTATCTTGTGCATTGCCACCATTAATAGTTATCACGTGGACCAAATTATGTTCTCAGCAGCAACTAGACACCGCAGGACTTGCTGAAGAAATAATCTGGAGATAGTGGGGAAGCACAAGTGTACCTGAGGATGTCATTTGACGTTCAGAACTTCTGTCACTGGAAGGAGTGCATGAGATAGAAAGATCCCAGAGCGAACTTGCAGGGTTGGCAGTTTAAAAATTCATTTGTACGTGCAAACTGAACAAACTTCATATGGAAATTTAGTAGGACAGAGTACTGAACCATCAATGCCTATTGTATAGTCACTTTAAAGCAGCCCTGTTATAGCTCTACACCTTACAATTTGAGTGGAGAGGGATAAGAACGTTCTGATCCAAGACACAATGTGACTTTTCTATGGGAAGGTATCATGTACCATAATATCAGTACGTTCATTTGTGCTTGACTTTCTTAAACATGGAGAAAATCTGACATGCAGGGATAAATGCTGTATCAAATTCTACAGCTCCAGGAAGTGACAAAGATGTCTGTCTTCAGATCGCCTTACATTCTTGATGGTGATTCCATTGACTGCATTTCTAGGTGCATAAAGTCAAACTCAGAACCAGCATACCTCCACTGTAAGAACATATGCTGTCATTTCCAAACCCAGTTAACCCTTCACAGAGTCTGATTGAAAGCATCCAGGACAATGAAAAATTTTCTCAATTTTGATTTTTTTCTTCTCCGAATGAAAATATGCCCAAGAACAAGTGAGAATGGTGTCACTTTACAATGCTTAGATGACAGTAATATGTAAAGAAACATTTTCCCATAGTGGACTCTTGTTTATCAAGGCAGGTTATCCTGTCTTAAAAGGAGCTTTAGACCCACACATACTGACCTAGAGAAACGATTGGTCATCACAAAAATTATGAGGCACTTATTTGAGCTTCCCCTCGGTCTAACGAATGGAGAAACAGTAACTCATGGTTTAGAGTAGTGTTTCCCAAAAGTCTGGAAGATGAATCTCCCCGCTTGGAGAAAATGAAATCACTGGTGCCCCCTGTATCTCCATTTGTTAGAGGCCTAACCATGTTTTAGAATTTAAATTGTGTTCTACAACATCCTTACGTTCTTATTTTAAGGAATGATATATATTCAATATTAGGTGTTGGAAAATGTTTGCACACAAGTTTTGTGTTATTCAAAACAGAAATAAAACATTAGTTTTCAAGTTTCATAATAGTGTTACCTAACAATTATTGTTCTTGCAAAGTGGCAACATACTTTTTTCCTCTTAACAGATCATCTCAAAGGGAGCTCTGAGGTTGGTTAGTGGGATGGATGATCTTGATCAGGAATGTAAGAGGAGTTTGCCCTTGGGCTGGAGAGGCTGGAGCTAAGACAGCCCTGATTACATAATGAGCTGCACCTGAGGGGAATCAAGTGATCCTAGGTTAAAAGGCAGCAGGAAGCTGCAGGAGATGGGGGTTCATAGAAGAATCATAGAAGATAGGGTTGGAAGAGACCTCAGGAGGTCATCTAGTGTAACCCCCTGCTCAAAGCAGGACCAACTGCAACTAAATCATCCCAGCCAGGGCTTTGTCAAGTCAGTCCTTAAAAAACCTCGAAGGATGGAGATTCCACCACCTCCCTAGGTAACCCATTCCTTTGAGAGAAAGTAACCGAAATTACAAGCAGGAGAAAGCTCGCTAGGCAGTGAGGCCTGGAGACACCCTGCCCAGGAAGCAAGAGAGACACTGAGAGCAGACCCGCAGGGAGGAGGAGGTTGTGCCCACCTGAAACTGGGAAGAAGACTCCATTAGTTTGTCTTTTGTTTTGAAAGACTTCGTGTTTGACTATTGGGAGAGGGCAACTGAACTCGGTCTGGGACCTGGAGGACCAGCATGCACCAGAAGGCTCAATAAATGGGATCTCTTCTGGGGATTGTTTTGAAGTAATTTGTGAGCTGTGATTCTTACAGGGCCCCTGAAGAGACTTGATGACGAGAGGCAGGGTGCTGTAGAGCAACCTCTGTCCATGAGGTGGCACTGGAGAGGCAGTAAGCTACAAGCTGTCACTCTGATAGCGTGGATCTTCATAATATGGTCTTTTCTTGTTTTTAATAAAAACTGAGACTCTGGAACAGTGGTGGTCCATCCACACTCCCACCCCAGCTAGTTCTGTGAATCCCATGCTTTGGGAAATACTAGCTTAGAGGTAAAAAGCAATGAAATCAATCAGTTAGTTAATGGCCATGATTGGAATAAGTTCCAGCGTGAATGTGGTTCAGTGAATGTGAACACTATTTAGAATTGTTTCACTCATTTCAGAAGTTAGAAGTAGATTGAATGTTTTTATTTGATTTTTTCCCCCCATGACTCCTACAGCAGAAGAGAAATTTATAGGTAGAAAATATTTCAGTTTATTGCTTTGTCAAAAAAATGTGTGGGTTTTTAATAGAAAGTTACTTACACTGTGTTTGCAATAATTGACTAATACCAGAGCTGTGTGGGTATTGATGATACTGGAGCACAGACACTGGGAACAAGCAGGGTTTCCTTAGATTAATATTAGCTCCCAAAGTGAGTATATGCTGTGATTGCCCTTTTTAAGTTGGATAAGCGGTGAGTAATACTTAGTGCATTTTACCTATACATCTCAAAGCTCTTTACAATAGGGAGTAAAACTCACCTCCGCTATACTCATTTTTGCTATCTGTCAAATGGGGATAGTAAGTCACTTGCTGGAGATTGAGAGTAACAGGTTGGCAGAGTTGGGAATAAAATCCAGATCTCCTCGTTAGACTTCCTTTTCTCAGACCGGAAGGGACCATTATGATCATAAAGTCTGATCACCTTGATTATATACATTCACTCATTCCCCTACGCATCTCAATCTCCACCTCTTATACATGCATTAAACATTTTTACGGACCCTGGTAAACCAGCTCCTTCTCAATACCCAGATAGCTTGCATTGGGAGTGGGGGAAGGACAATTTTGCTAGTTCTGTGTCCTGTTTTCTGGTAGCTGCAATGTGAAACTTTTGGGCTGCTTCTCATTATGATAGGTTGTGGCTTCTGCACACAAAGCTTTCATTGTCTCTTCTGAAGGCGTATGATGATGGGATCTGATGCTTCGTGCTAGGCACTGAAGGTGACACCAATTAAGTCATTTCAGTCAAATACTCAGATATTTACTTTCCAGCTGGCTAGTGATCTTCCTATATTTTAAAAAAGACTTAACAATGAACTTAGTTCCATTGTACCCTGTCTGATGCATATATTTCATAGAAGTAATTTTTTATTGCCCTGTTTCACCTGAGAAAAAATCATCAAGATACCTAGAGAAGCCGTCCAGCTCTCACATGTGCTAAATCAGTGTGGAACTGAAGCGGGAGCAAGGAAGAAAACAATAGTATGGTAGAAATGAAGTCTGAGATGAGTTGCTGTCAACTAGACAAACTCTTGCTCAGACCAGCAGTAATACCATTCCCTTTGTTAATCTGAGAGTGTCTGCAGCCCTACCACTTTTTTCTGTTCTCCTGTCAGATCCCACAAGCTAAGCAAGGACGGACCAAGACGAGTTAAGAAGGATGCTCCTGTACTTAAGCCAGTGGAATGAAAATCAGGAGATCTGGGTCTGTTCCCACCTCTGCCACAGACTTTTATACCAGTTCTATGACCTAAATATACTGGCAAACACATTTCAGTGTCAGTATAACTGCAGTTACAGTTGGGGTTTTGCCAGTATAAAAATGTGGTAAAAGTAATCACTCCCCTAAATGATATTGCGCGCACGCACGCACACACACAGAGAGAGCTGTTTAAAGAACATTATTTAAGGTTGCAAAGACAAGCCCCAGCTATAATACTGGCAAAAAAATTATAGTGTGGACCAGTTCTTAAGGGTGCTATAGGAAGTGGTATTGGCAGTACAGTCAGTGGCACTCTACTCTCTGAATCAATACTGAGCTAATGCCCCAGCATGACGCTGGTAGATGCTGTACTGATGGCATTGCTGTTTTCAGAGGACAGACGCTAAAACTGATATCCTGATTGCTTATGGTCAATAAAGATCCCAGGACACTTTTCAGATGGGTTGAGGTGTTAGAACTTGTTCTAGACAAAATTGCAGCTTTAGTAAACAATATAATTGCCCAATTTCATTGCAGCGTTCACTGAATTTGATATCCTTACTAAACTCTATTGTGTAGCATAGGTGTAAATGGCTGCTGCTCCCCAGCCCAGAACTAGCTGCATTATGTCAATTGACTATCTTTATACGATCTTAAATTTTAAAGTGCACTGGGTTTGTAAGATGCTACGTGCAGGTATTGTCAAATTATTAACTTTCAGGGGAGAGATCCCCCCTCCCTTTTTTAAATTGCTCGGGGTCTGTCATCTTTTCAACTAGGCTGATCAGGGTGGGTTCTACTTTCCTTCACAAAAGCTCTACTGCATTCTGTGTTTGCTTGATTTCTGTGTGCTTTGAACCTCTTCTGATGACTCACTCAGCTCAGGAAGGAGACTGAGTGCTTCAGTAGGTGTTTATTATTATTTTTTGTTCTACTCTGACTTCAAAGTACTGTCGTGGCTGCATTTGTCGATTAGCCTCAGAGTAGCTTTATAAGTCTGGCTGATCAATTTACTATAGGGCACGGTCTACAAGGTACAACTGCATACTGCAAAAAAAATTAAGTGCTTTGCTTTGCCTCTGACCTAATGGTGCTATGTTCTCTGTCACTGTTGTCATAGGTCTTGGAAAGTAACTTTTGCATTGATATCAACGTATACAGTTTCTTCTTCAAGGGGCTCTGCATATTCCCACTTATGGGTATTGTGCTGCCTGGTGGTGCATGCTGATAGGCTCTTCTCTAAGCAGTATCCATTAGAGTGCACGCAAGCTCCCTTCTATGTCTTCCCTCAGTGTTTCCAAAGATTCCAAAGGTTAGGCTCTATAAGGGGGTGCTGTGCCCTCTACCGCTTCATTTCCTTCCAACTGCTGCACCAGATGGAAGTGAACAGCTCCGGTCTCTCAGATCTGGGATTTTTCCAGTGGTAGTGCCTTGTTACTTTGTGGTTGTTGTCCTTCATACACATTTTAGTATAAGCAGTTTGTTTAGTTTAGTATAGATAGTTTAATATAATTTGTGAGAATCCATGTGTGATGGTGGGACCACAAAAGAAGAATGGCTTTAAGAGATGTGCTTCATGCCCAGCTGTCGTCTTAATGTTGGATGAACATGTTAGGTGCTTTACGTGTCACTCTCCTCCTGGGTGTTCCAGGCGTGATAGTCTGGAAAATAGAGCACACAAGGATAGGCAGAAGAGTACAGGTGCTTCTGTTCATAGAATCTCTTGTTGCTAAGCTGTCTGGTTCCAGAGGGTCATTGGATCAGAAGACTAATTTGTTTTGGCTCCAGTGGCTTCCGTCAGCAAGGCTAAGTTGTCTAAGGGTTCCAAGTCATTGGGATCTTTGTTGGTACCGGCTTCCAATCCTTCAGCTAAAGCTGCCGAGGCTTTGAAGGCACCGTTGAAAGAAAAGGGCTGTCTGTCTGTCGGCTAAGGAGCCTAAAGCCATGTCAGTTCTGAGTGTATCAGTTCCTAATGAGAAGCAGAATGAGAAGACTGTCACTGTTAGCAGTGCTAGATCCCACACATCGGACTTATTGGATCTATCCAGTTCTGACATGGCATCTACGATTCCAACTTTGAAACCTAAATCTCTTCCAGATTCCATTTCAAAGTCCAGTGTCGTAGAGCTGAGTGTTTCTCCTAATCAGATACTCCCCAGGCCTATGGCATTGGCTCCGTACTGTTCTTGTTTTGGGACCATCCTCGGATCCAAAGAGCTTGTTAACAGTAGTGGCTAAAGCCCAGCTTCCTGCATCTGAGTGTTCCCCTGATCTGACTGAGAGAAACTTGATGATGAGGAAGAGACAGTCTTGTTGGGTTCTGCTGTCTGCTTATGTCTCCTGAAAAGAGGCAAGCAGAGGAGATTTAGTCTTTCTCCAGATCCACCTCTGCACCCTCTTCCCGAGACTCCAGTAAGAACTCAGGCAGATGTTTCTCACTTTTTATTTCTCTTCACCCTACGGTTCTGTTGCTATCTCTACAGTGATCCATAGCAGATATGAGCTCAACTCCTTCTTTAAGAGGATAAAGCAAGAGCCTTATTCATACAAAGTTATGCCTCCTTGTACTTCTACTCCTCTTCCTCCTCCTGTTTCCAGATTCCAGCTACCAGACAGAGTTTCCACCACAAGAATTTCTGGATCATCCTCCTTTATAGATGGAGAAGGGATGTTTCATCCAATAAGGATCTAGTGGCTCCTCTGGATCTGTCAGCAGCTCAGACAGTTGTACCTGATATGCTTTCTGAAGAAAACATGAGGCGATAGTTCCTTTTTTTTGAGTGGGAACAAATTAATATTGATGTCACCTGATGAGCATGTGGGTGTAGCCTCTGCTTCCTCCCCTTTGAGGATGCTTTGCAATTCCGTGAACTTGTAGGTTGCATGGTAGCCGGGGCCCCATTAAATTTACCTTTGAAGGCTGTGGAGGAAACCTCCTACCCAGTATTTGACATTCTTGGGGCTACCCCCATGAATAAGATGTCACTCTCTGACTCTTAGGCTGTCCAGAAGCAGGAGCGGACCGATTTCCAAGAAAGCAGACAAACTGTCTGATTCCCCCATGAAGGGTTTTCTAACTTTCATATACATTGTGTACCAAATTCCCCAGTGGTGGCTCCTGCCAATAACAGGCTTAGCCAAGCTACCTGCACTCCTGATAGACAAGGGAGAAAAATATATACAAACTGGGGGGGAAAGTTTTCTTGTTCTCTTTTCTGGGAATTAGAGTAGCTAATTAGCTGGTGATGGCCCATAACCAATTCCACCTGCGGGAAAGGATGGCTTTCTTTGTCCAAGATTTGCAGATAATAAAAGAAGTTGGCTAATGATATTTTGACAGAAGTGCAGAATGTGGCAAAGCGGAGCATCATTCGATGCTTCAGACTTTCACCAGAGCATGGGTTTCCACAGTTACCTTGAAAAGGCATGCTTGGCTTTGTTACACTTCTTTGGCTGAGGACACAAGTGAAGGTGGAAGATCTCCCCTTCAAAGGGGATGGTCTGGTCAGCAATAAGGCTGACAAAACTTTGGAAAAATTCAAGGAAACTATATCCACTCCTCGTTCATAAAGATAACATGGTTCTTAGACCTGATCCTTAGACCATGAAATTTGCAAGAGTTCTACCTGGATACATTCACTAAATGTTATGCTCTGGATCTAGCTTCTAGAGCGGATGCCAAATTTGGCAGAGCAGTGCTTCATTCCTTATTTAATTAGGACTCTCTTCTCACCTCTGGGATTTTTCCACACTGCTTGTCAAACTACCCACAAATGAGAATATGCAGAGACGCTGAAAGAAGAAATGAAGGTTGGTTATTAATAAACAGAGATCTTCATGATGACTCTGCACATTCACACTTCCCTCCACTCCCTGCATCCCCCACCCCCGCACCTCCCCCTCTTTCTCATAGTCCTATTATGGTGTCTCTGGGTTATCTGTGGAAGGAACCGAGATGATGGAGGGCTCAGTGCTCCCTTATATATTGAGGGGAAGGAGGAGTAGCAAGGGACCCATGAACTCTTGAATGAGCACTGCTTGGAGAAGGTTCTACCACTAGGCACCATGAGGAGGCGCAATACGATAAATGGGAATATACGGAGTTCTCTCTTGAACTCCAGTTACAAGTAAATAACCTTCATTTCTGTACCTTGTAACTTGCATGGCATGTTAAGGGAGCGAGTTTAAGGACCTACATTTCTTGCCCACTCTTTTGTATTTCTCATGCCCACTGAACACTCTGCTGGTCTGCCATAGAATAGCTACTGCAGTACATGACTGCAACATAGTTCCAAAAATTACTATAGCACTTGAGCCAACCATTTAATACTGCTAGCAGTGTAATGGCAGCGCGTATCTCAATTAAGGTTACCACCTTTCTATTTGCAGAAAACTGAACACCCTTGCCTCGTCCCCTGCCCCACACCTTCTCCAAGGCCATGCCCCCTGCTCACTCCATTCCCCCTCCCTCCATCACTCGCTCTCCCCCACCCTTGCTCACTCACTCATTTTCACTGGGCTGGGGCAGGGGGTTGTGGTGTGAGAGGGGGTGAGGGCTCTACCTGCGGGTGCAGTCTCTGGGGTGGGACCAGGGATGGGGGCTTTGGGGTGCAGCAGAGGGCTCCGGGCAGGGGGTTGGGATGTGTGAGGGCTCCAGCTGGGTGTGCGGGCTTTGGGGTGGGGCTGGAGATGAGGGGTTTGGGGTACAGGAGAGGGGCTCCAGGCTGAGGCAGGGGTTGGGGTGTAAGAGGGGGTATGGGCTCTGGGCTGGGGCCAGAAATGAGGGGTTCAGGGTGTGGGAGGGGGATCTGGGCAGGGGTTGGGGTGCAGGAGGGGGTGCGGGCTCTGGGGTGGGGGGCCCAAGATGAGGGGTTTGGGGTGCAGAAGGCTCCAAGCTGAGGCAAGAGGTTGGGCATGGGAGGCAGTTCGGAGTGCAAGCACTTACCTCAGGCAGCTCCTGGCAAGTAGTGACATCTCTCTTTGGTTCCTAGGCAGAGGCACGACCACGTGGCTCTGCGTGTTGCCTGTGCCTACCCCCTCAGCTCCCATTGGCTGCAGTTACTGGCTAATGGGAGTTGCTGAGCTGGCACTGAGGGCGGGGGCAGCATGCAGAGCCCCCGTGGCCCTCCCTCCACCCAGAAGCCAGAGGCAGATGCTGGAAGCTTCCTGGGAGTCATGTGGAACCAGGTAGGGAGCCTGCCTGTGTTGCCAATTGGACTTTTAATGGCCCAGTCAGTGGTGCTGACCAGAGCCGCCAGGGTCCCTTTTCAACCGGGCGTTCTGGTCGAAAACTGGACACCTGGCAACCCTAATCTCAATGCAAAAAATGTGCTCAAAACACAAGCCTTGCCTCCCAGGACCTGCTCTTCTTACCCTTTAGATCTTTGTTCACCTGTTTTTCTTGTTTAAACATTCACACTCTTAAATTTAACCCTGTTAGTTTTTAGGTTACAATGCTCTGCATTCAGAGTACTTCAGTAGCAGCTAGAGCAGTACATTTTCCTCTCAGCTCGCTCCACGTAAAGGTGTACATTTCAAAGAATATAAACTTTGGTTCATAATAAAATATCTCCCTCACACATTCAAATACTGAAACTGGAGGGGAACCAGTATGAACCAAAGGAAAAAAGTGAGTTTGCTTTTCTTTCCCCTCTCCTATTTCAAAACATGACATTTGAAAAAAAAATTAAAAATTTCAACAAGTTGGTCAAGTGGAAGATTTTCATGATTTTTTTTTTAAAAATCAAATTTCAAAATTTGAAATTCCAGCAACATTAGAAAAAAAATGTTGGCCAGCTCTAACGAACATACTTGTTACAAAAGAGAGTGCTAGCGATTTCACTCACACGAGTAATCCCATTGAAGTTGGAAGGATCACCAGGTCAGCAAACCAGCAACATGGTAGTCGGCATTCTTTGAGGACTGACTATACTTGAGTTTAATAACTTTGCTTTGTAAATGGTGACAATTTCTGACAAGCCGCTGAAATAACCAAAAAGTATAATAAATGGCAGTTTCCTTTAATGAGGCTTTGCTAAGCAAATTGCTTGAGTAGAGATATGCTCGTTTACTGATTAAGTAGCATTAAATTTAACAATGGTCAATAACTGCTTTGGGACCTGATCCACAACCTGTTGGAGTTAACAGGAGTCTTTCCACAGACTGGAATAGGCTTTGGATCAAGCCCATGGTGCACAAAAGTCTCTTTTACAAGTTGAGAAGGAAAGGCTGAGATCACTAAGGGGGGGGGATGAGCTCCAAGCCCCAGCACTCACCCCAGCAAAGACCCCATTTCCTGCCACTCTGACACATTGGCGGGATCTTTATAAAAAGCAGGTAGTGTTTGCGTGCAGATGTTTGTGCAGGAAAAGAGGAAAAGACAACTGAGAGAAAATTCTTATGTACAAACATAAAAAAGGAATGCTGCATGGAGGACAGGCCTAGCTTACTACTCACAGGCCTGGTCTACACTAGGGGGTGGGGTCGATGTAAGATACGCAACTTCAGCTACAGGAATACCGTAGCTGAAGTCGAAGTATCTTATTCCGACTTACCTCCCGTCCTCATGGCGCGGGATCGACGTCCGCGGCTCCCCCGCCGACTCCACTACCGCCGCTTGCTCCGGTGGAGTGCCGGAGTCGAAAGGGAGCACGTTTGGGGATCGATATAGCGCGTCTAGATGAGATGCGATATATCGATCCCCGATAAATCGATCGCTACCCGCCGATACGGCAGGTAGTCTGGACGTACCCACACAGATGTTGCAAGACTTTCGGTATATCTATACACAGCCTATCCCGATAGAAGGGGCTTTTCTGTTGGTGTAGGAATGTCCTCTCCCCAAACGAAGTTAGCTCTGTCGAGGGAAGAACCTTGTCTGTTGACATAGTCGTGTCTGTGCTGGGGAGTTATATCAGCATAGCTACGTCTGTCTGAGATGTGTGTTTTTTCACACCCCTGGCCAACGTTGCTTTTCAGTGTGTAGAGTGGGCTTTAATTTATCTGCGTGTACAAAGTGCCTTGAAGTTTTAGGGGGAAGATGCTATATAAAGCCATGAGCTTTGCGAACAGGGGCTGCTAACAGGGAGTTTCGCAAGGGAGTTCTCCAGGTGAAGGAGGAGCTAATACAGCATCTGTGGGGTAAGTGACTGTCTGTAGTGTGTGTTTGTTTGTGTTTGGGGGTTACTTGCTGTGTGCTGAGCTTGTGTTTGTCAGTCTGTTGTTTGTTTGGTTGTTTGAGGGACCGTGTGCTCTGGCTGGCAGTTTGGAGGCAGGTTTGAAAGCTCGAAGCCTCTGGTAATTGGCTGAGCCTTAATCAGTGGGCGGGGCATTCACTCAGGCCAAGGGCTTTATAAAAAGCCGCGCACAAGCGAACAGGGGCTGCTAACAGGGAGTTTCGCAAGGGGAGTTTTCTCCAGGTGAAGGAGGAGCTAATACAGCATCTGTGGGGTAAGTGACTGTCTGTAGTGTGTGTTTGTTTTTGTGTTTGGGGCGGTTACTTGCTGTGTGCTGTGACTTGTGTTTGTCAGTCTGTTTGTTTGTTTGGTTGTTTGAGGGACCTGTGTGCTCTGGCTGGCAGTTGGAGGCAGGTTTGAAAGCTCGAAGCCTCTGGTAATTGGCTGAGCCTTAATCAGTGGGCGGGGCATTCACTCAGGGCCAGGGCTTTATAAAGCCGCGCACAAGCGAACAGGGGCTGCTAACAGGGAGTTTCGCAAGGGTGGGGGGTGGGGGGGGGAGGGGGGGGGGTTTGGAAGGGGAGTGGGGAAGGGAGTGGGAGTCCCTTGCCGGCCCTAACCCCGTCCCTGTAGCCCCCCCTTAAAACCTATATACCAAACTACATTCTAAAACTACTTTCCGTAAACCCACCTTTCACTAACTAGGAGACAATGCAGGCAGAAGCCCAGCAGCAGTTTCTCAGTGGGGGCTATCCAGTTTATTGCACTGACTGTCGCATGTATGATTACCTGCCCTGTGGGCGGGTGGCGTATGTGTGCAGTCGGTGCAAGGAGCTCCTGGCCCTCAGAGACCATGTACGGACTTTGTGGAGGCCAGGGTGGCGGAACTGGAGGAGCTGAGAGAGGCAGAGAGGTATGTTGATGAGGCTTTCCGGGGACACTGTAGAATTGTCCCACCTCCGCTTAGACAGCTCCTGTGCTGTTGAGGAGGAAGAAGGGTGACTCAGGGAAGTAGAGCAGTCAATGGGAGCAGAGGGAAACCTTCCCATAGTTGGGACCCTCCTTCCAGATGGTGCTGGGGGTTACCTCTCGCACTGAGGTTGCCTCTCCGGGGGAGGGAACTCGAGTTTCTAGGAAAAGGCAGGTGGTTAGTAGTAATGGGAGATTTGATTATTAGAAATGTAGATAGCTGGGTCTGTGATGACCGGGAGAACCGTTTTATGGTGACTTGCCTGCCTGGTGCGAAGGTTGCGGATCTCTCGAGGCATCTAGATAGACTTATGTGTAGTGCTGGGGAGGAGCCGGTGGTCGTGGTACATGTAGGTACCAATGACATAGGGAAGGGTAGGAGAGATGTCCTGGAAGCCAAATTTAGGCTGCTAGGGAAGAGACTGAATCCAGGACCTCTATGGTGGCATTTTCAGAAATGCTCCCAGTTCCACGCACAGGGGCCAGGTAGGCAGGCAGAGCTTCAGAGTCTCAATGCGTGGATGAGATGATGGTGTAGAGAGGAGGGGTTCACGTTCATTAGGAACTGGGGAAACTTCTGGGATGGGAGGAGCCTATACAGGAGAGATGGGCTCCACCTAAACCAAAGTGGAACCAGACTGCTGGCACTAAACATTAAAAAGGTTGTAGAGCAGTTTTTAAACTAGGAGATGGGGGGAAAGCCGACTGCTGCAGAGGAGCGTGTGGATCGGACACAGACTTCTCTTAGGGAGAGAGTCTGATGATAGAGAATCTCCAGGTTATAGTCAGGAGCAGAGGAATGAGAAGTATAATTTAAGGGCTGGATCAGATGATAAACAGTCACATAAAAAAGAATCTGGCACATCAGAAAAAAGGTAGGCTAATAAACAGGGACAAGTTTTTAAAGTGCTTGTACACAAATGCAGAAGTCTAAAATAATAAGATGGGTGAACTAGAGTGTCTTGTGATAAGGAGGATATAGATATAATAGGCATCACAGAAACCTGGTGTGGGACTGAGAGCAATCAATGGGGGACACAATCATTCCGGGGTACAAAATATATCGGAAGGACAGAACAGGCCGTGCAGGGGGAGGAGTGGCACTATATGTTAAAGAAAGTGTAGATTCATATAAAGAAAAAAAAAATGAAGTAAAAATCTTTAGGCGAATCCACAGGTTCCATAGAGTCTCTATGGATAGAAATTTCATGCTCTAGTAAAAATATAACAGTAGGGATCTATTATCGACCACCTGACCAGGACATTAATAGTGATGATGAAATGCTAAAGGGAAATTAAGAGAGGCTATCAAAATTAAGAAACCCAATAATTAGTGGGGATTTCAATTATCCCCATATTGACTGGAACATTTCACTTCAGGACAGAAATGCCGAGATAAAATTTCTCGATACTTTAAATGACTGCTTCATGGAGCAGCTGGTACGGGAACCCACACGGGGAGAGGCGACTCTAGATTTAATCTTGAGTGGAGCACAGGAGCTGGTCCAAGAGGTAACTATAGCAGGACCGCTTGGAAATAGTGACCATAATACAATAGCATCAACATCCCTGTGAGGGGAAGAACATCTCAACTGCCGCTGCCAACACTGTGGCCTTTAATTTCAAAAGGGGGAAACTATACAAAAATGAGGGGTTTAGTTAGGCAAAAGTTAAAAGGTACAGTGACTAAAAAGTGAAATCCCTGCAAGTTGCGTGGGCCCCATTTTTAAAGACACCATAATAGAGGCCCCAACTTCAATGTATACACCCAAAATTAAGAAAAAAACAGTTAAGAGAACTAAAAATAAGAGCCACCGTGGCTTAACAACCATGTAAAACAAGCAATGAGAGATAAAAAGACTTCCTTTAAAAAGTGGAAGTCAAATCCTAGTGAGGCAAATAGAAAGGAGCACAAACACTGCCAAACTTAAGTGCAAGAGTGTAATAAGAAAAAGCCAAAGAGAGTTTGAAAAAGAACGGCTAGCCAAAACTCCAAAGGTAATAACAAAATGTTTTTTTAAGTACATCAGAAGCAGGAAGCCTGCTAAACAACCAGTGGGGCCCCTTGATGATCAAAATTCAAAAGGAGCGCTTAAAGATGATAAAGTCATTGCGGGGAGAAACTAAATGGATTTCTTTGCTTCAGTCTTCACGGCTGAGGATGTTAGGGAGGATTCCCAAACCTGAGCTGGCTTTTGTAGGTGACAAATCTGAGGAATTTTTTTTTTTTATTTTTTTTCTGTCACAGATTGAAGTGTCACTAGAGGAGGTTTTTGGAATTAATTGATAAACTCAACATTAAACAAGTCACCGGGGACTCAGATGGCATTCACCAAGAGTTCTGAAAGAACTCAAATGTGAAGTTGCGGAAAAAAAACTATTAACTAAGGTTTGTAACCTGTCCTTTAAATCGGCTTCGGTACCCAATGACTGGAAGTTAGCTAATGTAACGCCAAATATTTAAAAAGGGCCTCTAGGGGTGATCCCGGCAATTACAGACCGGTAAGTCTAACGTCTTTGGTACCGGGCAAATTAGTTGAAACAATAGTAAAGAATAAAATTGTCAGACACATAGGAAAAAACATAAACTCTTGAGCAATAGTCAACATGGTTTCTGTAAAGGGAAATCGTGTCTTACTAATCTATTAGAGTTCCTTGAAGGGGGTCAACAACAACATGTGGACAATGGGGGATCCTCGGGCGTGGACATAGTGTACTTAGATTTCCAGAAAGCCTTTGACAAGGTCCCTCAACCAAAGGCTCTTACGTAAATTAAGCTGTCATGGGATAAAAGGAAAAGGTCCTTTCATGGATTGAGAACTGGTTAATGGACAGGGAACAAAGGGTAGGAATTAATGGTTAAATTCTCAGAATGGAGAGGGGGTAACTAGTGGTGTTCCCCAAGGGTCAGTCCTAGGACCAATCCTATTCAATTTATTCATAAATGATCTGGAAGAAAGGGGTAAACAGTGAGGTGGCAAAGTTTGCAGATGATACTAAACTACTCAAGATTAGGTTAAGACCAAAAGCAGATTGTGAAGAACTTCAAAAAGATCTCACAAAAACTAAGTGATTGGGCAACAAAATGGCAAATGAAAATTTTAATGTGGATAAATGTAAAGTAATGCACATTGGAAAAAATAACCCCAACTATACATACAACATGATGGGGGCTAATTTAGCCCTAACAACGAGTCAGGAAAACAGATCTTGGAGTTATCGTGGGATAGTTCTTGAAGATGTCCACGACAGTGTGCAGAGGCGGTCAAAAAAAGCAAACAGGATGTTAGGAATCATTAAAAAAAGGGGGATAGAGAATAAGACTGAGAATATATTATTGCCCTTATATAAATCCATGGTACGCCCACATCTCGAATACTGTGTACAGATGTGGTCTCCTCACCTCAAAAAAGATATTCTAGCACTAGAAAAGGTTCAGAAAAGAGCAACTAAAATGATTAGGGGTTTAGAGAGGGTCCCATATGAGGAAAGATTAAAGAGGCTAGGACTCTTCAGTTTGGAAAAGAGAAGACTAAGGGGGGGACATGATAGAGGTATATAAAATCATGAGTGATGTTGAGAAAAAGTGGATAAGGAAAAAGTTATTTTACTTATTCCCATAATACAAGAACTAGGGGTCACCAAATGAAATTAATAGGCAGCAGGTTTTAAAACAAATAAAAGGAAGTTCTTCTTTCACGCAGCGCACAGTCAACTTGTGGAACTCCTTACCTGAGGAGGTTGTGAAGGCTAGGACTATAACAATGTTTAAAAGGGGACTGGATAAATTCATGGTGGCTAAGTCCATAAATGGCTATTAGCCAGGATGGGTAAGAATGGTGTCCCTAGCCTCTGTTCGTCAGAGGATGGAGATGGATGGCAGGAGAGAGATCACTTGATCGTTGCCTTTTAGGTTCACTCCCTCAGGGGCACCTGGCATTGGCCACTGTCGGTAGACAGATACTGGGCTAGATGGACCTTTGGTCTGACCCGGTACGGCCTTTCTTATGTTCTTATGTTATGTTCTTATTCATCACATCACTTAAGAATGTGCTTAAGCTAATAAGTGTTTTCAGTGTTTTGCTGAACTGAGGCTTAAATGCACATTATTACTATTGTGAGGTCAGAGCAAGCAGCAGCAGAGACCATTTTAACTGAAATATTGGTAAAAACTGTATATAAAAAGAGCTGGACGTGGAATAAGGGGCTCTACATCCTCTTTGGATATTTGAGGCTGTGCTGAGCAGAGTTGTGTCAGTGCTAATGAAATTGATCCTGCCATCCTGGAGGAATGGAAACAGACTAGATGAGCCGCTGGAGGTCACTTGACAGTCAAATAATTCTCAGGAGTGATTTTGAGTTTCAGAAGTGCTGAGTTGTTACTGAGAGGAAGTGGTGGTCGATCATTAGCCTCATTCTTTTCCTCATTTCTATCTTGGTAACCAGCAAAAATTATGAATACAGGAAAATTAGTTTTCAATGAGGTTTTGGTAGCAAATTTTGTTTTCCCTTGATCGTGACAATGCTTCTTTCAGCAATGGAGGCACCATCATCCAGCATGAGGGCAGTGGCGTGACTTTGGCAAGAGATTCCTCTCAACACTGGCTTAGCTCCTTTGTCCATGAGGCAATTGGACTCCTAAAGAACTGTCACTGTGCATACATATCGCAGTTCCTATGTGGGAAGCAATCATTTGTTTTCAGTAGATTAGACAATTGTAAGATTAGAGGCTATGGCTGAGACTTTTCAAAGCGGCCAAAGGATTTAGACACATCATCTATTCATTTTAATGGAAGAAGTTTAAGATCCTAAACTGCTGTGAATATCTTAACCTGTGAAACTGCCTACTGCCTTCACATCATAGTCTGACTGTTTAGTTTGAAAAATGATTACAGTAGGGTTGCATCTTGTTCATCACCTTTCTTCACAATATGATTCTACAGAGCCAGTTTATAAACCATTGGAGAAAAACAGATTAACCTTTGTGTGTAGGTGTATGTCCCCTCATACTGTAGTAAAAAGGAAGGCCTTGTCTACACTACCAAGTTTTGTCACCAAAACTGCCGTTTGACAGCCCAAACACACTGCGAGGCAACTTTTGTCAGGGAGAATACCCGATTTTGGTGACAAAATGCATCCACCCTCACAAGAGATTTACATCTTTTCCCTGTACATTTTTGTTGTCAAAGTGCAAGTGTAGACACCACGCTTCATTTCATCACTTTAATTGGCCTCCAGGAGGTGTCCCACAATGTACATCCTGACCACTCTGGTCAGCAGTTTGAACTCCACTGCCCTTCAGACAGATAAACAACCATCCACCCCTCACCCTTAAAAGCCCCGGGAATTTTTGAAATTCTATTTCCTGTTTGCTCGGTGTGGAGACGTCTCATTGCATCTTCCCAGGTGACCATGGTGGGTTATTACAGCAAACGCTTTCCTGCTTGGACCACTGCAGAGTTGTTGGATCTGCTCAGTATATGGGGAAAGGAGGAGTCCCAGCTGCAGAAATTGGGATATCTACACGCAGATTTCTCTAGGCTTGTGTGGAAAGGGCTATGATCAGGACACGCTCCAGTGCAGAGCAAAGATAAAGGAGCTGAGGCAGGCATACCATGAGACAAGGGAGACAAACCATCGCTCAGGTGCTTCACCTAAGACCTGCTGGTTCCATAAGGAGCTAGATGCTATCCTCGGTGGCAACCCCACCTTCACCGCCAAGAGCACCGTGGATACTTCAGAGGGGCACAGAGGCAACGGAAAGAGGACCTAACCCAGAAGACCAAGGCATTGATGAAGAGGTGGAGTTAGATGAGGATGTGCAGCTCCCTGCAGGGTCGCCCGGTGGGGCAGGCAGCCAGGAACTGTCCACTCCAGAGGTGTCTAGCCAGTCTCAGCAGCTACTCTCCAGCAAGCAAGAAGCAGGAGAAGACACACCTGGTAAGTGGTTGTGACTTGTGTAGTGCGGAGGTGGGTGCAGGACATAGCAATGCGGGAGGCAGGATGTGTTTCCGTGAGCTGGACATTTCTCGGTGTAGCTAATCAGTGTGGCGGAACAGGGTGTTGATGCATGCTGAGATCTCCCAGGAATCCTCCAGAGAGATCTCCAGGAAAGTTTTCTGGAGGTACTTGTCAATCCTCTGCCGAAGGTTCCGTGGCAGAGCAGCTTTGTTCCTTCCCACGTTGTAGGAAACATTCCCGCGCCATTCAGCAATCAATTGTGCAGGGACCAAAGCAGCATATAGGCGAGCAGCATAGGGAGCAGGGTGGAAGCCACAATCATGGAGTAGATGCACTCTTGTTTCCCTGCTTACCCTTAGCAGTGAGATGTCTGCTAGAATTACTCCCACCTGTGGAAAAGTGTGGGAGAATTTTAGGATTTGTTCCCTAGAATGCTGCACCATGACCCTTGCAAAGAGTGTGTGCTCTTTTCCCCATGTGGAGCATCCCCCCTGCCTAGCTAGGATCAGTGAGAAAGTGATGGCAATGCTGCAAAAGGTTGTGTAACAGAAATGTTTCAATGCTGTGTGTGAATTTAATAATCCTGCTTCTGTGCATTGTCCGCTGTGCTTCGCCAGATGTGGCCTTCAGGAACATCCCATGCACCCCAGCCAAGTGTCTCCACCAGATAAGAAAGTGCCCAAGATCCAGCAAAGCAGACACGTTCCGGGAGGTCCTGCAGTGCTCCAATGCAAAAAAAGGGAATGAAAGGAGTGCTGGGAAGCCAAGCAGCAGGACAGAAAAGAGAATCATGCATGTGTTAAAGACGCTACTGAGCAGATGCTTGAAGTAATGGAGGAGCAAATGCAGATGCTGAAGTCCTTAATAATGCTGCAGACTGAGCAGATCAGTGCTTGACCTCCACTACAGCACATTCAAAACTCTCTTTTCCATGCCCCCGCTCCCCCAACTCTGCCCACACATTCCTTTCCACCTTCTGGGACTTCTTGGTTTCCTTTTCACTCCACCCCCTCAGACAACTTTCACAATGATAGCTGGACTTACACACAGCTGTGAAAGCCTTCCCTTCCCTGGTTCCTTCTTTCCCACCAAGAATCTGTATTTGTGTGTGTGCTGTTTCTTGTGCAATAAAAGCAAACTTTTATAATGGTAAATCTTTTTATTTTTTTTCTACAAGGTTCGATTGAAGGCACTGCCAATATATGCACAGGCATTTTAATCACTTTATTACTGAAATATAAGGCCCCAAATGTCACCATTGCCTCCTAGGAAAACTACATGCAATATAACATTGAAGCAACTCAGACAGAGATATACGTTACTGGTGCTCATTGTCAAAGTGCTGCCTCAAAGCCTCCCTGATTCGAATAGCCCCCCCTCTGGGCTCCTCTGACAGCCCTGGTATCTGGCTGCTCAAAATCAGCGGCCAAGCGGTTTGCCTCAGCACTCTACCCCTGAGCAAACCTTTCACCCTTAGCTTCACAGAGATTACGCAACACACAGCACATGGCTATGACCATGGGAATATTATTCTCAGTGAGGTCCAACCTGCCATAAAGGCATCACCAGCACACCTTTAATCTGCCAAAGGCACATTCAACTGTCATCCAGCACCTACTGAGCCTGTTGTTGAACTGCTCCATACTATTGTCCAGGTGTCCCGTGTAAGATTCCATGAGCCACAGCAGGGTCCTCCAGGATCACTATGGGCATTTTAACACCCACCACTGTAATCTTCTGGTTAGGAAAGAAAGTCCCCGCTTGCAGCTTTCTGTACAGGCCAGTGTTCCGGAAGACATGTGCGTCATGCACCTTCCCAGACCCCCCTGCGTTGATGTCAGTAAAATGCCCACGGTGATCCACAAGCACCTGCAACACCATGGAGAAGTACGCCTTCCTATTGATGTACTCCGTCACAAGGTGGTCTGGTGCCAAAATTGGAATGTGTGTGCCATCTATCACCTCTCCACAGTTAGGGAAACCCATTTCTGCAAAGCTGTCCACTATTTCACACACATTTCCCAGAGTCACGGTCCTTTGTAGCAGGATGCAATTTATTGCCCTGCACACTTGCATTAACGCAGCCCCAACGGTCGACTTCCCCACTCCAAATTGATTCATAACTGACCAGTAGTAGTCTGGAGTTGTCAGCTTCCACACAGCAATTGCCACATGCTTCTCTACTGATAGGGCAGCTCTCATTCTGGTGTCCTGGTGCCGCAGTCTGGGGCGAGCTTCGCACAGAGTTCCAGGAAGGTGGCTTTCCGTATCCGAAAGTTCTGTAGCTACTGCTCGTCATCCCACACCTGCATGATGATATGATCCCACCATTCAGTGCTTGTTTCACAAGCCCAAAAGCAATGGTCTACCCTATGCACCTGCTCCGTGAATGCCCAAAACAATCTAAAGTTGCTCCTGTCCATGTCACGCAGAAGGTCGGGTGCCTGCGTGCCATCTTCAGTTAGGAACTACACGATTAACTGCACTGCCCTCCACGATGTCTTCATGACAGCTAACAGAGCATAGGAGAAGAGTACAGGATCCATCTCTTCTCACAAAGATGCCGGAGGGTACACAGCAAAGAGGGGCTGTTGGAAGAAATACCGTGAAAGAAAGCTAGAAGCCCATGGCATGCTGGGACAGAAAGCAATGCATCATGGGACATTTAACACTGTCCCAAGATGTGCTACGATCCACTCCATCATCCCACAACACCTAGGTACCCACAGTGCATTGCTCACACTGTCGATGATGGTGCCCCCACTGTGGACGCGATCTGCTGACAGAGGGAGTAAGTGTGAACACGAAATTGCAATTTTCATTATGTCGATTTTGGGTGTTGACATCACTTTTGTTGACACACATTGGTAGTGTAGACATGGCTGAAATGTGTACACTTTTATCTAACCCCTGTTAAACAAGGGTCTCCCGCAAGTCCCCTATTTGATTGATCTCTGTTCCTCATTTTCCCCAATGTCAGGCAATCCTTCCCTTACACAGATGAGAAGAGCACTCTGAGCTCCAGCCTGCCACTTGTCTGCTCTAACTGGGGCAGTATCAACTAAAGGTTAATGTGAATTTCCCTAATATGCCATTAGCAATGAGGCCCTATATTTTGCCTTTATTTTGGAAATTTCTTACCTTGAAGTTTTGTGGCCTGGCTTAAGCTTTCCTCACGTTTAATGAAGCTGAGGCCTAGATTCTTGGGATGGGGAGAGTGCACAGTAGGATTAGATTTTTCTGACAGCTGTTGCCGGGAAGCGTGTGTAATTTTTAATAACTTGGCTATTGAGAACACAGTCCAGAATCTGTACGTGGACAGTGATGAATGCAACAAGGCTTAAGGCCTTGGGTACATTTCTCCAGTAGCTACATCAAAGCCAACCATGATAAGCTTATTAATGAATTTCAGTCAGAAAGCCAAGGGTCAATTACCTACAACTGCCCTAGTAAGAAGGAGTGAGATTTTCATTGGAAGAGCTGCAGTTCTGCTATACTTGTCTAGATCCTGCGTCCTTGTCATCTATGTTATCAAGTTAAAGGTTTCAAATCCTTTTTAGCCCCCCCCCCCCCAAGTGGTTCCTTGGGAGAGAGGGCTGCAGTCAAAGGAGTTTTCTGATAAATGAAGAGGAAGGGGGGATAAGAACATCAACACTTTGGCTGACGTTCAAAGTGATAGTTTTAAGGCAGGCAGCTCTGGGGAATTACAGGGCTGTAGGCCTCCAGGAATCAATTCATTCCTAATTGTGACATCAGGAGCAGCCTTTGATCTGTGCTCTGTTACTCTCACCACAGGGTAGAGGCCTTCAGGCTTCATCAGTCCTTAATACTGCATATTGGTTCCTAATAACTGCAGGCCACCTTGCTTATCAGAGCTGCTAGAGCTTGTGTTCTCTGCACTGGGCCGGAAGCAAAGCCCAGTTGAGTCTGGGGGCTTGCAGAACACTATGGAAAACTTTAGACCAGCCTTGACCAGCGTTTGGAGGGCAGGGCTGATGTTTCTAGAAAAGCCAGATGTGAGCATGGATGCTAGTGTCTCCTTCAATCCTAAGGGGCGGAAGGAGCGTGCCCCCTGCCACGGGCCCTAGCACTTCCGATGGGTTTAGAAAGCTGGGGGTAACCGGGGAAGCTTTCTACAGGTTCAGTAAGGGATTATGTCAAACACTCACCAAACCCCCTTTGGCTCTAATTTCTAGTGGGCCGGGGAGGGGCAGGGATCAAAGCCCACGCGCCCTGCAGGAGCAGGATGGCACCGAGGCTGCCGTGACTTGCCTTGTCTCTGCCGGCCTGTGGGCAGGGGAGGTTCTAATCCAGTCTGGGATGTAAACGTGTTTCGCTTTAGCTCCACCTGTTGCTCTCCCTTGCCAGGCCCCTGGGAAGTCCCGTCCTGTGCCTGGGAAGCAGGAAGGGCTCAGAGGTGCAGCCAGCCTGACTCTGAGCCAGCCGGCCCACCCCGGGCGCGAGTGGCGGCACCATGACCGTGGGGGCCAGGCTGGGTGGGAGGGTGAAAGCCAAGTTCTCCCACGCGGGGCCCGGCGAGGACAAGATCGCCATCCTGGAGAGGCAGCCGCAGGAGGAGGAGAGCCTGGGAGCCCCCGGGAGCCGGGCAGAGGAGCCCTGCCGCGCCAAGAAAGTGCGCTTCGCCCTCCTGCCGGACAAGTACGAGCCGCTGCGCCAGGAGGGCTCGGGAGGCCGGAGCAAGTGCAAGAGGAAGCTGAGGAAGTACAGCAAGGTAAGGGGCCGGCTGCCCAGCCCCGGCGCTGCCCAGCCCAGCCGGGCTCGCTAACAAAGGCCGCGCCCGGGGCGGCTCCCCGGCCCCACGCTGCTTCGCCTGGGAGTCCCGGGCTGGGCCTTGGGCACGCGGCTGCTCGCTGGCCCCCGAGTCCGTGTGCTCGGAGCTGGCCGGAGGCTGCAGTCAGCCCGGCGGGGAAACCGCCCCCCCCCCTCCGCTGGGGCGAGCCGCCGGCTAGCGATCAGCGCGCCCAGAGCAAGGCAGGGGCGCCCCATGGCCCTGGGTGCTGAGCACCGCGGGCTCGGGCTCTGCTGCCTGGCCAGGCGGAGGGCGAGCCAGGAAGGCGTTACGAGCTCGCTCCAGCCGGGCCAGAGGCCCCTGGAATGATCCCCGCGTCTGACACTGACCAGCCCGGACCCTGCACCCCGCGCTCTGCCGCTGTCGCTGTGTTTAGTGTAGCGGACGCTCCGCGGATTTAACTCTGTTTTAAATGCATCGTCTGCCTTTCCTCCAGGCTCCTCTTAGCACCGGGCTCTGCTGGTGGCTCGGCCTGGGCTAATGGGGGTGTTTCCCCACCTAATATCCGTTTCAGGACTTGACTTTCAGTTATGCTCCAGAAACTGCACGGGAAACCTTAAGCACTGTGGATCCTTTGCATTCCTCCCGCGCCTTTCCGTGAGAGGTTCTGCAAACATTACTGAACGCAACCTCGCCGCATTCTTGTGGGGTGTGTCAGTGCCCATTTCACTCACAGGTAAACCGAGGCACCTGCAGGTTGCCATTCACACAAGGTCATACAGAGAATCGTAGCAGAGCCTGGACTAGAACCTAAACACTGTCTCCCCATCCCACTTTCCTCCCTTCTAGGTCCCGTTTTTAATGTGTGCAGTAAGACATGGCCCTGATTTTTCTGCTCTACTTGTGGCAGTGGTGCTTGTGTTGAGTCCTATTAGTGGGGCAGGACAGCTTCCTCCTCTATGTGTTAGAGGAGCGAGGAGGTGGGAGACTACAGCATTCTTCTAGCCCTTCAACTTTCTTCTCTGCGCCCTCTCTGCTGTGCAATGCTGCTTCAAAGAAAGAATGTGCTGCAGGATCTGTCATGCTCCAGTGTCACTAGATGTGACAACTCCCAGCTTGTAGCCTGACACTGGAGGTGCAGACTTTAAAGCTCACAGTCTTCCTCTGTTGCCCCCTCCTTTAATGGTGAAGAGCCAGGCTCCTCTTCTCTCACTCAGACTCCTCTGTTAATCTGAGGGACAAAGGAAAATTAACTTGTAAGATGCTTTTAAATAGTCAATCACTGGCATCATGTGCTAGTAAATTGAAATGTCACAAAAACTGTATTAAAAAATCCAAAGAAAGGGGAATGCAAGCTGAGAGATGGTGCTAAAAAAAGGAATGAATACACCAGACAAACCCTAAATGCAAACGCAAGTATAACTGCCCTGCCAGGGAGGTCACTGCTAGTTTCCGGAAATAAAACTGGAGGAGGAATGGTCCTGTGGTGAAGGATGATGGGGAGATCTGCCTTCGCTTCCTTGCTGTAGCACAGACTTCCTGTGTGGCCTTGGGAAAGTCACACTGTCTGTCTCTGTCTCATTTCCCCCTCTGTAAAATAGGGCAATACTTCCCTACTGCGCAAAGGTGCTGTAAGGCTTGATTGATGTATGTGAAGGGTTCAGACATAGTGCTGATGGGAGCCATAGATAGATGAGCAAGAGGGGGAAATTAGACTACAGCGAGCACTAGAAGTCACTTAGAAGTGCAGCCGTAGGAGACCCTTTTTTAGAGGGTTGCCAAGAATTTCTGGAACATTGCACCTCATTGAGCTCCTGTGAGTTGTTACCCCATTTTACAGATGGGGAAATTAAGTGACATGCTCAAGGTTATTCCAGAAATAAGTAGCAGAGTTGGGAGTAGACTCCCAGTGCCCTGACACCTAGTCCTGTGCCCTGACCACAACACCATGCAGTGAACAACCCTGCAGGGATTTCAGGGAGAGGGTAAGGGAAATAACTGACAATTATTTCCTCAAACTTCTTATTGTAACATCAGAAAGTTGTAAGTATAAGTCTTAAAGGCACTAACCTCCATTATCCTTGGGAGGTGAATCACGGACTGCTAAAAAGATACACTTAATATCCTACGGCTGCAACCCTGCCTTTGCACTGAAAAGTAAACTTGTGCTAAAGTGGTGAGTTCTCAGATCAATATAGTAACTAATAGTAATTGTCCAACAGCTTTCTTAGGTATGTAAAATCACACTTAAAATTAACTTAAAAACATCCCTGAATATCTCTCACACAGATATTTTGAGGCTTACTAGAAATACACTGCTGCCATTCATAGGAAAGAGAAATGTCTGCTTGAAAGACAATTCATTAGTTAAATCTAAGGAAGCAGCCTGCTGACTTTCTTTGTTGTTCAGAAGAAACCAGTCCCATTAGAGAAGGAATGGAACTGACTCTCACTTAGATCAAAGGATAGAAAATCTATCATTTCAGTCTGGAAATGGCACTAAGCTAATCCATGTGAGGGATACTTTACATTTCTTTGTGCTGCATTTCTCTAGCATTCTTATTTTGACATCATTCTAATTAACTACAAGTATTAGGGGGTGGATTTTTTTCTTTTCCAGCAGCAACAAAAAAAAGTATAATAAGATTCCATATATCTGTAAAACGATCAGTTTAGAGTCAAGGTGTCCCTGAAAATTGCACACAAATTTTGAGGGGGAAAAGTAACAATTTTTTACTTTGGCAACTATCATCATTTACGTCAAAAATCACTCCTATTCTGAAAGTAACATTCCTCTTGAATAATTTTGGTAACTCAGTGTTGTCCATTTAATTTGTGCCTGGTACTCAGATTTGGGTCTCGGGGGTGCTAACTGGGTCAGCCATGGCCATACCTCAGCTCAGCCTCCTCCTTTTCACCGGCCACCTATGAGCGAGCCAAATAAATGATGTGGAAGTGGCGGCCAGTTGCCCATCCCTGGTCTAGGGCTTAGGGCTCGTATGCACTTAAAATGCGACTGTGGCGCGGCTGCACCACTATAGCTCTTCAGTGAGGACTCTATCTATGCTGACGGGAGGGGTTCTCGTATCGGTCCCCTAGAGACCGTAGCTAGGTTCTCCTATTGACCTAGTGCTGTCTATCCGGGGGATGAGCTCGGTTTCACTGCGTCACTCAGGGGAACAGGTGTTGATGTTTCATACCCCTGAGTGATGTAGTTACACTGACCTAATTCTCTAGTATAGACTAGGCCTTAGTCTACACATAAAAGTTTACCAGCATAATTATATTGGTTAGGGGTTCTTTTTTTTGTTTTTGTGGCAGACACAGCTATGTCAGTAAAAGCCCTAGTATAGACACAGTAGTAGTAGTGGTATAAAAGTTTTTATCCCAGTGTATCTTATGGCAGTTCTGGGAATGGGCATAAGCACTTTTAGACCAATAACTGCAATTACAGGGGAAAGGTTTGGCTTGTTTAATGATACCCATATAGTTAAACTGGCAAACTCTTAAATGTAGATGAGGCACACAAAAGACAGGAAGGAAACAGAGGAGGAGTAACAGCAGATCCATGGCTGGGCTGGGAAAAGAACCCAGGCCTCCTGCCTTCCAATCTGCTGCCCTACCCACTGGTCTGTGCTGCCTCTCAATCTGGCCACCCTAACGCTATTAAAACTTGTATAGGGTTTCGTGGGAGTGAGGACTGCAGAGTTTGGCCCAGGAAGGGACATTGTCTGATCTCATCTGGTCTTTCAGGTGCTGTAATTCAATTTTAGAGAAAGCTACTTCAATAATAGAAATGGGTTGGATTCCACCAATTTTGTTTTAAACAGATAAACGTTCACCTGCAGCATGTGCAATGCAAACATTGCAGTCTTGTGCTAGTCCCTGAGGGCCTGAAAGTAAATTTGACTAGAAGCTAACTATAAATAAGAAAGCGCTGGCCCAGGCTGTTTAACTGTCCAATCATGAGAAATGCCAAATGTAAGTCAATAGTATCAATACTGAAAGGAAAATTAGATTCATATTTTCAATTTGAATACTATATCTTGGGTTTCCGGCAATGCTGTAAAAAAATGTGTGAGTTTTTTATAGATATATATTGAAACAGAGATGGTCAAAATTTGAAATGTTGACAAAAAGAGTTGAAATGTTTGTGTACATTTCCATTAAACATTCACCCCAATTTTAACCAGCTAGTGTCCTCCTTAAATGCAAGCAATCTAATAGTCTTTATAACACACGTAAGGCTTGTCTGCCTGGGAAAGCTCTACTGGTATAAGCTAAGGCGTGAGCTTAAACCTATATAGTTACACTGATATAACCCTGTTTCACGAATGATGCCTTTTTTCAGTTTAGCTTACGTTACTTTGGAGGGTGTTTAAAAATACACAAAAAAATCCATTCTTGCTGCAAAGTAAGTGTGTCCACATGGCAATTTATACTGGTATAACAGTTGAATTATGCTGGTCTGACAGGTAAAACTTTTCCCTGTGGACAAGCCCTAAGAAGATGGTGGGTCTGTTCATATTTTGAGGTTGTGGAAGGACATATAAAATGGATGCTCTTTATTTGAGCTCCCCAAACTGTTTAATTTGATGTTATTTTCTGTTCTCTCTCTCTCTCTCCCGCCCTCTTCTTCCCTAAAAATAGAATGTTGGCAAAGCTCTCCAGAAAGGATGTCGCTACTTGGTGATTGGCCTGCAAGGATTAGCAACTGCATATGCAGCACCCTTTGGAGTAGCAGCATCAGTAGCCTCCTTGGTCCGCTAGAGTGGCTCTGCCTGTCTCATAAAGGAAGAAAAAATGAGCTTTCATAGAGGAGTACGGTGATTTGTACTTTCCTAGCATTAGATCTGCTGCTGTGACCTGCATCTGAAAATTCTTTTCAACAACAACAAATGAAGATGCTGACGTGACAGAGTATTTAATTCTGGAACAATCGCATTTCTCCAGTGCCTTTCATGCAAACATCTCAAGTGCTTTTCAGCTATTAAAATCAGATCCAGTGAAAGAATGTACAAACCCAAGGAAATAATCATAGAGTAATTGAGCCAAAGTTTGTAATTCTAAATGAATTAATTTACTCAAGCCTGAGGCTATGTGTGAAAAGGAGCAAAGGGGAAGGGAAAGCAAGTAGAAGAGGGAGAGATGTATGAGTGGAAAAACAGGAAGGGGAATAAGGCGCGAGAAGTAGTGGGGATTTGATGCTGGTTATGAGGAGGAAAAGTCAAACTAATGTAAGGAAATAGAGATAGTAAAGGTATCAGGAAAAGGTAGCCTCCCAGCCTTTGATTTGCCTGTGTATTTTAATGCTTTGTTAGTGACAGCTACAATCAATATGTTCAGATACCAGGCCTGAGACATGGTAGGCTTTACTACCTCAGTATTGCCAATTCCAGACATTGAGAAATCATGCCTTGGGCCCTGCAAAACCACAAGATTTGCTTAAAAATCACAAGATTTGAAGAATATATATATATATGTGTAGTTTGCTTTCTGATTTTTGAGCCTTTAGGGTTCCCTCTAATCATGTTGCCAAGCTTTTCTCTGCAATTGTGAGGGCTAGCAAATTACTTTTTAAAAAAATGAAAGCTGAGAATTTTGTGTAATCACTTGACTCTGGGAGCTGGGGCTTTAAGAAAAATACCAAATATCGCAAGACTTTGGAAAAAACACTCCTGGCACATATGAGGCCCATAGAATTCTACTAACTCTGTATTCATTTCATTGTGTGAAAGCTGTAGCGATGCCATATCAAAATGAAACTTTCAGCTGGCTGGGCTAAGAAATTTGGATGGAGATCTCCTAGCATCACACTTTGAGGGAAACATATCTGAACCGTTATTGACATGAGATCAAGCATTTTCCTTAGCAATATTTGGAGTTCTAAATTGTGCTTTTCTGCTATTCTTTTAACTAAATCTTGTTGGCGTGTTCTCTTTGCCTTATTATGAATGAACTGGAATTCCCTCGCTTAAGAAGCCAGATTGTGTTTCTCTGAATGGTGATCAGAAAAATGAAGAACTGTAAATAAAAATAAAAATGCTCCCTTTGCTTTTGTGAATGTTATTGTTAAGTGCACAAATGAAAGGAAGTTTTTTTATTCACAAAACAAGTACGGCATAGGCAGCTGCAGTGCAAGCTTCCCCACATTGCTTATTAACAGGCCTCCGCCCTGCCCTGGAGAAACCATCACTGCGGATGAGAGATGATAGGTAAGTGGTGAAGGACCATATTGTCCTTGATGTGTCAGCTCAAACTTCCAACAAGGCTGCAAGTGGGTATCTGTTGTGATGGTGTTTTTTGCAATGTGAACTCTTGTCCACTCAGAGCTGCACTCAGACCCACAATCCTCACTTCACACAAGCCACCAAATGTGTTTGGCTTAATCTCACTCCCTTGTTTTGTTTTGTTGTTTTACAGCTCTGCATTTGCTTCCTTCTGAGAAATGACTGATTCTTTGGGTGGGGGAGGAAATAGCAAGAGGGATATATGGCTCAGGTTTTGATTCCATACCCAGCCAGCAGTTCTTATGCCATAATATAATAGCTGCTTGCTAATGGGTAACTCATAGACTCTAGCCTGTTATCACCAGGGACTTTCCACAAAGGTAAATATGAACTTTAGCTTGTAAATTGCTCTGCCTGATGGTAACTGTGTTCTCTTGTCTACTGAACTATGGCCTCCCTTTGCCTGGTGCAGCTTCTATGGAATAGGCTTGTTGATTTAGTTGGGGATTGGTCCTGCTCTGAGCAGGGGATTGGTCTAGATGTCCTCCTGAGGTCCCCTCCAACCCTGATATTCTATGATTCTATCAGTGCATTTTCAAAGTGGGTCTCGAGATCTAGTTTTTAGTGGTGGGCTTGGGGGAGGGGAGGGGAAGGTTGAGGCTTATTGGCAAGAGAAACTCATGCTAAATGATGCCTCTAAAACAGACCAAAACCCAACAATCAAACAACAAATCGAGAGAGAGAGACAATAAACAGCTGATATCGTTGCCATTAACTTGTCAGTGATTCATGTCAAGGCTGCTTTTCCTCCTTGAAATCAACTAGTTCATTTCTTGCTTAGGCTGCCAATTGCTGTCACTTATCTATATTTCTCAACCAATGCTCCCCTCTCCCTCCTTCTTTCAACGTAAAGTCAGTCTAAGGGCCTGGGGCTCCCAGTGCTAGCATAGCACAGAATGAAAAAGCAGGGTACAGAATGCCAAGTCAGCAAACCCCCAACACATGGAAAAATTGGTTCAGTGGCATGGAGCCTAATTTTCAGGAGTGCAAAGGGGCACATGACTCCCACTGTAGTCAGCTGTGCATGCCGAGCACCTCTGCTAATCAGGCCCTGGCGTGTTTATAATCTGAAAAGGCAGCATTGTAAAAGTTCTGGCCTCGGTGCAGCATGAGTTTGAGTGAGATGGAGCATGTTCATACGTCATGAACAAAACAATGCCAACCGTCCTGTGGTGAGGTCGGAGGGGCTCTGAAGTGACACCACATGCATACAGGATCACCAGAGCAGTCTGTGGTTATACCTAGATGTTGGTAAGGGCCTTTCATGCTGTTACCTAAATACAGTGAACCTAGACAAATCAGTTGCTTACTGGAGATGGCCTACTGGAGGAGCAAAGTAAGTTTGGGGGTATGGAATGGTTTGTTAAAATGAGACTGTCTCGTAGGCATGGCCTCTTGGACAGGTGGTGTTGTACCCTTTCAGGAAGAAGGCAATGTAACCGACCAAGTTGACCATGGTGGAAAAGGATAGTTGTCCTTATGTAGCAGACACACAGAGACTATTTGGTTTTGGTACCTCTGCTCTTCCATCTCCTGTGCCTGTTTTGTACCCACACCCATTGCTCCACCTGAGAGGTGTGTGTTTTTGGAAGGCATGCCGTTGTGTGACTGCCATGTCTATATTGTATGTTTTCACATTCTTTACCCAACTTCCATGATGTTTTACTTTGGAGGGCATGCTACAGCTCAAGGAGTTGAACACATCCAAGAGTTGAATTGGAAATAAAACAATGGTGGATAGCTCCAAGCTCTGCCCATAAAACAAGTTCCGCCCATGTGAATCACCAAAAGGAGAAGCCCCTCACAGTAGATTGTGTAGGTATTCACAATTTGATTGTGTGTGATGTCTGAACTCCCTGACCTTGGCTCCCCCTTGGTATGGCTTAATTCTACCCATGTGCTCTTCTAGGTTCTTTTTGTTTGGCTCGTTCTAACTGGGGGATGGAGAATGGTGATAATTTCCAAGGGCCATCCATTTGGGGAATCAAAATGAGACTTAACTCATAGTAAATTTTACCAATCGATGATCCTCCCTTCTCACAAGAGGAATGAATTGGAAAACAAAGTGGATTTACATTATCATTCTTTGGCATCTGAGTTAACACCTCCCTCAAAAAAAATGGGGCAATTGACATCTCTCAAAGCTATTTTCCCAGGCTCTTTGCAGACTCTCTGCATCAAATAACCTCAAAAACGAGTGATTCTTCACAAACATAACTGCTAGCTAACTTGAGATTTGAATTTTTTTCTGAAGCTGAAAACAAGACAGCAGAGAGGTGTTTGTTTGCTAGTCCTGAATGAATCCAAAGCTGGAGCCAGCACTGTGGAGAAGTGACTGTGATAAAAGGAAATAGGAAAAGGACCAGCTGAGTTTTGGAAAGGGATCTACAAAGGAGGCAGCGGGGGTGTGTGTGTCAATATTCTGCCTCTGTTTTTGGCTTTCTTATGATGATATAGGCCTGAAAGGTGGCTTTTTAAACATTTGGGGGACTTTTACCTTTAAAATATCAGGAATAGCAAGTCTTCCAGTTTTTGCAGAAGATGTCCAAAGAGGACCAGAGAACTAGAATGGGAATTGTCTCAGCCCACAATTGAAGGGGTAATGGTAATGAAGTGTTCACAAAGAGATCTTGTCTTCCAAGTGTTTGTCAGGAGTTTTTGAGTTTCTGTTTAGACATTTATACTACAGTAAATGCTGTGGCAGTATGGCCAGCCTCAAGCATTTATAAATAAGGAAGGCCCCCAAAATCATGAGGTTGGCTTAAAAATAATGAGATCTAATAAACGTTGAATTAGGTTATTTGCTTTCTGGTATCTGAGCCTATAAAGTGCACTCAGGTCACAATTTCAAGTATTTCTCTGCAACCATGAGGTCTAGAAACTTTTTCTCTCCAAATGAAAGCTGAGGTTCTTTGTCTAATAACATGATCCCAGGAGCTGATCGTGGTTAATATTTGGTTTAAGAAAAACACCAAATATTGCAAGAGTTGGCAATGTTGCAGCATGGGCAAATAGGTTATAGAGGATTAAGAATTTTTTAAACAGTGATTTAATTTCCTTCCCCTCTCAATTTCTTGGGGTTTGATTTCTTGTGATATCATCATCCCACTAGTTCTAGAAATCTAGAATTTCAACAAAAATTACTACACGACCCCAGGAGGGGGGGACCGAAGCCTGAGCCCACCTGAGCCCCTCCGCTCTGGGCAGGGGCG
Organism: Mauremys mutica; assembly: GCF_020497125.1. Taxonomy (NCBI): domain Eukaryota; kingdom Metazoa; phylum Chordata; order Testudines; family Geoemydidae; genus Mauremys; species Mauremys mutica. The sequence goes on along the minus strand of NC_059074.1, from coordinate 160,907,752 downwards.
GCTCCAGGCCCTAGCACGCCAAGCGCGTGCTTGGGGCGGCATGCCACGGGGAGGCGCTCTGATGGTCGCCGGGAGGGCGGCAGGCGGCTCCGGTGGACCTCCCACAGGCGTGCCTGTGGAGGGTCCGCTGGTCCCGCGCGGCTTCAGTGGAGCCACGGGACCAGCGGACCCTCTGCAGGCACGTCTGCGGGAGGTCCACCGGAGCCACGGGACCGGTGACCGGCAGAGCGCCTCCCACGGCATGACGCCGTGCTTGGGGCGGCAAAATGGCTAGAGCTGTCCCTGGCTCTGGGCGGGGAGGCGAAAGCTGAAACCCAAGGGCTTCAGGCCTGGGCAGTGGGGCTCAGGCTTTGGTTCTGGCCCTGGGCGGTGGGGCTTCAGCCCCAGGCCCCAGCAAGTCTAAGGCCAGCCCTGGCAACCCCATTAAAACGGGGTTGCAACCGCAGTTTGAGAACTGCTAGCCTGGAACAGAGTGTACAAGACCTGAAGCGACTATTTTTTTTAAAACTTAGCCTTTTAACGTTTATGTAATAAAGAAGCAAAAATGGGCAAAAGCACACCTTTTCTTTGTTAGTAGGTCACCTTTAAATTAAGTTCTTGTTTACCTATTCCGAGTGCCTTCAGTGATCGTTACAAACCCTGTGTCATTGAACAGAATAATGCTGCGGACCGCTGTTCTGGACAGAGCAGTTTAATGGCAATTATAACTCTCCACGGATTCACAGGAAATGTTAGAGCACTCATGATTGTTATTGGTTTCACCTGCACAACTTGCTCCACTACAGAGAAGTACACAGCATGCTTTGCAGTGGTATGCTTCAGAAAAGGCCTCGACACACAGTAACACATACTTTTATAAGCCACTTACAGAGCTTTGCTAGTCACAGTCCAGCATTAGCTTAAGAAACGAGCAACCCGTTAGAGATCCTCTGCCTGCCTGCCCAGACCACAGTGCAAAAGGGGGAGATTGTGTCCTGCTATCTTTAAAATATGGTATTTTTTCTCACTTCAACTTTTTCTGTGTTTCATTTCTCTAGCCCCCTGCTCACTATTCATTGTTCACCCTTTATCCTCCCGTCCCTCAGGCAAACTTAGTGCTAACATCTATAAGCTTCACAAGTCACCTCTTCATGGCCTGCCTTGGAGACTTTTTTTACTTCAAGCAGCACTAGAGGCCCAGAGAGGAGTCTGTATATTTAATGAGGTTTTAAAAGACCTAATAGATGCAAATTGGCATTGGTAGGAGGCTGTGTTTTTTGGGGAGAGGTATTTAGTCTGGGCTTATGAGAGGTGGTAGGGCTGCTTCTGGAATCATAGGGGCTCACCTCTGCCATAATACTACTCACCCTGGTAACCAAAGGTGTCATTTGTGTATTTGATGTATTAAGAAGCCAAATAGCAAGATCTCTGACTCCAGCTGGCTGAAAACACCGGCACATAGAACCATGCTGTGCCTTTGATCCTTGAGAGCAACACGCAAGGATCTCCATGAAAGCTGTGTCCATGGATTGAGACCAGTGCAGAATTGTCCTTTAGTGTCATCAGCTGGGCGGAATTCAAAGTTCTGTGCGAGTTAGCAATGCTCATTGTTCTCTGGTACCGCCTTATGTCAAGGATTAGCTCTCTGACAGGAACAATACTAGAGCTGTTACCTGAACAGGGAGAGTAGGGAGTGTAATTTGTCACGAGTGATCTTTAATCCAGATTCTGTGTCAAGCCCCTGCAGTGGGATGTTTCTCTGCATTTCAGATGCGTACCTGTTTGAACTCAACAGCTCAATGGCCATTTTGCATGATTTTTTTAAGTGTAAGGCAGCAGGAGTATTATATTTTTCTAAATTTTTTAAAAACGCATTGCACTTTCATCTGCGGATCTTACCAGGCTTTACAATCATTGCGAGGTGTCTTTTATCCCTGTACTGCAGGCCTTTATCAGCTTCCCCAGAGCATGCACAGCTCCGCTGTGATTATTCAAGTTCTGTGGGTACCACTCAATATGTTTGGATAATTGGGGTTACAGAAAATTGAAGGAATTTTCAATTGAACTAATAGAAGATGGGGAACAAGTCACTGTGTCAATGATTGGATATTTGCTTAAAATAATCAAGGTTGTATTTGCTTGATGATGGTAAATTCAGAGTCCAGGATTTACTGCTGTCAGTGTAAAAAGATGCTTTTCAGTGGTGCTAGAACCTTGCTACACTGCTGGATAATGGATGAAGCCACATATCGATTTAGCTGACTTTTTTATTACAATAAATGAAGGCCTGCTGAAAATCTACAAATCTGCATAAGTGGTTCCCCATAAAGGAAGTGCCTTGTGAATGAGACCCATTATCTTGCTGCTTTGCAGAAGTGTTCTCTGCTAGAAGGCATTCATTATTAATGACCCTATTTTTATTTCTATCATTGCCAATTATTCACCAGAGGTTCCCCCCATGTTCATTACATTGAGTTCAGTTCCAGTGCATGACTCACTGAACGTATTGGTTTCTTTGAAGATTATAAATGGAAGCCGTGATGCTTTTATCCACCTCGCCTCCTTTTCAATGGATATTTTGAATCTATTGTTTGTTCTGTTTAGAGGAAATTTAGAAAAGTGTGTGTGTGTGAATTTTGATCTCCTCTGGGCCAATTCATCCTGAAAGACATGTGATTCCCTGACTGAAAGGTATAGAAGGTGAATGAATTTGTGGCATTGTCTTCCCTCCTCTCCTGTGTTTTGCAGAACTGAAGGAACTGTGTATTGTTACGGAAAGACAGCCTCAAAACTCAGGAAACCCTTATTCCCAGGCTTGTCCACTAACCACTGGGCCACACCTCTGTACACTGGGCAGTAGTTTGTGATGTTGGATAATTATGGCCATCAAAGGAATATGCATAAGACAAATCACTCCAGAACACTTATGAACCCAAAAATATTTTTCATCAGGAGTTTCCAGGGTTCACAATCATGAACTCTCACAGTGAGTGTGTTTAGAATCAGAGGAGCCTGGCAGCTAAGGACCCACACCTGAGTCTCTGATGCTCTGGCTTTTGTACTTGTTGCAGCCCATTCTCGGAAAGAACTGAACAATTTTAGCAGAAAGTTTCTAAAAATGTACAGCCCGAGGCAAACACCTGATATGGAAATGTTCAGACTGTACTGTTAAAGTTTGACAACATTATAAGCAACTGAAAACATGGTCTTATAATGGAAAGCGTCAGGTTACCTTAACTACAGGTGGCACAGCCTGCTCTGCCTATAATTAAATTAGAATCCAGTTAAAACCTGCAGCTCTGTTTGTATTGTAACTAAATCAGATTGTTGTTCTTGTACAGGTTGTTGCAAATCTTTTTGTCTCAGAGGGAATTTATGTATTTGGCTCCTGGATTACATGGGTGTGTCTGAAAATAAAATAAAATAAAACTGCCTGATAAGTTAGTTACTAGCGGTATTTTCAGGAGGTCTTGCGTGTATAAATCGCCTCTCTCAGGACATGCGAAATACTAATTCAGCTCTATACTGGATTTCTCACATCGCAGCAGGAGGAAGGAGATCATGCAGAGGCTGCTGTTTTCCTGGCTCTTGTTATTTTTCCTGTAGTTTCACCAGACCAGGCTACAGAGGAAGTCAGGGTTAAATGTAACAAACACTCTATTAGGCTGAGCTAAACAAAAGAGCTTTTACCTCAGGGCTTGAGGATTTGGGGAACTGTGGATTCCAGTTCTGTTTAGGCTTTGAAATGATTGTTCTCTAAATTTATTCTGCGTATACAGTCACGTGTGCCCTCCCTAGGTTCAGATCACTGGCCGTTATCACTGCAGTGTATAATCAAGGAGCTACTGCTGCCTGGATGCATAACGCTGTTAAAATGTGCAGGGCTGTTCTCCTCCATGTTCTAATTGTATTTCTAATTCTAACTCTAAAAGCAAAACCGCTCCACATTCAAGTCCTACCTTTGGTGATGCCCACAAGAAGTGAGCAAACAAACTCTCAAAATTATTCTCTCCTAATCTCCAGTCCTGTCTGCTGTGTCTTTCAGCCTGTACGTGTTGGAGAGCACAGACTGTATTTTGTGATTTGCTCAGTGAAGAAGACTTAACACACAACAGAATGTTGAGTCATTGTTTTGTTGAGCTTGTGGAAGCAAGTGGCAATTTTAACCACAAAGAACTGTGTTCTCTGTGAAGCTTTTTGGCCAGGATAAAAATGCATGATCTGCAGACGCTTAATAAGCAGTGGCTTGTAACATCATTTTAGGCTCTCAGCAATGTAGGGCAGGGCCTGTGTCTTCCTGTGTGTATATATCATATATACTGTCTGTGGCTTATGTTCATTTGTTTTAATTGCTGGGTATAAGTATTATCCTTTTGGGGGAAGCGCTTGCTGACTGCGCCTGTGTTGTAGTTTTAATGGAGGGTTCCTTCCTTTTGCTAAGGTGCACCCAAGCTAATGTGTTAGAAGTTTGGTTTCCTTGATACTGTTTTTCATGTGACTGCATGCTCCTGTGGCTTAGGGACCCCTGTGTTCACACCCTGCACGCTACTGCAAATAAGGCTGTCAGATTCGTACACAATATGCCTGGTGAAATATCATTTGAAAACTAACACCACACTGGTCAACAATATCATTGTTAAATGTGTGTGACAATACTGTGTGGAATTATGGATACTCAGGAATATTATGCTTTGAAATCTGTGCCTAAAAGGTGTTTGAACCAGGCATGTCAGGGGAAGCTGATAAACATCTTTCCTCAACACAAAGGAAAGAGGCCAACAAACAAACCAGGTGTGGCCAAATTCAATGGGCTATTTGTATTGGAGGCTGCAGGAGGAGAACATTTACATTGTAAAATTGCAGCAGGAACTAACACATTGGAACACACCAGCGAACACTTTAATCAAGATGGAGCTGGGCCTCTAGAGGAGACAGGAGCCTCCAAGGAATCAATTTGACCTGTGAAACAAAGGCAGATCAGTGCAGTGCTGTGTTTGATGGGAAGGGTGTGTTAACTCCAATTAAAAAGCTGTAATGTAGCGACTCTTTAAAAGAGCAGCAAACTTTGTACAGTGGTAGGGGCTGTGCATAGCAGAGAAAGGAGCTTGGGGACTGGAGCTCACTGACTGACTGTTATCTGCTAGGCTGCTGGGCTGGGAGATCCTTGAGGAGTTTTCTGGTGAGGGAGACAGGCTGGTGTGGCAGGGGAGCTGATGCACAGGCTAATCTCCAGAAAAGCTCGCTCTTGCTGAGGCAGAGTGTTCACAGTTCTGGAAGTTCTCAGCAGCATGTTACAGCTACTAATCTTCGAATGGGCTTAATATTAGTGCCATATACAATTAGAAAATTCATATTTATCAAGGAGCACAGAAGATTTTTTTTGTACTTCAGATGTATTTAGGAGATGGCCTGTCTAATTTTTGCCATGATGCTGGCTCAGACCTTATTTCTATGGGGGCCTCGTGCTTTCTTCAAAAGCAATTTCCTTGTAGCCCAATGGGACTGGAAAGCTGAGTGATCAGACAATGAGTGTGGTGCGAAGGTGGGGTGCCATTGCGTAATGGGATCCCTTGACAGACTTGCTAGTGTAGAGAGTTGAGCTTTCCTGGCATAGAGGGCAGAGTGCCATAATGTTGTGCTTTGGTATTGTGTAATGCAGGGATTGGCAACCTTTGGCACATGGCCCGTCAGGGAAATCCGCTGGCAGACAGGGATGGTTTGTTTACCTGCAGCATCTGCAGGTTCAGCCGATCGTGGCTCCAGGTCCACACCACTTCCCCCATTGGCCTGGAATGGCAAACCACAGCCAGTGGGAACTGCAATCGGCCGAACCTGCGGATGCTGCAGGTGAACAAACCCTCCCAGCCCGCCAGCAGATTTCCCTGATGGACCGCATGCCAAAGGTTGACGATCCCTAGTGTAATGTCTTGAGATCTCCTGGTACAGCACATGGGGTGTCTTTGTGTGTTGAGGTGTTCGGGCAGAGCAAACAGTCGCCCATTATAGTGAGAGCAGAAGTTTGGTTCCCATGCAATGCACTGGTTCAATGCCCTGGCAGTGCAGTACCTAGTCTGGCCAGATCATATATCTACCAGTCTTCAGGAGAAAAAAAAAACATGGGACATAATGTCCAAAGGGGATACATCTGGGGAGGAGGTGCTTCTCCTTTGCTCTTCTTTATTCTCCCAGCCGGATGCCACCCAGTTCTGCTTCTTGCTGGCTGCTGTGTTGTGAAGAAGGAGAAAGTGTTCTCTTGTGCTCCGGCTCTGCTCCAGCTCCAGGCAAAAACCTGCAGCTCCACTGCTCCAGAGCTGCTCCGCACTCCAGCTCTGGGCTCCGCTCCAAAGCCCTGCTCTTTTTGCACTGTCCTGGCTAGACCCACCCCTGTATGTGGCATCTCCTGCAAGGGAAGAGGAAGTGCTGCAGCATTCACGACAACATGGCTTTCTCTTGTGGAGGCAGTGCTAGTGGAGTGTGACGGAGTCACCAGCTGATGCAAAGAGGTATGAGGGTACTTATCATGGGAACGAAAGGGTTGAATGTGGAAAGAACCGGACCCATCTTCACCAAGAAGTATGGGTGGCTTAAAAAAATCAGTTAAAAAAAGCTCACTTCCCTTCCAAAGTTACTGTCAAATGTGCAGTGATGGAAGTGAGTAGGTGAAAGATGAATGGGGGCGGTTCTACACCCAGAATTCAGGTCAGCCTATAGGTTTGGCAGCATGAGGCTGCCGTAATAGCCCAACTCTGGATGATCAATAGTTAGCCTCCCAAGTTAGCTGGGCTAGTTCCAGTGATACCTGTGGTCAAACTGTGGCTTTATCATGGACACAGCACACATAGCAGAGGTGCAGCCTGTGACACCCAACTCTTCAGGGTTCCAATACTAATTAGACTAGCTACATTCTGCCTTTAATAAACCCTCTAATGGACAATGATACCGAGCTTTGGCTAATAAAATGCCATAATATGAAAGAAAATGAATAGTTCATGTTAGTAATTGCCTAACGGAACATTATCCAAAACAAAATAGAAATTGACTGTCCAAACCCTGCTATTCCTTAGTCTTTGTGACTGTTTGTAGAAGCAAGGAGCGGATGTAACGACCTCAAAGAGCAACAGTCAGGGACTAGCCGGTAAAAGAGACCAAATCCCCCTTTTCTCAAAGCTATTGCTAACAGAGAACTGGGAGAGTGGGAAATGGTCAGGGTACCACATAAAATTGGCTTGGAGACAGACCGGTGGGACTGGGGACATTAAGGGTAACAATCGTGTTCAAAACTCCCTCAAGAGATGGGCAGGCAGGTTGCTAGTATAATAGCAAGTTCCTCCACCCCACTCCATCCCATCTGAAGGAAACAGACAAAGAGACAGTTACGTGAAATCAGGAATTTGTTTCCTTTCTTTTAAAGCAAGGATAAGGTCATTTCCCCTGGGGACAGTACCTATGTCCTTTGCTCTAGCTACTCTGGGTTTTCATGCTTGCAATCATCTCATGCACCTTCTTGTTGAGGGCTCCTCCATGGACTCCGTTTTTGCCCATGAGGAAGATCAGGGCTCTGGGGGTCTTGCCAATACAGATGGACTTGCTGTCACCCTCCTTGGTTCTGGTGTCCATCACAGCATCTTTTTCCACAAGCAAGTAGTCGCGGATCACACTGCACTTCTTGCCAGCTATGGTGATACCAGTCTGCAGGAACCCCTTCCTGTCATGGCCTGTGATCACCCCCACTTCCTGAGGTGAGATAGCAGCCAGTAGGCCTCCTGGCTTGGAAGCCCACACTGATTTGTTGTCACTGTGCCCCACGATAGCTACATCTTCAATGTTCTTATCCTTTAGGATGGTGTTGATGTAGCTTTTCCAGTCACCCATCCTGCTTTGGTTATCAGAATGCTTCTGAAATGCTCTCAGCCAACTTGTTACCTCTTTGCTTGCCTTCTGAGCTTCAGGACTGGGTGCTTTCAAGCTAATTCTGGAGATTTGAACTGAGAGTTTGTTTGAACAGAAGTGTTCAAGCTGAGGAATCAAGAGGGTTCAGCAGACACTGCTCTTGCTTTGCCAGTCAAGGGAGATCTATTCCCATCACAAAACGGTCATGTGTATGCTTAGACAGTTGCTAAGAGTTTCTTTGTGATGTCAAAAGCACCTGGCATCACAACCTGTAGGCCATTATGATGTCATATCTCTCTCAAAGTAAAAGTATCCTTTATTCCCAAGAAATGTACAAGATGTTGACCCTTCTACTTCCTACAGCCAGGAGGGGTCATTCATACAAACTTCAGTTTTTTATTACCATCCCCAAAGAACATGGAAACTGCTCCATGTTGTGTATCACAGGTCTTGGTGGTGGAAGAATGAAAAGGAAAATGCAGATAGATGTATAGACATGACAAAACAAGATGAAAATGCAGAAGTCCCAGTACTGTAGTTGTTAAAGGTGTTAAAAATTAAAATTCTTTAAGTGAATATTGGATCAGATTCTGCCCCTAGAGAGTCCATGTTTCTTCTGAAGTGGAAAGTGGAGAATTCCTCTAGGAGGCAAAACCATCCTACCACCTGCCAGGCCTTTCTTGCCCTCTTCCAAAGTCCTAGTCTAGTGATACCATCTCTTGCTCTGGAGTGTTGAAGGAAACAGAACGTGTAGCCACGTTTACTTACACTTTGCTGCCAAAGTATTCTCTATTCTCTGCCTCACCCGTCAGTTGTGTGCTGTGCAAGGAAACTGATGCTGGATCTTGGGCAAAAACTCATCAGTATTAACTTGGCATGGCTGAAGGAGGTATTTAAAGTAGAAATGGGCCTAAACCAGTGGTTCCCAACATTTAACAACTCGTGAACCCCTTTCATGAAAATATCGAATCTCGTGAACCCACTCCTAAAAATGAATATTTTCAGGGATTTTATCCCTTACCTGAACATAAATTATAGAAGCAGTGATCTTGGAAATAATTTGGGTTTTTTATGACATGCTTATTACACACTATTTGTTATTACATTATTATTTATCATTACATTATTCATTTTTTTACATTATGAAAATGGCAACACTCTTCCAAGATTTTACTTTTGTAGCTCATATCACTTTGATTAATCCTCCTACATGTTTCATCAAGGAGTACCAGACATGAACCAGTATGAAGGTATTTAAGAAGCCAACTCACATATTTTCTCCCACAAGCATTTGGGTCTTGAGCAGTCCAGGCAAGTAACGCACGACTACAAAAAGGCTGAAACTTGTTCCACCAGGAAGTCATGGTCACAGGGCTTGGGCTGCTGGCCCCAGGACCTGGGGTCCCTAGGGATGGCTCTGTCCACCATTACAGAATTTTTTTCTGAGAACCCCCTGATACATTTTGCGAACCCCAGTTTGGGAACCACTGGCATAAGCCAACCCCCCCATATCTGATAATTTCTGGACTTTGGATCTGGATCTCAACTGTGTAGCTAGCCTCTATGTATGTAATGGGTTGAGCAAAACATCCACATACTTAATAGTTCAGGCCCATCTCTTAATATACAGATGTTATCTCTGGCTAATGTGAACAGACTTCTCTTAGCCTCTGAAACAGTAAATGAACATCTTATGGTGATTATGTGACCTCCTTCACAGCAAGTGCCCTGTCTATATCAACCCAGCTTTCTCGGCTCCCTCAGCATGCTACCATCAGTGCCAACCTGCATGGGAGCACTCTCAGCTCTTCTGTAGCAGTGCCTCCCTAATCCATACCACTTCTAACCTCCTGTCCATCCACCATGGTATATTGGATCACCCATGAAAACTACATGTAAAGAGTATCAACTTTGTAAAGCTATGGTGGAAGCAAAAATAATTCTCATTTTATTTCTATAAAATATAATTTCTGATTATTGAGAACATTGGCGGTGGCTATACAATCTTTGGTTATGGCACCTTTCCTCTTTCTCTCTTATTTTTTAGGTGGTACAAGTGTTGAACTCCTCTGTGAGGTAGGGAAAAAATGTGGATGTATGTGCGGCAGGAAGAATTCCTGGTGGGGAATGTGTTTCAGGCTAGGACTTCAATGAAAGCTGCTGGGTGTGCAGCACTTTAGGAAACCAGACAATTGATTTAAGCACCTGAAAAGGATTTAGGAGCCTAACAGGCACCCATTTTTTAATACCCTGTTGAGGGTGTAAGAAACTCGATCACATAACTGAGTCAACATGCTGAACACCTTGCCTTGAGGAACTGAACCCAGTGGTGGTCAACAGTTTCCTGACCACTGAGGACATGGTATCAGCAGATAAAATGCCACATGATAGTGGTAGGCAAAATAGCATGTTTCTTGAATTTGTCTTTGCTGCTGCCTAGATGTAGTATATAGCAAGGAGAGAGAATGTGGTTGGGAAAGTGATAGAGGAGGAGAGTTGGGAAGAAGTGGCTCTGGGGATCCCAACATTTCAGTGGAATCATGAGCCAGTTAACCTTAATCTGCCCTGGAAATAGCTGATTTGTGCCCATAACTGATTTGTGTATCAATACGGAAAAGTTTGGAGTTGCAGTCTGACAGCGACCTGTTGTCTCTCCCTCTGGTCCTGCTTTTGGAGATGGGCATAGGGCCAAGTCATGAGTTACATGGGCTGTGGAGTACCCAAAGAAGGACTAAAACAATGAGAAGTCCTTGTGGCACCTTAGAAACTAACAAATTTATTTGGGCATAAGCTTTTGTGGGCTAGAACCCACTTCATCAGATGCATGGAGTGAAAAATACAGGAGCAGGTATAAATACATGAAAGGATGGGGGTTGCTTTACCAAGTGTGAGGTCAATCTAATGAGATAACTCAATTAACAGTAGGATACCAAGGGAGGAAAAATAACTTTTGTAGTGGTAAGAGAGTGGCCCATTACAGACAGTTGACAAGAAGGTGTGAGTAACAGTAGGGAGAAATTAGTATTGGGGAAATTAAGTTTAGGTTAGGTTTTGCCTTTGCTTCTATATGTAAGCTCAGTATGATGTTGGTTGGACATGACAAATTTCCAATTTTGAAGTGAGAAATTAATGTCTCAGGGAAACTTTATAGAGAAGTCAACTATCAAGTGGTATTGGTCTCTCAGTGAAGATTGTTACACAATAGAAGAGGTATTTTACAGTAACTGGTGTGGGCTGACTATGATCAGTCATGTTGCAAATACATAACTATACCAGAACCGAACTGCGCTTTCAAGTGTAGCTTTTTTTTTTCCTGGCTAAGGGAACAAAGTATCAACAGAGAGTTTAATGTTAGATATCCCAGCTAAAACTCAGTGGACATATGGTAGCTGGGAGAACCTCTGCATAGCTCTACCAGCAGGCTGTGAGGCCTGGTTTGCGCTACACAATTAGGTCCTCCTAAGGCAGCTTATGTCCACCTAATTATGTCAGTGTACAAACTAGAGCCTTGTCCTGCCCATGTAAGTGCCCTGCTACACTGACCTAACTCCACCTCCATGAGAGAAGTAGGGCTTCTGTCAGTGTAGTTAGGGCGACAATGTCTGTGTACACACTGTTTTAGTTACCTCTACAGTTGGCTGCCTTGTCTACTTCACAGCTCTATGCGCGAGCCATGAAATTGACAAGAAACTCTGTCTCCTTGCTTCCAACCTGGCTGCTGTCTGGAGGCTCCCGACTCAGGTAGCCAAGAAGCCAGGTAGGCTGCCCTCCTGTTCCTACCCTGGAGTGGGGAGCCAAGAGCATGGGGGAAGGGGGCAAGTGGGCTCCCAGGGGGGAGCTGACCTCAGTCCCCCACACTGCCCCTCTTTAGTCTGCGGAAGCGCTCCTGGTGAGCGCACGCACCCCCAACGGGAGGAGGGTTGTGTGGATATCAGCCACTGCGGTGATTACTTAAGTCTCTAGTGTAGACATGCGCTCAGTCTCGTCTCGTCTAGTTTCGCCGCCCTAGAGATCCGCTGACTTCCCTGGCGTGGTTCGCGGCTTTACACCATTGTCAGGGAGACCCAGGTTCCTTCCCCTGATGAGGGAGTCGCCGCAGGCCCGTCCCGTTGCAGTGGGAATTAGGGCCGCGCTCCGCATCCCCCCGTAGCCCTCGGGGTGTCTGGGACGGGGGCGGCGATTTCCAGCTTTCAGCCCAGGAGCCGCGGACGCAGCGCTAGGAACGGACGTGCCCGGGCGAGGGGCGCAGGCAGGGGCTCTTTCCAGGGCCCGGGAAGCGGGGCTTGGCGGGGACACGAGCCGGGCGGCTGGGGGGCTCCGGCCCGGCCCCGGGGGGGCGGGGGCGGGACTGTGCGAGCCCGGACCCGCCCCCGTCCTCATCAGCCGCGGCCTCCGCCCCCTCGCCTCAGTCGCCATGAGCGGATCCAGCGGGGCCCTGGGGGGCTTCGGCCTCCTCCCGCCGCTGCCCCAGTCGCGGGCCGCCTGGCTCGGCGCCGCGGGCGCGCTGGCCCTGGCCGCCCTGCTGGGGGCCGCGGTGTGGCGCTGGGCCGGGCGGCGGGCGGGCAGCGCCCGGCTGCAGCGGGTGGGGACGGTGTCCGGCCTCTTCCTCTACCCGGTGAAGTCCTGCGGCGGGGTGGCCCTGCAGCGGGCCGAGGTGACGGCGCTGGGGCTGCGCAGCGGGGCGATGCGGGACAGGTACCGCCGGGGCCGCTCCCGGGGCGCTGCGGGAGAGCGGGCGCCATGCTGCGAAGCCCGCGGGCGGGGCGGGGCTTGGCTCCGCCCTGGGGGGCCCGGCCACGGGCTGGTTCTCTCCGCTTTGGGCTGGCGTCGCCAGGCCCGTTATACCCTCCCGCTCAGGCAGTGTCACCCCTTGTCTGCCCGCCTAGCCTCCGCCGCCCCCTGCCGGGGAAGGGGAGCAGGTGGTTCCGCCTGAGTAGGTAACTGGACACTACATGGGGTGGGGGCTGAGTTACCACAGCGAATTCTTCCCTGGGTGTCTGGCTGGTGAGTCTTGCCCACATGCTCAGGGTTTAGCTGATCACCATATTTGGGGTCAGGCGGGAATTTTCCTCCAGGGCAGATTGGCAGAGGCCCTGGGGGGTTTTCGCCTTCCTTTGCAGCATGGGGCACGGGTCACTTGCTGGAGGGTTCTCTGCACCTTGAAGTCTTTAAACCGCAAGTTGAGGTCTTCAGTAGCTCAGACATAGGTCAGGGGTTTGTTACAGGAGTGGGTGAGTGAGGTTCTGTGGCCTGCGTTGTGCAGGAGGTCAGACTAGATGATCATAATGGTCCATTCTGACCTTAAAGTTTTAAGTCTAACTATTTCAAGGGCCCTTGCAAGGTGAAGTGGGCAGTTAACCCCATACTGTGCCACGGGGAGGCCCTGACTAGAAGCAGCGCTCTGTCTGTGTAGCTCTCATGCAGCTCTCTCACCAGCAGATGTTGGTCCAATAAAAGAGATTCCCTCACCTACCTGATCTCTCTGATTCACCTAAGGTCATCTAGAATAAAACTCAAGATGTGCCTCTCTGCTAACTCATGTTTAAGGCTACGATTTTGTCATGAACATTTTTAGTAAAAGTCGAGAACAGGTCATGGGCAATTAACAAAAATTCAGGGAAGCTGTGACCTGCCCCAGACTTTTACTAAAATGTTCATGACAAAATGGGCAGGGAGGAGGGTCAAGCACCCTGCCCTGCTGTGGCTGGGAGGGACCCCACCTGTGGCAGCTGGGGAGCTCCAGGGGATTCTCCTACTGGCAGTGGCAGCTGAGGATTTGCTGGGGATGCCCCCTCATGCTGCTGCCCATGGCGGCTAGGTAACTCCGGGGGTTCCCAGCACCCATGGACTGGACAGCTCTGGGGGATCCCCCGCCACCCATGGCAGCCGAGGAGCTGCTGAAGATCCCCCACCACCCACAGCGGCTGGTGAGCTCTCGGGATTTCCCCCACCTGCCCCTATGGTGACTGGGGGGCTGCTGGGGACCCCCTCCCCTGTTGCGGCTGGGGGGCTGCTGGGGACCCCTGCCACTTTGGGCAACAGGGGTACCCTGCAGCTCCCACCGGCTGCGGGCTGAAGTCACACAGATCTGCAGAAGTCACAGATTCTGTGACTTCCGTGCCGTGACCAAATCAGAGCCTTACTCATGTTTAGCCTCTAGAAGTGAGAATTTTCATAAATATACTGTGTATACCTGCACTGCTTGTGTTCACAAGTTTGTTAGTTGCACTGCAGCAAAAAAGCTTTGATTTAAAAAAAAAAAAAGTTGTGCTATAGCTTATTAGTTTTAGTAATAGTCTCTTTAATGAGAAACTTCAGTGCGTTGTATAAGGGCATAAAGGGAGGGAAATCAGACTTATTAAGGAAAAACATGAGTAGTTATGATATGAAGATAATTTCTAAGCTCTGTGCATCAGGAAATCTCTCTCTTTGCGCCCCAGTGCCTTGATCATTGATGGTGCTGTGTATGTAAAATGTTTAATGTATTTTGTTCCCTTTTAAACTACAGGTTTTGGCTTCTGATTACTGAGGATGGACATATGGTTACTGCCCGACAGGAGCCTCAGCTGGTTCTGATTTCTGTAAACTGTGAAAATGGCTATTTAACATTGAATGCTCCAGAAATGAAGGAACTGCGTGTTCCAGTCAAACTTTCCAGGAAGAATGCAGTGCACAATTGCAGGTATTATAGGAAGATTTTTCTTTTTGAAGTACTAATTTCAATTTAATATGCTTTTCTTTCAATTTTACAAAGAAAGTGTAATATACCTTAATAGGCTTGATGCAGGAATTACTGGGTGAAATCTATGGTCTGTGTTATGCAAGAGGTCAGGCAATGTTATCATAATGGTCCCTTCTGGCCTTAATTTATTAATAAGTCCACTTATTATTGAAGTCAAATTTTAGGAGATGACATCAAGGTTATCAGAAATTATACACTATATCTACCAAATTACCCATGCATATTTACTGTCTGTTCTGCATTTAGCTTGGCTGGGTGTTTGCATTTGAAAATCTTGGTCATGTATGTAGCTATTTCTTGATTTCCAATAAGCAAATTCTGTGTGATGTGCATCATTGCATAGAATTGGTAAATTGGAATTTGTGACATTAGGTATTTTACCTGTACTGAAATCTACCTTGGAAAATGGTCAGTGCCTAGCAGAAAAGGTAAGTACGCTTTTTCCCTGTTAAAATGTCAGTTATGTTTAAGAATATTGAGGCAGCTCTAAATGTTGGTAACCTACCTGAGCGTGGTGCTGTGGGCTTCTCCCGTGGATAGCAGAAGACATAGAGTACCAATTCTTCTAGCTGCTGGAGCTGAGAATAAAGCAGCTTTATAAGGAACTATATTTGCCAGTTCTAACTGTAAATTGTTGGTATGGAAACTACAGTTAACGTAGTTTTTTTTTAAATTTACGTATTAATATAAATTGATGATGCTGTTTATGATGGAAAGCTTGTGGGGGGGGGAATAGCGTTATCTTTTAAAAATCTGTCTAGTATGTATGTATATAAGATCTGATCCACAATATTTCACTTTTCAGAGATAACGTCTTATTAAAAAAAAAGTTTGTAGCCCCTCCTCTGTGCTGTGGTTCAAGTCCTCGCCCTTCTATTTGGTGCTTGCTATCACTGATATTTGGAGTGGCGTTTCCTTCCAGGGTTAGGTTCTGGGTTCTTTTCTGGTGCCTGGTACCTCCATCCAAGGGGACTCATTGCTGTGCTGTTCTTTGAGAGAAATAAATGAGAATGCTAAGGATTGACCCACCCAAAATAACAGCCTAACAAAGGGGGGACTTTATTGGGTACAAGAAAATAGGATCTGGTGAAGGAAGGGACTAAGATTATATAAGTAAATGAAGTAATAAATAAACCAGTCATTAACTTGTCAATACTCACAACTCATCCTAACCCCTGACTCCATCCCTGGCACCTTTTCAGGCAAATTGTATGTTAAGGCTGAGTCCTGAGATGCAGTGTTGCAGTGCTGTTTTTTTGGCCAGATTAAACAAAGAAGCCTTCTTACTCTATCTTCATCCGGGGATTGCGGGGGCAGGGTCCTGTCCTGCCTCCTACCAGACTTGCTGATTATGTGGAAAAAGTAGCCCCAAAATCGCTAGCCACCACCATTGGGCTCCTTTGGAATCTCCTGTGGGCTGCTTGTGTCCACCCAGCTGGGAAATTTCTGTGCTGGGAGGCAAGGCTGGGGCCCCAGTCCTGCAGCCTGAAATAGCGGAAGGGAGGTGGAGCTGCTGGCAGTGGAGGGTGAAGGGCAAAGAGCTAGGGCTGTGAGACAGATGGATCTGCAACTCCCCTCCTCCTCTGGCAGGCAGCCTGCCTTGGGAAAGCCTGTGACAATGCCAAGCAGGCCTTCCTTGTGGCGGGGCTTAGAGCTGGAGTCTGTAGGGTAGCAGCCGGAGAGGTAAGTTACTAAGTAACCTCCCTCAGGACTGCACTGGGACAAAGGGTGGCCCTAGAGCTTCTTGGGCTGGGGGAGAGCGGCCCCATAGGTTTGTTTCCTTGCCCTGATGGAGAGAAGAGTTAGTTCCCTGTAGATTCCTGTCCCTCTGTGCAGTCTCTTCATCCAAGACTTCCACCAGGCCTCATGCTATGCTGACTCCCCCTATCCTTAGCCTGTAGCAGTGGTTCTCAAACAGGGGTACGTGTATCCATGAGGGTACACAGACATTTTCCAGTGGGTGCATCAACTCATCTAGATATTTGCCTAGTTTTACAGCAGGCTATATAAAAAGCACTAGTGAAGTTGGTACTAAAATTTCATAGAGACAATGACTTGTTTATACTGCTCTATATACTGTATGCTGAAATGTAAATACAATATTTATATTACAATTGATTTATTTTACAATTATATGATAAAGTAAGCAATGGTTCAGTGATAGTGTGCTGTGAAACTTTTGTATTTTTATGTCTGATTGTGTAAGTAAGTAGTTTTTAAGTGAGGTGAAACTTGGGGTCCACAGGACGAATCAAACTCCTAAAAGTTGTACACTAATCTGGAAAGGTTGAGAGCCACTGGCCTGCAGGGCTGGATTAATCCATCACCAGATCCTAGGCAGACATACACTTCTGGGCCCCTGTTTTATAATTTGAATAAGAATATACTTCAATGATGTTCCCTGCCATACATACCACTGCAGTAAATTCGCATCCCAGCTTGTTCAGTCCTATTGGAAAAGGAATTGGTTTCATTACCCAGCCAGTACCCCCCTTTCTCCTTGACTCTATTGGGAAGGCAATGTAAATCTCAACTGTGTGTGAGGACTGTCTTGGTCTGTTCATCCACTGGTGCAGATTTGTGCATGAATTGAAAGAACTTCACTCGCTCGAGTGAGCAGTGTTGCAATCTGGTGCATGGGGTCACAATCACAACACCCCTTCAGTATGTCCTGGTTGCCATTCTGTCATGATGGAATGAATCTGCATCGGGGTGTTTATACAGAAACAACAACCTCCACCACCACCCCACAAACAACCCCCATACTACACATTTTAGGCCCCCCATGTGAACTTACCGTGGCTCCCAGGAAACGGCCACTAGGTCCCTGCAGCCCCATGGCACATGGGTGACCAGGGAGGCTCCGCGCCCTGCCCTTGCACCCACAGGCGCCACCCCCGCAGTTCCCATTGGTCGTGGTTCCGGCCAATGGGAGCTGCGGAGTCTGCTCTGGGGGCAGGGGCAGCGTGCGGCACCTCCCTGACTGCCCATGCACTTAGGGGCCGCAGGGACCTGGCGGCTGCTTCCAGGAACCACGAGGAGCAAGGGTAGGCAGGGAGCTTGCCTTCACCCTGGACCCCAGCTGTGCTGCTGACCGGACTTTTAATGGCCCAGTCAGCAGTGCTGTCTGGAGCCACAAGGGTCCCTTTTCAACCGGATGGTCCCGGCAAAAACTGGACACCTGGCAACCCTAACTGCCATAGAGCTATGGCTCCCTTTGTGTGGAGTGGGATTTTCACAGGGACTGCGGGGGTGGCTCCCACAGTTAAGTGTGAAAACTGAAACTAAAACAATGTCTCAGGCTGTGCAGTGTTGGGGGCTGTGCTGCTCTGGCTGTCACTTATCTAGCTCACCCCATGCATAAGCAGGGGCGGCTCTAGGAATTTGGCCACCCCAAACAGGGCGGCATGCCGCAGGGGGCGTGCTGCCGGTCCCACGGCTCCGGGGGACCTCTTCCAGACGCGCCTGCGGAGGGTGCGCTGGGAGGGCGGCAGGCGGCTCCGGTGGACCTTCCGCAGTCATGCCTGCAGGAGGTCCACCGGAGCCGTGGGACCAGCGAATCCTCCGCAGTCATGCCTGCAGGAGGTCCACCGGAACCACGGGACCAGCGAACCCTCCGCAGGCATTTCTGCGGGAGGTCCACCGGGGCTGTGGGACCAGCGGACCCTCTGCAGTCATGCCTGCGGGAGGTCCGCCGGAGCCGCCTGCCACCCTGCCGGCAAAATGCCGCCCCAAGCGCGCGCTTGGTGCGCTGGGGTCTGGAGCTGGCCCTGTGCATAAGCCTCCCTTTTTGCCTCAGCAGGAGTTTCAGATACCTGCTGTCCCCACCCCTTACTCCACTCAGGCTGAGCAATGGTGTCAGAGGGCTCTGGTAGCCATTATAGTTGTTGTCCTGCTGGTAGGGCCTCCTAGAGGCTCAGTACGGAGCTCCAAGAGCTGGCAAACTCAGCTCTTGGAGCTCCATACACATTACTTTCAGAAACTTGATAGTGACATTAGAAAGAGATGATTTAAAATAGCTGAGCTGCGTAAACCAAAATTATAAACATAAGCAATTCTGTTGCATTTTTCACTTGTAGATCTCAGTGCTTTATAAAGGTACCATCCCTATGTTACAAGTACTGAAAACTGAACCACGGAGAAGGTGATTTATCAAAGGGAAAATTGTGAGCCAGTGGTAGAGATGGAAAGAGAACTCAGGTCTTATGACTCCCAATTAAATGTCATATCCACTGGATTATGTTGCTTCATTTAAGACTAATTTGGTTTTCCCTCTTTTCCCAGTTAAGAGCTCCCGTACAGTGTTTGGGGAGGCACAGCCTTCCCTACCCAGCCCTCCATACACTTGTGCAATCCCGATGTGGCCCTCGGGCCAAAAAGTTTGTCCACCCCTGATTTATAGCCTGTTGTTGAGAGCTTTTGCCACCCACGTGGAGTTTTCATGTCAAATCCTCAACTCCAGTTAATATAGAGAATATCTCATTTAGAATTACTAATGTTGAGGATCACAACTTGAACACGAGTCAGCAAAGCGATGCTGTTGCAAAAAAAAGCCAATGCCATCTTAGGTTGCATTAACAGAGGCATAGCAAGCAAGTCACGTAGTACCACTCTACTCAGCACTGGTTAGGCCTCAGCTGAATACTGTGTCCAATTTTGGTCATAAATGTATGGAAAGGAGAGAAACCAGAAAGGATCCATAAGTAAGTGACAAAAAAGATCAAAGGGATGGAATGCAACTAATCTGAGCAAAGGCTGAAGAAACTGGGTATGTTTAGTTTGGAAAAGAGGAGATTAAGGGGATATCATAGTGGACTTCAGAAAGTTGAAAAGCTGCCATGAAAAAGATGGAGAAAAGTTGTTCTCTTTTGCCACAGAGGGGAGGGCAGGACAAGAGTCATGGGTTCGAACTACAACATAGCAGATTTAGATTAAATCTCAGGGAAAACTTCCCAACTGTAAGAACAGTAGGACAATGGAACAGTTTGCTTAGGGAGGTTAAGGATGCTTCTTCACTGGAAGTTTTCAGAAAGAGGCTTGACAGACATTTGTCTTAGAGGGTTTAGACACAACAAATCCTGCATCTTGGTGGGGGGGTTAGACTAGATGATCCTTGTGGTCCCTTCTGACATTATGGTTCTGTGATTCTATCTCATTCCATAACTTGGGGCTTTGCACACATTTATAGTAGGGGGTACTTCAGAGAGACAAGTTTCATATACACCTCTACCCCGGTATAACACGACCCGATATAACACAAATTCGGATATAACATGGTAAAGCAGCACTCTGGGGGGCAGTGCTGTGCACTCAGGTGGATCAAAGCAAGTTTGATATAACGCGGTTGCACCTTTAACGTGGTAAGATTTTTTTGGCTCCCGAGGACAGCATTCTATCGAGGTAGAGGTGTATCACCCTATTTTTACCTCCCTGTGTTGAGGGAAAATGTTGGACTTACACAACCCTCCCCGAAAATGAGGGGTTATTTTATCAGGAACCGCAGGATCAAAAGACTACATTTGTTTCATGCACTCTACTCTGGCTTCTGAACTGACAAACCCATTCTCAAGTTGATTTGACTGAGTATGTGGATTTAAAAAAAAAAGATGCAATATCCGCTTTAAACAGAAACCATCTTGCAGCCTTAACTATGGTATGTCTATCCTTGCCCTTAATAAAAAATGCTTAAGGAACAGAAAGACTGTCTTTAGTGGTGATAAAAGTGTCACCCGATATATTCTTTTGGTGGCATAATCTCTCATTTTTGTCTAAATTCTCATGCTTCTACAATTTGAGGCAAAACTTCCTTAATCACAAGGGAAGGGATTAACAAATGTTGATTGACAGTAACTAACTGCTCTTGTCATTCAGTTGCTTAAATTGATCAAATCTAAATTGGTGTATTTTTTGGTAAAGGCTTTCTGTCTTTTAGAAATGAAAAGTGGAATGGAATTATACTTGGTATTATTGACACAAGTGTGTAGAATAAATCTCACTTTTTTCTTTTAAATCTAGCATGGCAAACAGATGTTGTGTATTACAGTACATCGTTATGACAGTTAACTCAGCCTAACTTGTTCAGTCCCTAACAGGCGGGAAATGTGATTACTTTATTTATCTGTACCACTGCTCTGGTTGCCTGTCTGCAAGGAACTGGCATTGTATGTACTAGATTTGTTTGGATTTTTTAAACATTTGCAGAGAATGTATTAATGGGTCCAGAATTTAATTTAGAATTATCTGGAATCCAAAAGTTCCATATTGAATTTCTTTATCACCACTCAGAGAGCTCATTGACTGCATCTTTTTCTTTGTTTTATGAAAGCGAGATGTTTGATTTTTGAATTGTAGAGATGAAAATAAGTCCACTTGAGTTCTCTGCTTTTAAACTAACTCACGCTTCTTTTAGGCTGTTTGGATTGGATATCCAAGGCAGGGACTGTGGAGATGAGGCAGCTCAGTGGTTCGCCACCTTCTTGAATACACAGTCATATCGACTGGTGCACTTTGAGTCACAGATGGCGCCTAGGAAATCCAGAGACATATTCACCACTTTCCGATCCAAGGATGAGGTTAGATGAAAGTTTGTGTGTGTGTCTTCCTCCCCCACTCAACCCTCCTATTGTAATTGTTCTATGGGGAGGCATGTACAACTTACTGAAGTACCTATTTCAAGCATATGAGCAGTCCCATGGGTTTTGGTGGGATTGTTTACTTGCTTAAATAAATTGTGTTTTAAATCAATTAAACTTATTGAACATGAAGAGCTACAGAATCTGAGGCTGCCATTTTGACAAGAAGTGACCCAGCATGTGACCAAGGGGAACTCCTGATACAGTTTAATGAATGAGAGATGCTGGAGTTCTTGAAGGCAGTTTATTGGTGAACTCAATGTGTGCTGAAACTCCCTCTGCTGTCTGTATCCCCAGTTATGTGCAGCACTGTTCTAATATGAACTGTCGTTATTGCTATTTTGTTTACAGATACTAGGCTGGATTGAGCCCTAAATCAGAGGTTTGTGCTTCCACTGAGGATAGCCCACACAAAAGAGGGTTATGGCAGCACAAGATGCGCACAATCCTCTCTCCCCTGGAGTGGGCCTGCAACCACTGAATTAGAAACAGGGTACAAGGGCAGGGAAGTCGGGTGATGTGCTAAATCAGTGCACTCCTGTGGCAGCCTCTGCTCCCAGTGAACAGCTGTCCTTTCTCCTTCTCGTTCCCATCCTCCACTTTACCTCCCCTAAGCAAAATCCTTAAGGGAGCAGGATGTTGAAAACAGTATCTCTCCTTCTCCAGGTCAGAGTTCCCCAGGGGGCATAGTTGGCTCTGGTAGTGCAGGGAGATGCAGATTGAGTACCCTGCCCTGCAACTGTGAGCGTTATTGTTTATTGAGCATCAGCATTTTACCTGGTGTGGCATAAACAGAAAACAAGTACAAGAAGTTATAATAAAATCTCTACTCTCTGTGTGCATCTTCCCGACAAGTAAATGAAGACTAATTAAGACCATTAAGACCATTTCAATGAAGCACTCACTGAAACTGAAGATACTGTATGTATTTGGCTAAGCAAGGTGTTAATGTACGTACGCAGATGTACGTAGGCAGGGAGCACAGAGCGGTGGTGTTGGTGTTAATATGGAGGACAGAGCAATGTAAACATTTCATTGCACATTTTCACTTATTTGAGAGGGGGAGGGCATAGACTATCTTTCATTTTACATATTTTCTACAATGCGTGCAAGGAAAAAAGAATAGTTTGGGAGGGAAGGGAGACTTTCAGTGTGCACTGAAACTCTCCTGAAAACTGCCTTCAAAGTCTTATGCTTGTCCCATTTACTGATGTGTGCAAAGGGAGTTTTCTTAAAGTATTATTCAGTGGCGCTTTTTGCTAAAGTGGCAGCCACCATGGAGAAAAGTCAGTGCCGTTAATGATCAATTGCAACTGAATTTTAATATTGTTTGTTGAGTAAATCTCTTCCCAGAGTTTGTGATAGAGTGGATTCCGTCTATCAGAAAATCTCATTTGGTATAGATTGAAAAAGGAAATATTGAAAAACATAGTCAGTTTGCTATTTGAAAGACTGGGGACAGGAAAGGGAATGGTCTTTTTTTTCTGACACTCCAGAGAAAGACATCCCTAGGCAAAGAACTATAAATATGCAAATAAACTTCATGCTGACCAAGGGGTGTGAAAAGGAGGGTTGTGAATTAGGAACTAGGCTATCTGTGGGCTGAAAGAAACACTTGACTTGCAGAAAAAAAATTGGAAAATAATAGTTCTGGACATTGTTTGTAATTAAATATGGGTCACCTTTTATATGAAAATTCCATTTGTAAATCATTTATAAAATAGTAGTAAATGATTAATAGATGTTTTATCAAATGGTTAATTGATTAGAGATTGTTAGTCCAACAACTCAATGGGTTGTTTATAACCTTCTGTAATATCTTCTACTGATATCTGCAACATGTAACACTCGTGTCTGTAATATGCTTCTATCTATTTATCATTTATTAACCCTTTATAAACAACTTATAAATAGAAGTTTGTATTTGGTCAACTTTACTATTAATTTACGATGGCTACTATGCTGGGAAGGGACAAATTATTTCACCTCTCAAAATACTGCCCCTGAGTCATAAGAATGTGACTTCAACAACATAGGACTACATGGCTAATATATGACCATCAGTTCAGTTACCTGTTTCTTGGCCATCGAAAGTTCTGCAGACCTTGTCTGTTGAGAAGCATGCTCTTGTGGGAGCGTTAGGATTTGTTTTGCCTTCATTTTTGTAGATTGCCTATCCCGACTGTAGCCCCGCCATGATCCTCTCAGAAGCTTCGTTGGAAGATCTAAATACTAGGCTGGAGAAGAAAGTTAAAATACAGAACTTCAGACCAAATATTGTTGTTTCGGGTTGCAATGCTTATGAGGAGGTAAGTGATCTACAGCAGTGGTTTTAAAACTTTTTTTCTGGGGACCCAGTTGAAAGAAATTGCTGATGCCCATGACCCAACGGAGCTGGGATGAGGTGTTTGGGGTGTGGGAGAGGCTCAGGGCTGGGGCAGGGGATTAGGGTGTGGGAATGAGGGCTGCGGGGTGGGGCTGGGAATGAGAGGTTTGGGGTGTGGGAGCGGGTCAGGCCTCTGGGCTGGGGGTGCAGGCTCTGGGATGGGGCTGGGGATGAGAGGCTTGGGGTGCAGGAAGGGGTTCCAGGTTTGGGGCGGGGCTCAGGGCTAGGGCAGGGATTGGGGTGCGAGGTTGGGGCGCAGACGTACCTCCGTCAGCTCCCGGTCAGCGGCACAGCCAGGGTGTGGATGCAGGCTTCCTGCCTGTCGTGGCACTGCGGACTGCACTGTGCCCTGGAAGTGGCCAGCAGCACGTCCGGCGCCTAGGCAGAGGCGCACAAGCAGCTTCGCGTGACTCTCGCCCACAGGCACCATCTGTCCACCCCCCCCACCCCCCGCAAGTTCCCATTGGTGGTTCCCAGCCAATGGGAGTGCAGAGCTGGTGCTTGGGGCAGGGGTAGTGTGCAGAGCCCTGTGGCCCCCCTGCCTAGAAGCTGGACCCACTGCTGGCCGCTTTCAGGGCACAGCATAGTGTCAAAACAGGTAGGCACTAGCTTGCCTTAGCTGGGCAGCATCGTTGACAGGACTTTTAACGTCCCGGTCAGCAGTGCTAACCAGAGCAACCCAGTGCCTAAGATGTCGCAACCCAGTACTGGGTCGTGACCCGAAGTTTGAAAAAAGCTGATCTACAGTACTTGAATTGCTATTTGTTCTGAGTCTTAGATGTGTTCTTCAGAACCCTGTTTCCTTGGGATATAGAGTACAAAGACCATCTAAAGCCTTGGCTGTACTTGGGATTAACTCTGATTCAGCCATCAATAGCTGGTGACTGGTGTAGCTGCAATGGTGTAAACCCCAAATATAGATAAGGAAAGCAGCTATCTTGGGGTTTGCCCTGCCACATCTGGCCACCAGTAGCTGACTCCCAGGTACAAATAGAGCCTTAGAAATTCTACTATAAATGCGTGCAAAGTTTAAAGGGAGATAATAGGTTTGTGGATATTAATTTATATTTATGCAGCCAAGTGAAGGATAAAATGAATGTATTGAAAATGTGAGGCTGGGACTGCATGCTTGCCTTTAGGCCTCAAACGGGAAATGTTATGCACAGTATAAGACATCTAATGATAGAGAAAAAATATTTGGGAGTTTGTGAGATACTTTATCACATTTTGCTTATAAAGAATAGCTCATCCTGATGGTCTGAGAGTACCATAACTGCTGCATATTTATTGGTTCTTTAAACATTTAATTAGTGTAGATAAAACTGTGAGTTTACATGGCGGAGCAGTGCAGATTTTACATGTTTGAGCTCACTCTGGAGAGTTGCTCTTTATGGGTTTGATTGTTCCTGAGGACCTAAAATTCCCATTGGAGGATTGTGCCTCTGTCTTCCAAGTAGGATTGTATTAGGAAGCTTCTGGGCTGATAAGTGAAGACTGACTTTGCTTGTTTTCATTGATAACATTTTGTAGAACTGTAGTTAACTTAAATTTTTCTAGATTAAATACAATGTTAATTATCAGTTGTGAAGTCAGAACAAACCCATTTATGACTAGAAAATACGTTCTGCAGAAGGTGTTTTTGGTTCTCCCTTTTTGTATTAACCTGCATTTTATGTTTGATAAATTACTTGTTTTTAATAAAAATCATGTATTGTGTACCTATAAGACAGGTATATTTTAAATGACCAGTCACCTTTTAGTGGAGTGTATCTGAAGCAATTTGGTAATTCATACAACTTACCCTGTAACTTTTGCAAAACTGATCACACTTGTCAAGGTTCCTCCCACACTCTGAACTTTAGGGTACAGATGTGGGGACCTGCATAAACACTTTTAAGCTTAACTACCAGCTTAGATCTGGTTTCGCTGCCACCATCCAGATTCCTCAGTCTGGAACACCCCCTTTCCTCCCAAAACCTTCCCGTCCCTGGGTAGCCTTGAGAGACTTTTTCACCAAGTTCCTGGTGAACACCGATTCAACCCCTTGAATCTAACACAAGGAGAATTTAACCATCCCCCCTCCTTTCCCCCACCAATTCCTGGTGAGTCCAGATCCAATCCCCTTGGATCTTAAAACAAGGAAAAATCAATCAGGTTCTTAAAAAGAAAGCTTTTAATTAAAGAAAGAAAGGTAAAAATCGTCTCTGTAAAATCAGGATGGAAAATACTTTACAGGGTAATCAGATTCATATAGCCCAGAAGAACCCCCTCTAGCCTTAGGTTCAAAGTTACAGCAAACAGAGAGGTAAAATCCTCTCAGCAAAAAGAAACATTTACAAGTTGAAAAAACAAAAATAAGACTAACATGCCTTGCCTGGCTGTTACTTACAAGTTTGAAATACGAGAGACTGGATCAGAAAGATTTGGAGAACATGGATTGATGTCTGGTCCCGCTTAGTCCCAAGAGCGAACAACCCCCACAAAAAAGAGCACAAACAAAAGACTTCCCCCCACCAAGATTTGAAAGTATCTTGTCCCCTTATTGGTCCTTTGGGTCAGGTGTCAGCCAGGTTTCCTGAGCTTTTTAACCCTTTACTGGTAAAAGGATTTTCGTGTCTTTGGCCTTGAGGGATTTTATAGTATTGTACACAGGAGGGCTGTTCCCTTCCCTTTATAGTTATGACAACACTGCTTTGAGTAGATGATTAATATACTGATGTTGACAAATGCAGTGATAACCTGTTTTATTAAAAATAATAGCATATCTATTATAGCTCTTATTATGAGGATGCAAGAAAGCATAATGCTCTAAAATGATGCTTTGTCTTATAGTAATCGCCATGCTCAAAGTCAGCTTCTGGGAAATGGGTAATGCAAATATTCTGAAAGTATAATCATATATAAATTTTTACATTTCCCTTAGGATTCCTGGAATAAGATAAAAATTGGTAATGTGGAGATGAAAGGGACAATGGCTTGCCCCAGGTAAGGGTTTAGGAATATACTTGAAGGAAAAGTAAATATTAAGTAGCTGCTGTGGTCTAACATTGTCTATCATTACAGGTGTATTTTAACAACCATTGATATGGAAACTGGGATCATTGACAGAAAGGAGCCACTGGAAACACTGAAAAGGTAGCAAAAATAGTAGTGTCTCATCTTGTATTGAGCAGTTATTTTTTAAAAAAGGCATTTGAAATGTGTGCTACATGTACTCCTACAGCCTTTCAAATTGCAAACTTTGGGTATGGTCCTTGCCTATGCACTATATTGAAAAGAGGACTCATTAAGACTCTCCTTCTCTCACTTCTTACATATAGGACTCCTTGGTCCTCTCTTCAATGTAGTGTGTCTGTATAGTCTAGGCAAGGACTGGACCCAACGAATACAATCTTTTAAATTGCATAATTTAACAGTCTAATTGTAGCTGGTAATCATTTATATCTGTCCTACACATATATAAACTATAGTTTGTGTGTGTGTGAGAGAGAGAGAGGGAGTATTATTGGTGATGCAAGTAGCATCACCTATTATTAAGGTTGCCTGACACTTCTCATTTGAGGACCCCTTTTTCAGTTACTTCTAACTTTGCCAAACTTTAACTACTTGGGCTGAAGTTTTCCATTCTGGGTGTCTGCCTTAGGCAGGCTTTGTTTTTGTTGTTTGGGGGAAGGTGGGATTGGATTTTAGCGAGAGGTTTAGCCATTTCTGAGAATGAGAAATTGCGGGAGAAATTGGGACATGAGACTGGTAGCTGGCAGGGGAGGGAATTGAGACTGGTTGGGCAAGGAGATAGGGGAGGGGCCGGGGGGAAATGGACGGACTGCAATTGGCTGGCAAGGAGACTGCAGCTGGGAGCCAGGGAGGGAAGACTGGGAGCTAGTAGATTGGAGAGGGTGGAAACTAAGATGGGATGAGGAGTTGGGAGATACTGGGGCTGGCTGGGCAAGAATAGTGGGACTGAGAAGTAGTGGGATGAGGAGAGGAAAAAATAATGGTGATCATGTAATTAGAGACTGTCATGATGCATATCCATATTAAGATAGCACAGGCAACCTTTATTCTGGCATTTTCCGACTTTCGAGTTCTTGACTTTATTAAGGTTGCAGTGTGTGTAGCCTATATGATAGATTACAGGACTGTCACGCTGAACCCTAGAATGTCTGTTGAGTCAGTGTGAAGTGATGGAAACAGTTAAAAACATGGCTGAGAGCTCTCTTTATTTAGGATATCATCAGGTTCAGTCATCACTGGAAGTGCTGTCTGTTACTGGCCGGTTTTTAAGTTCTCAGCCATTTTGACTTTACGAAATACACCCATGCTGTGTACAGCAGCATCCATCTGTGCCATGCCAAGAGTCCCTAGACAATTGTGATACCACAGGTAACTCAACCAGTCATCACCCTTACTCTGCATCTACTCGGCATGCAACAGTTTGATTGGTTCTTTGAAGGAGACTGCACATGGATGGTGAGTTACTTGGCCCAACTGTCAGACCCATTCAACAGCTTGGGGCTTTCACCTACTTGTGTGCATGACAAGGATCAGTCAGTCTCTTCTCATATGAGCTGCTCCATTCCATTAGTTATCTTAGCTGTCCTACATTGTCACCCGTTTAACTAGCTTGCATCCATTAGGAGAGATGAGAGAGCATACTTCAAGTGTTCCTCTAACCTTCACCCTGTAAAGCCCTGTGCCCTTTGACTTGTATACTCCAAGGCCCCAATCTTGCAATAACTTATGTTCATGCTTAACTTTCCCTTGAAATCAATGGGATTACTCATGGTAGTAAAATTAGGTAAGTGAGCAAGGGTCTGCAGGTTTGGAGCCTTAATACAGCCAGCATCTTATCAGCTTTCTTCCATGCCTCTGCACGTTGACCTGAGAATTGAGTTGTCAGATCTGTCAGTACACCCAGATAATCTCCTTCCAGCAGTGTTAACTGGTTTTCTGCTGTTTAAACTGTACTGGTACTTAAGCCCCCAAAACTGTCATGCATGTGTGAGATATTTTACTCACAGCAGTAGCCTCACTAAGTTCAGTTCATTGGGTTTGCCAAAAGAAAATCTATAGTGTGTTGACTTATTCCATCCTAAATTTTTGGTGTGCCATAAAACTTTATTCACATCTCATTGTACTTTAACAAAAATTGCTAAGCAAAAATTATCTTTATTCTTCATAATCCTGTGGAAGCTTGAAATAGACCTATTTATTTATAACCATTTATTTTCCTTTGTCCAGGGTGCATTATTGTAGAGCAGCCGATATGTGTTGGGCTGCTTGTGTATTAAAATGTTGCATATTTCTTTAAGTGTTTAAGTTTTTGTTCAGTTTTTTTAAATAGTGGTAGTGGCATAAAGAGAGATGAGTGAAGAGTATCCCAGAATATAATCTACTGCTAATTTACAATGAACGGATGATATTAAATTTACTTTAAAAAAACCCATTAACCTCTGTTACATAGGGCATAATGTCTGTGGATTCTATTTGTCTCTTAAATACATACATAGAATCTGGGTACTTATATAAATTTATTATTCTGTTGCCTTTCCTCCAACTTAAAACAAAGCTCCCACCTCTTTTTTTTTTCTCTACTTCTTGAGGCTGTGTTTTGCCTTAAGTGAATAACAATGACCATTTTCTCTGTGCAGTTACCGTTTGTGCGATCCTTCTGAGCGACAGCTCTACAAATCCCACCCTCTGTTTGGATGGTATTATGGAATTGATAAAACTGGAACGCTTCAAGTTGGAGACCCTGTGTACAAGATAGTCAACTGATGGAAGATGTATTTTGAGTGGAAAATAATTGTTCCTTTTTATATGCAAATGTTTTTTTCTGTGAGCACAGAGCCTGAAATAACTCCTTGATGTTATCTTGAGGTGTAAAGTACACTGTCCTTGATTGTCCATGGATCCTGTGATGTACCAAAGTCTTCTCAAATCAGTCAGTCCACTAATGTGCCTTGAGTCCCTAAATCTAAAACTAAATCTTTAATTTTCCATTAGCGTGTAAATGGCAAGCTGTCAAACACTTAGATCAGATGATAGTGATTTTCAGTCTCACACACACACACACACACTCTCTCTCTCTCTTATATTATTGCTATTGTGGAATGAGGGTGAAACAAGTTGGATGATGATAATTGAATGTTCCCTTCAAGGTTTGCATATGTTTTAAATTGTAATGCCTTAAGAAAACCACCCTTAGAACATTTTGATCTCTTGTTACTTTGTTATGGATTGGCAGATAGAACAAGAAATTCTGAACCAGCAAAAGAGTGGGCTGTGACAAGGCATGAAGTAGACAAGACTGTTTTGGAGCTTAGGTTCTCTACTTTCTATTGTGAACATTGAAGTGCTGTTCTCTTTCAACATTCTTGAATAACAGCCTAGTAAAGTGAAGAATTAGGCTGCTGCTGCCCTGTTATTGACTCAGTTAACAGTACTGGGCAAGCACTTACAATGCTTGTTGCAAGTAATGCATGCCTGCCTACCTGTCTCACACTGGTGTTGCCGAGGATTGACTGATTTTTGTAAAGTGCTATATAAATGCTAAGTATTATTGTGGCAACATATATCCCAGCATTAGCCTATGAAGAAATGTAACATTGTGCGTGAATGGTGGCAGGCAGTGGCAGAACAAGTGTCCCTATGGGCAGAATTTGGTGAACCCTATAAAGCTCATGCTCCTGAGCATAAAGAAGTTGAACAAAATTTAAATCCATTCAAATTACAGTAATTAAAGGTGGGCTTTGGGGGATCTGGGGTAGATAAGGTCAGATGAATATTTTTTAATACACATGTTTAACATTTTTAACTGATGGAAATGTAATTATTTGATTTGAAGCAGCTAGGGGAACGAGATCATATAAACATTGCTAATCAGACAATTCAACAATGGTTTTCTAAAATTATGTACTTAAAACTGTAAAACAGATTTTAACTCTAGAAATAAATATACATCAAAATATAAACTTCTACAGAGCCCTAACTATTGTTTAATACGATGTACAATTTGAGAGGCTTGTTCTCTTTGTTTTTGCCATTTGATGTTACATCTTACCTATGTTGGTGTTTAGTTATTTCTCTGCTGCTTCATATACCTTTTAGTTTGGTAAAAGGCCCTTCCCCCTGGTGCCCTATTGCACAGTTAAAGGCTTTGTGCAAGAAGTGGATGCTGAATCTGGCATCTACAAGTGTCCTTGCATTGCTGTGGAGAAAGGCTTCAGTGCAGAAAAGTCTTCAGATTTCTGATGTGGGGAGAGAATCACCTGGATCTGTGTGGATATTGGCAAAGAACCATCCTTGAACCTGAAGCTGGCATGTTGATGCAGAACAGTCCTTCCAGTACAGGACACATTACAGCTGAGATACCTTCTTGTTTATCTTGTGCTAGGGAGCTAAGAACCAAGACTCAAAGTAGACTAGATCCTGGCCCTGCTGAGGTCCATTTACAGTAGTCTGTACAGGGGTAGGCAACCTATGGCACACGCGCCAAAGGCGGCACACGAGCTGATTTTTTCAGTGCCACTCATACTGCCTGGGTCCTGGCCACCGGTCCGGGGGGGGGAGCTCTGCATTTTAATTTAATTTTATATGAAGCTTCTTAAACATTTTAAAACCCTTATTTACTTTACATACTAAACTATTGTTGGTATATTATAGACTTATAGAAAGAGACCTTCTAAAAACATTAAAATGTATGACTGGCACACGAAACCTTAGAGTGAATAAATGAAGACTCGGCACACAACTTCTGAAAGCTTCCCAACCCCGGTCTAGTAGCACAAGGGGACTGAACGCTGGGTTGGGTGAATCTTTGGTTAGGTTGAGCCAGCTTTGCGCTCCCTGCTCCCCCTGTGATCCTTGGTGTGCATGAGGCATTAAATGTGTGGCTTAGGGAAAGGATTTGGCTGGAACACTGTTGCACCCTTGACATCTTTGGCTGTTACTAGCCGAGGCAAGTTAGAGCAGCTGTTAAGATCCCTCACATGCATAAAGCATGTACTTAACCTTGCAGGACTGGCCCCTGTTTAAATCATTAATTCTATTTCTTCCTATCTGGCAGCAATTTGCCAAAGAGAACTCTCAAACAGATGATGTAACTGTGCTATCAGCGTTTACCTCTGGACTTTGTCACAGTAGTTTATTCCCCCTGAGGTCCATTTACAGTAGTCTGTAGGGGACATAATATCTGCTGAGAATTTTAACACTAGTGTTCTCAGGTGACAATGGATATGGTAGCTAATGTGATAATCTTTATTGTACTAACAAATAAATAATATGAGGTGCTCAGCTTTCTCCCTTCTTCACATCGAAGCAATTACTACAGAAAAAAATGCAGATACTAGAAAATGCCCACACACACCCACACGATGGGGGTGGGGGCGAACATTGAGGAGAGTGGAGTGGGATGAGAGGATAGTTTATTGTGTGGAGCACAGGGTTTTTCTTGATAGAGGCTGAATATGCAGATTTAACTTGAGGGGTAAGATCTGGGGTTATCTTGGATGTTGGGGAAGCACAGGAACGGAATATCTCTGGGTGGGGCTGAAGGGCAGAATTGGCCTGGCTCTGGAGAGTTGAGGAAGGGGAGGGAGAACTATGGGACCCCAGACCTGCCACCACCTCCTCCCTCAGGTCCAGTTGCCATGAATGGATCCAGCAGGCCCGCCGGGGTGCTGCTGCCTCAGTCCCGGGCTCCCTGGCTTGGTGCTGCCACTGTGCTGCCGTGGGCCCCCTGCTCTTGGCTGGGGTCTGGTGCTGGGCCAGGAGGTGGGTGGCTCCTAGCTTCAGCAGATGGGGACAGTGTTTGGCCTCTTCATCTACCCGGTGAAGTCCTTCTTGGAGGGTGAGGGGGGACTGGGCAGTGGGTGGAGGTGACCAAGCTGAGCTGCAGAGTGGGGAGATGCGGGATTTACTCCGGGGGTCCCAGGCAGTGAGCCCTGGGGAGATGCTCTGTGCTGGTGGTGGGATTTCCACTGCCCTGAGCCCGCTGGTCCAATATAAATTGTCTTGCTGTGGGGCAGCCCCCTTCCATGAAATACCCTGTTGCTGCAGGTTGCACCTTGACCCTGGGTTAATATGAGTCCTGGGTGAGGACTCTACCATTACTATTTATTGGACACTGCCCATGCCTGCTCTGTATCCGGCAGAGCACAGGCAGTGAACAGAAAATGGGAGCAGAGGGTTGCAAACATTTTCATAGCTCAGGCACCCACCTGTTCTGACCCTAGGTGCATAACATCCCTATGAAAATTACACAAACTGCCTACAGGGACAAGTAACCTTAGGAAAGTATATTATAGATTGGAAATGGGTTGGGTCAGTGCTACGTGACTAGCAAGTGCAGATCATAGCTCAGGTACATATGCTTGAGTGTCATAAACAACTGTGGGTTTATAATATATTAACCACTAAAAAGAGTAGAAATTGGAGTATGGAGAGTTTATGGCAGGATCAGAGCCACAATTAGCAGTGACAATTGTATACAGTCATACCTTGTATCTGAGCTGTAGTGGAAGCTGGGAAGGGGGAAACCCCAGAGTATGCACCAGCTATGGTTGTCTCTAGGTTTAACTTCAGGAACCGTTGTGATATAGATGTAGAGAGAAATTAGCAGACTAAATACAGATTTATCATCGCCTTTTCTCCTATATATGTACATCATATTAAACCTGTTAACAAAACTGTTCTTAACAGTCTGAAGCAAATCTCTGTTAATTGGTTTCCATTTCTTGTATCTATGAAGACTTTTTCTACAAATTCTTCAATTATCCATAGAGCCTGCCACTGTATTCAAGACCTGAATTTTGAAAACGTTTGTGTTTGTGGGTTGGTATTTATTTCTGGAAGATCTTTTGTGTTGATTTTATGTAGAAAACTAAATGAGGTAAACCATTTTTTTTTGTTTGCATGTTGCCTTTGATTAACCTGCCTCTTTGAAAGAACAACGTCTCTGTACATACACAATATGACTAATTTGTAGTTAGCTTTGTGTTACTTCTAGATGAGCTGAATGGAATCATAGAAATAGAGGGCTAGAATGGCCCTTGAGAGGTCATCTACTCCACCCCTCTGTGCTGAGACAGGACCAAGTTTACCTAGACCATCCCTGACAGGTGTTTGGCTAGCCTATTTTTAAAAACCTCCAGTGATGAGTATTCCATAACCTCCCAAGGTAACCTAGTCCAGTGCTTAACTATCCTTTTATTTAGAAAGTTTTTCATAGTATCTAACATAAATCTCCCTTGCTGCAGACTAAGCCCATTATTTCTTGTCCTACCTTCAGTGGACGAGGAGAACAATTGATCACTGACCTTTGTATAACAGCCCCTAATATATTTGAAGACTGTTCTCAGGTCCTACCTCAGGCTTCTTTTCTCTGGACTAACGTGCCCAGTTTGTTTTTTGTTTTGTTTTGTTTTAAATTTTCCTTATAGGTCAGGTTTTCTAACCCCCTTTCTCATTTTTGGTGCTCTCCTCTGGACTGTCTTCAATTTGTCCATATCTTTAAGGTGTGGCATCCAGAATTGGATACAGTACTTTGCTGAGACCTCACCAGTGCCAAATAGAATGGGACAATTACCTTACTTATCTTACATATGACACTCCTGTTAATAAACCCCAGTGTGATACTTGCCTGTTTAGTAACTGCATCACATTGTTGACTAATATTCAATGAGTGGTCCACTACAGTCCCTACATCCTTTGCAGCAGTACTATTTCCTAGCCAGTTATTCCCCATTTTGTAGTTGTGCGTTTGATTTTTTCCTTCCTAAGCATGGTACTTGGCACTTGCCTTTATTGTATTTCACCTTGTTGTTTTCAGACCAGTTCTCCAATTTATCAAGGTTGTTTTGAATTCTTATCCTGTCCTTTAAAGTGCTTGCAACCCCTCCTAGTTTGGTGTCATCTGCAAATTTTATAAGCGTACACTCCATTCCATTATCCAAGTCATTAATGAAAATATTGAAAAGTCCTGAACCCAGGACCCCACTAGCTATGTCCCTCCCAGTTTGACAGCAATCTATTAATAACTACTCTTTAAATATGGTCTTTCAAACAGTTGTGTAACCTTCTTCTAGTAATTTTATTTAGATCACATTTCCCTAGTTTGCTTATGAGAATGTCATGGGGGACTGTGTCAAAAGCCTTACTAAAATCAAGATATATAATGTCTGCTGCTACCCCTCTTTCTCCCGCCCCCTACCCCCATAAACTAGGTCAGTAACCTTGTCAAAGAAGGAAATTAGGTCTGGAAACTGGGCAATTAAACTGAGATTTCCCATGACGGAGTGTTCCCTGTCCCGCATCTGACCTGGGCCATGGGGGACCCCCACTACATGTCTCTGAGCAAGTTGTGTGCTCCTGCCATCTCAGAACAACACTCTCCTAGATCATCTAAGAGGAAGACTGTGGAGGCCTCTCAGAAAGACTCTAAGGGAAGGGGCCCTGGCTCTCCCCATAGCGAACCCACAGAGAAAATACCTCAGTCTCCTCATGAGACAACCATATTGGAGATTTCAGGTTCTCAATCTGGTACCATGGAGGCTGCAGGTTTCTCAGATACCAGCAGTGCTGTTAAGACTCTAGGCCCTAAGGGACTTGGCTCCAGTCAGATGTCGGTACCGATAGGACTTGATTGAGGTGGCAAGGGAAAAAGTCTGCCTCCACTAGATTGGAGACAACCAATACTCAGTACCTAACACTGTGGTGCTGCAGAAAACCAAGTGGCCAGTCAGCTCCAGGTGCTCCTTGGAGTGAACAAAACCACTGACAAACCTGTCTTCTCAGATTACCACCTTGGTGCTGATGGCTCTACCAGAGCCCCATAAATTTATATAAGTCAGAGACCTGACTGTGGTGGCGGTTCCGGATTCTCATTTGCTGGGCATCAACCCCCTATCAGTACCGAGACCTACCCAGTCTCTGGACCTTCACTTATCTCCACTACCAACAGAGTCACCACCATTTTCTAGTGGTGCTCTATCGACAGAAGATAATGGGGATTTCTCTTCGGTCCTCCCAAATCTCCATCCATGGCTCTCCTATTCATTGTCTTAGGAACCTGCTTCTGGAACCCTAGGGGAGATGGAAGACAGCTGAGAGAGACATCCTGAAGCCCTGTCCCAGTGGTATAAATGCCCTTGTATGCCTCCTCCCATCCCACATGGTTCCTTCAATGACTATATTGGGACCCCAAGTGGCATACCACGAGCAATCCTCTAGAGCCTCTCACCTCACTTGCCCACATGATAACAGGTACTGCTTGTAGTCACCTGAAGTGGAGCACCCATACAGACACTACTAGAAGAAGAAGGGGGGTTACTCACCCTGTGCACTAACCGGAGTTCTTTGAGACTGTCCTTATAGGTGCTCCATTATCTTCCCTCCTGCCCCTCTGCTTCAGCATTTCCTTTATGGGTCTTTGCCATAGAGAAGGAACTGAGGGATCCTATGCTACTCCCCTCACCCAGCTTCACCCAGAATTTACCATTGGCTGCTGAAAATTCAGCCTGGTTTTTTTTTCAAGACGTAACTTGGTTTTCTGTAGCAATATTTGGAAATACTGGTTATAGTTAAATATTATATAAACAAATGTAAAAACTGCTCATTTGGATATGCCTATTTCAGGATTTCATATAGGAGCAAATGCCGACTGATTTGTGTTGTCACTATTTGAACATGCAGCTGGAAAGACATTAAGTACCATACAGTGTGGGAAACTGCTGGTGCCAGATAGAAAAGATAAGAACTCTTTTCCTCTGTTTAAAATATTAGTTACATTTAATAATCTTATAGTAACTCAAAACACTGATGGCAATAAAGAACATGCTGCTAAATGTGTCACATCCGTGGATTGCAGAGGAGATTATTGTCTCTGTGTCCCCAGATAGTCTAAATGTAGCAACATGTCTAAGGAATTGTATTTACAAACTCTGGCTGTAATTCCATTGCTATAAGAAATACTCTTGGGAAATGGTTTTTAAACTAATAGAAGACAGATGGAAATTTTATTATAAGCAAACAAAGACTGCAATTACCATTCAAAACTCAGGAATTATGGGGAGTTTTTGTGTTTCCGGTACAAAGTGTGTGTAATGTTTTAGGCTAAACCAACACAAAAACCTAAGTTATAAGAAACAGTTCAGCCATAAAAAGCTGTTATCTTTAAAAACAGCCACAATAGGAAACTGTATAAGTAATTTAAAATGGTTGTGGTGAACAAAACAGTGATTAACTTGAGTGCCCTCTTAAGTGTCATAATCACACACATAAGAGCTCTTAATGCATAGCTAGCTTTAATAGTCTCATTCAGCTTGACCGTAGCTAGCACCTCTTCAAAATTGTTAAGGTACACTAACACGTCTTTATTCACAATAACACATTAACTAGCGTTTTAATACAATTTCCTCTAACTTAAAAAATAAGAAGATCTCATTCAGCTTACTCCAGACATTTCTCTTTGTTATACAATCTCTATTGACTGGAGTTGAGGCAATGGGAGATGGGGGAGAATCCCTATTCACTGAGAAGAGCCCCTACATATAGTTGGTAACTATTATTTTAGCATTTCTTTGGTAAAAAATGTGTTTGGCTTGAAAATTCTCTGACTTTTGAAGTATTGACCTTTGTCTAACTTTTCTTTGACCTGCCTGTAGTCAAAAATAGTTT
The DNA here is from genome assembly GCF_020497125.1 of Mauremys mutica. Lineage (NCBI taxonomy): Eukaryota > Metazoa > Chordata > Testudines > Geoemydidae > Mauremys > Mauremys mutica. The sequence continues at coordinate 160,870,446 of NC_059074.1, read as the reverse complement.
GTCTCCACCCCATAAAATTCTTCTTCGAATGATCACTCGTGTGCATTCCATAATAGGTGTGCGAGCTTGCCACGTGCACCGGTGCCGGAAGTTTTTCCCTTAGCAGTACCTGTAGGGGAGTGCCCCTAGCACCCCCTGGACTGGCGCCACCATGGCGCGGTATAAGGGGCGCTGCATGCTCCCCCCACCCTCAGTTCCTTCTTGCCGCCAGTGAAGGTGCTTCGGAACTGCTCTGCTCCAGCTCGGCTGTAGCTTTCCCTCTTGGACTCTGTTAGTTCATAGTTAGTAGTGCCTTTAGTTTAAAAGAAAGTAGTTTTAGTTAGAATTAGTTAAGTGCACCCAGGTCGGGGCATGCCCAGTGCCCCAGGCTTTAAGTTGTGGAACACTTGCAAACGGCCTATGCCCATGTGTGATCTGCACATGGACTGTTTACGCTGTCTGGGGGAAATCTATCTCAGTGATCGCTGCAAGATTTGCAGATCCTTCAAACCTCGGACCAAGAAGAAGCAGGACATTCGGCTCTGAGCCATTTTGACGGCATCGGCCCTGACCCTGACACCGTTGCACCGCTGCGTGTTGGCACTGAGCACCGTGGCATCAGTATGCGGTGAGCCAATGGTGCCCTCCACCCAGGGGCAGCTCTAGACATTTCGCCGCCCCAGGCAGGGCGGCATGCTGCGGGGGGCACTCTGCCTGTCGCTGGTAGGGCGGCAGGCGTCTCCAGTGGACCTCTCGCAGGCATGCCTGCGGAGGGTCCGTTGGTCCTGCGGGACCCTCCGCAGTCACGCTTGCGGGAGGTCCACTGGAGCTGCGGGACCAGCGGACCATCTGCAGTCACGCCTGTGGGAGGTCCACTGGAGCCATGGGACCAGCGGACCCTCCACAGGCACACCTGTGGGAGGTCCACCAGAGTCGCCTGCCTCCCTATCGGCGACCGGCAGAGTGTCCCCCGCGGCATGCCCCCCCAAGCATGCACTTGGCGTGCTGGGGCCTGGAGCCGCCCCTGCCTCCACCCGTCAACACCGCTCCCCATCCATGGGACACTCCCAAAAGGCGAAGAGGTCTTCTCTGCTACGGCACCAGAGCAAGACTGAGGGAGAGACTAGACCCCGCGTTGGGCAGTTCTCGATCCCCATTGGCCTCGCGGCCTCCGACTCAAGTTAAGCAGAGTAGCCCGGCCCACTCTGAGCCAGCCTCCCTGAATGCCAGTGGCTACATTCGGGTGCCCTCCACGCTGGAGACCCTGCAGGCTGCTCAAGACGTTATGTCTCTGCCAGTACCGGTAGCATCGCCATTGTCGGCTCCCCGGTCTAGGGGCAAGCCCTGCTCGGACCTCCGCAGTCACTGCCTGGATGGTACTGCTCACAGTTGAGGGAAGGTTCCTGATTCTGTTCCCCGCACAGTGACCACCCCGTGTGCAGTCCGTGCTGGTTCCCGTTGACCCCCACCAGGTTGTCTGGCTGGGTACCGACTGGCAGGAGTTCCAAGCACCGCTCTGCCTTGGGGGACCATAGACCTCATGAGAAGAGCATGTCCCATCAAGATCGGGACAGACGGCACCAGAGATCCTTGTCTCCGAATGGCTACCATAGCCCTTTGCAGTACGGGCATCGACACCATTCCCGTTCTTCATCTCGCTCGAGGTCCCCGCCGCGGCACTGCTCCTGTAGCCCCAGGTGTTGATTATCGGCTCCCTGGTCCAGTGGCAAGCCACCACTCGGCCCTCCGCAGTCGCCGCCTGGATGGTACTGCTCATGGTCAAGGGAAGGTTCCTGACGCTGTTACCCGCATGGTGACTGCCCCGTGAGCAGTCCTGTCCACATTCACCACACTGGGGCTGCTGGTAAACAACATCAAACCCACTTTGGTACCGGTGCAGTACATAGAATTCATTGGGGCAAATCTGGATGCAACATCAGCCAGAGCCTCCCTCCCACCAGACAGATTCAAAACCCTAAGGGAGCTCATCAATGCCGTCACAAGGTTCCCCGTGATGACTGCCAGAGCGTGCTTCCAACTCCTGGGTCATAGGTCAGCATGCACGTACATGGTTCGTCACACCAGACTCAGGAGCTCTGGTTGGTTTTCTCCCAGCCCAGAGACAGGATGGACAAAGTCCTCACTGTGCCCCAACTGGTGATAGCCTCCCTGCGCTGGTGGTCCTCCCCGGGGAACATGCGCCAAGGGGTCCTGTTCAGAGGCCGACCACTAACTGTGGAGTTCGTGTCCAATGCTTCAGACCTGTAGTATGGAGACCAGGTGGGAAACCTCCAGACCCAAGATTTGTGGTCTGTGGAGGACCTCACCTTGCACATAAACATTAAGGAGCTCAGGGCGGTCCATCTGGCATGCGTGGCCCTCCACTCGCTCCTGCCGGGCAGAGTAGTCAGGGTTCTCACGGACAACACGTGGTTAGGCTGGGAGGAGAGGACTTGCTCAGAAGGGGTTCAACGCATCCTCCTGGAGAGCAGGAGGCCCTCCACGCATCAGGCCTACCTGGTGAAATGGTCTTGGTTTTCCCGGTGTGCCGCTGTTGCTGCTGCTGCTCCGATCTAGCTTATACTAGATTACCTCCTTCATCTTAGGACCCGTATGTTAGGCCTCCAGTCCCCCAGTGGGACCTGAACTTAGTGCTGGCCAGGTTGACTGGACTTCCATTTGAACCGCTTGCTACATGCTCCTGGTCACACCTCTCATGGAAGGTAGCCTTTCTGGTGGCGATCATGTTTGCTAGGCGGGTCTTGGAGCTCTGGGCCCTGACCTCCGACCTCCCATACATGGTGTTCCATAAGGATAAGGTCCAGCTCTGACCATACCCTTTTTTCCTCCCTAAGGTGGTCTCTGCCTATCATATGGGCCAAGACATTTTCCTGCCGGTGCTCTGTCCAAAATCCCATGCGTCCAGTGAGCGCCGCCACCACATACTGGATGTGAAACAGGCTCTGGCCTTTTACCTAGACTGTACAAAGCCGTTTAGGAAATCTTTGCAACTGTTCATCGCCTCAGCCGAATGCATGAGAGGCCGTCCGATCTCCACTCAGCGGCTCTCCAACTGGATCATCTCGTGTATCCATACTTGTTATGACCTCGTGGGCATTCCCCGCCACCAATTGTGAGGGTGCACTTGACTAGGGCACAGGGCTCGTCAGCTGCCTTTTTGGCCCATGTCCCCATTCAGGACATCTGCAGGGCTGCCAGATGGTTGTCGGTTCACACGTTCACCTCACATTATGCAATCGTCTCCCAAACCAGGGAGGATGCCAGGTTCGGCAGGGCAGTGCTCTTTCCCAAGTGACTTTGAACTCCTACCCACGTCCATCAGATATAGCTTGGGAATCACCTACTGTGGAACACATATGAGCAATCACTCGAAGAAGAAAAGATAGTTACCTTTTCCGTAACTGGTGTTCTTCAAGATGTGTTGCTCATATCCATTCCTCATCCCACGCTCCTTCCCTGCTGCCGGAGTTGTCTGGCAAGAAGGAACTGAGGGTGGAGGGAGCGCACAGCGCCTCTTATACCATGCCATGGTGGCGCAACTTCAGGGGTTTCTAGGGGCACTCCCTACGGGTACTGCTAAGGGAAAAACTTCTGACACTGGTGCATGTGATGAGCACGCACACCTACTGTGGAACAGACATAAGCAACACATCTCGAAGAACACCAGTTACGGAAAAGATAACTGTCTTTTTTCTATGTCACCAAATAGCCTTAAGGATTTGTGTGCCATATATATTTGAAGAAAACAGACTATAATTAAGCAAAGTTATTAGCTAGTGTTGAAGCTAGTATGGGCCCAGTCCTGCTCACACTGGTATCAGTGGGACTTTTTGCCACTTTTCACTGGAGAGTGACTCAACTGTTCTTTATTGATTAGCTGCATCTAAAGAAGGGTCCCTCTATTCAGCTAACATCCTTCTCCAGCTTAAGTGACAGAGGTCTGGGTTTAATTTAATTTATTTATTTGGACCAATAGGACCATGGTTCCAGTCATGGATTTATAGCAGTTGATATGTGGTTTATTAAGAAGAGGTAGCAACCTTTCATAGCTAAGGTTGAAACTGGAGTCCCAACTAAAACAAATCCTACTAATTTTGATTAAACTGAATGTCTACTTTTTATCATTCACTCTAAAGTGGCACCTTTTTCGATACTTTTGGCAAAGTGTCTCATGTTTTCTCCCTGTATATCCCCAACAGAATCACATTACAAATTTGATCCATGGGTAGATTATTTTTAAAATAATCCCTTCTTTCCTAATTTAGTTCAGTTGTTTATCTAACAAAGGCATTGTCTTTCCATTACTCTGAACTCTCTTATTCTGGTCAGTTATAATTTCATGGGTATTTTTTAACCAGAGAATGTTTAAGAAATTACTATTATTTGAAAATTAGATGGGATTCCTTATCAATGGGGCCAATAGATGGGGGTGGGAGTGGACATGGTGACAAAATATGCTCATTCCTTAGCAGTCTGGTCTACTTTTCAAAGTGAAAGGAAATGCTAGAATCTAGTAAAAATTACTCTTTTTACATTTCCTATCAAAGGATTCCTTTCTTGTGTGGGACATGTACACAAGTCTATTTTCCTGACAAAGTGATGGGCAGAAAATGTAAGTGATTTGCATATATAGGAGTTTGTGACAGAGCTGGGAACAGACTACTTCTCCCTGAGGGGGTAGATCCATGCGTTATCCACCAAACCACAGAGCCTTTTACAGAAATTGCTTCTAATCTCTGTACTTAGTCTGGTTTTATCATTGGCTAAATGAATAAAGCCTACTTACCTCAGTAAAGTGCTCACAGATCCACAGATGAGAGCACTGCGTAAGTGTAAAGCATTAGATAATCTATTTTATGCCTATATATATATTCACTTTCCTATGCAAAAGAAATACGAATGATGGAGAGAAACCAACCAACCCTCAAAAGACTCTATATCTTGAGAATTTAAAAATAAATAATTTTTATACCAGTTAAGCTTGCTAAATTACAGTGTTCTTAACTAACATCTCATTTACAAAACCAAACACTTAAAAGTAAGCAAAAAATAGATCGGGACAGCCCTTATTTTATCTACATACTAAACAATATTGCTTTTATTGGTGATATTGACATACATATATTTCATCATAACGTTAACACTAATCTTAAATAAATAGTATAGTATGAGTGTAATCTCAAAATATAAACCTAGTATCAAACTCTGATTAATAAAGGACGAAGAAAATAAGCGGGTATGTGTATATAGATATACACACACACACATATATATGACACAAATTCATTGGTGGTTTTGCATTGTCTTCAAGGGGAGTAGGATTAGACTACTTGAGTTCAGTGGGCATTGTTTTAAGAGGAGGTGGGTCTGAATGAACGTGTATAAAGATGGAACAATCATGCACCTTGTGGTGTCTGTTTAAATTATCCTATGGTACAAAAAGGGAGCTCAGTCACATACTTGTGCTGTGATTCACTTGATTAAATTAATCTGTGTAGCTTTGGGAGATGTATTTATTTTATAAATAAAAGCCAGTATTCTCTTTGGAAATAGTCATGCCATTGTTTTCAGTTGTGAGCCCCTGTTCTGAAGTCTTTACTCAGGCATACCTCCCCTTAAATTCAATAGAAAGAATGCTGGGTTTGATTAAGGCACAGGATTGGGAGGCCAGAAACATAGCTTCTATTCTTGGCTTTGTCACAGATTCCCTGTGTGGCCTTTGGCAAGTCACTTCATCTCTGTTTTTCAGTTTCCTCATCACTAAAACATGGGGTTAGTAATGCTGCCCTACCTCCCTGCAATGTTGAGACTAAATTAATTAACATGTGTAAGGTGTTTTGAGATCCTGTGATGGGACTTGCTATACAGGTGGAATTTATTTATTAATGGGCGTTTGCCTGCATCAAGACACAGGGCTAGGCCTCTAATTCATCTTAAATCTTGAGCAGGAAATCGGTGTGGCGGGAAGAGGCGACATTTGCCTCTTCTCTTGTGAGCAGGTACACAGGCACAGAGCCGGCCTCGAACAGACAAAAAGAGCAAAAATGAAGGACACAGGCACTTCCCATCCCCCGCTGACTGATGTAGCCCTGGTGTAACTGCAGCTCTGTTGACACGAGAATGTTCCCATTGACCTAGCTATCATTGCTCTGGCAGGCGATGTGCCTACACTGACAGAAGTAACTCTTCGGTCAGTAGAGGCTGCGTCTACGGGATGGTGGCAGCATAGCTGTGCTGGTATAGCCCTTATAGAGGTAAAGTATAGCTACTATAGATTCATGGTAAATAATCTCAAATTTCTGTATGTTTGTGAGGCAGAAGGAGACAGTCATGTGATGGATAAGTACAAGTTCTATTAATGGTTCTCTAATGCAGTGGTTCCCAACTTTTCTGGGTGCAGGGGACCCATTTGTAAACCTTGCTGGCTTGTTGCAACCTAGTACATAGCTTTAGTGCAAAAAAAATCTGGTTTGTTAAATATTTCTTCCCCACAATTTATAATATACCCATTGATGTAATAAGTACTAAATAAGTGTGCCGTGTGTCTCCTGCGGCTCCTGTGCCGTGAGGCTGGCTGGGTTCAGCTCCCTCCTCTCTCCAGGCATTGTGACCTCCAGGTTTACAGCACCACTAAGTTTGGCCCAGGCTCCCGATGGGGGGGCCGGTCACCAGCCAGGGCCTGGGGACCTGGTGCATGGTATCGCAGCTCCCCCACTCACTCAAATTTGACCTGGATTCCCCCTGATCATCATGACAGAGAGTTGACTGGGCCTGTCATAGGTTTGTTCCCCACTTTGAACTTTAGCGTCCACAAGATGGGGACCTGCATGGACTCCTCTAAACTAAAATCCTAGTTTAGATCTGGTACGCTGCCAACAGCCAGTTTGTTAGTGTCTGGCACACTCCCTGTTCCTCCAAACTTTCCCTGGGGAACACAGATCCAAACTCCTTGAATCTCAACACAAAGGGAAATAACCTATTTCCCCCACCTCCTTCCCCCCTCCCCTCTCCTAGTCCTTAGGAGAGATACCTTGATTCAAACTCATTGAATCAAACAAAGAGGGATTCACTTTTCCCCCCTCCCCTTCCCCTGAAAATCAAAACAAGGGAAGAAATCAATCAAGTTCTAAAAAGAAAAGATTTTATTAAAAGAAAGAAAGAAAGAAAGTACACTATCACTGTAACACCAAGATGGAAAATATACAGGGTCTAGCTATAAACCTGGAGAGGCTTCCCCCCCCCTTCTCAGAATAATCAAAGTAACAGCAAACAGAAATAAAGATATTTCTTCAGCAAACACACAATTGCAAATGTAGAAATTAATTAGAAGACTAAACCGCCTTTCTAATACTCACTATACTGAATAGAAGAAAATACTTCAGGAAAACTGGGAGAGCTTGAAGATATGTCTGGCCTCTCTTAGATCCAAAAAGAGAACGGCAACCCAAACAAAGGACACAGACAAAGACCTCCCTCCACAGAGATCTGAAATTATCTTGTCCCTTGATTGGTCCTCTGGTCAGGTGTTCATCAGGTTACTGAGCTTGTTAACCCTTAACTATCTGTTTATGACACGCCCTCCAAATTGCAGACAGTGGGGGAACCACATTGGCCGTGATTTCTTCCTAGAACTTTAAAATAAACAGAGTAATAAAACACATGCACCATTACATATACTACTAAGTATGTAAACAACAAGATTTTTCACATTTCAAGAACACTTTTTAACCATTTGATTCTGGGAAACTCTCACGAGAGAGTGCATCAGCTACTTTGTTGGAAGCTCCTGAAATGTGTTGAATTTCAAAATCAAAATCTTGGAGAGCTAAACTCCATCGGAGAAGTTTTTTGTTGTTTCCCTTGGCAGTATGAAGCCACTGTAGCACAGCATGGTTGGTTTGTAGCTGGAACCGCCGTCCCCAAACGTATGGGCGTAGCTTTTCCAGGGCATACACAATGGCGTAACTTTTTTTTTCACTGATGGACCAGTGGCTTTCCCTCTCAGACAGTTTCTTGCTGAGAAACACGACAGGATGGAAGTTGTGATCCGGTCCTTCCTGCATTAGAACTGCTCCTACCCCACGCTCAGATGCATCGGTGGTTACTAGGAAGGGTTTGTCAAAGTCCGGGGCCCTTAACACAGGGTCAGACATGAGCGTCGCCTTAAGCTGGGTAAAGGCTTTCTGACACTCATCAGTCCATTTGGCTGTGTTTTTCTGGTTAGATCAGTTAGTGGAGCAGCGATTTGGCTGTAGTGTGGTACAAATCGCCTGTAATATCCGGCCAAGCCTAAGAAGGATTGGACCTGTTTCTTTGACCTTGGGACAGGCCACTTTTGGATAGCCTCCACCTTGGCCTGTAGGGGGTTTATGGTTCCTCGACCCACCTGGTGCCCTAGGTAAGTCACTCTGTTTTGGCCTATTTGACACTTTTTTTTGTCAGTTAAGGCCCGGCACACAGTGGTAGCCCTGGTGTTGCTTAGAGCTACTGCTTCCGGCCGTCTGGTAGCAAAGTCCACAAAAGTCAGTATGTATTGTTTTCCTCTGGGGGTCTTCTTTGGGAAAGGGCCCATAGTATCCACAGCTACTCGCTGAAATGGGACCTCAATTACGGGGAGTGGCTGGAGAAGGGCCTTGACCTGGTCTTGGGGCTTTCCTACCTTTTGGCATACCTCACAAGACCGGACATAATTGGCAACATCCTTGCCCATCCCCTCCCAGTGGAAGGACTTCCCCAACCTGTCCTTGGTTCTGTTCACCCCAGAATGACCACTGGGATGATCATGGGCCAAGCTTAAGAGCTTTTCCCGGTACTTAGCTGGGACTACCAACTGTTTTTGAGGATGCCAGCCTTCCTGGTGTCCACCAGAAAGAATCTCCTTATATAAAAATCCTTGTTCTACAACAAACCGGGATCGGTTAGAAGAGCTGAGAGGCGGTGGGTTGCTCCGTGCCGCCGCCCAAGCTTTCTTAAGGCTGTCATCTGCTTCCTGCTCAGTCTGGAACTGTTTCCTTGAGGTTGGAGACACCAGTTCCTCCATAGACTGTGGACTTGGGCTTGGTCCCTCTGGAAGCGATGTAGGTGATGAGGTTGTTTCCGTTGACTGTGGACCGCTCTCCGCTGGTGCACTAGGTGATATTTCAGGCTCTGGCTGAGCCTCTTGGGTAGGGTTGTCTGCTGCTTCTGCCAGTTCACGCCCGCTGGCGCCCTCTGGCGATGGGGTTGGAGACGGGTTTGCAAGCGCTGGCGTCAGTGCTGGTAATGGTTCTGCCGCTGGTTGTTCTTCCAGTTCCGGGTCTGGGACTGGATGTACTATGGCTGTTGTAGTTGTTGGCATGGGATCTGGTTCCACCACCTCTGTCTGGGTCTCTGGTAACACAGACGGGGCCCTGGTGGACAGCTCAGGAACAGGGATGAGAGTGGAAGCCTGTTTGGCCTGGCTGCGGGTGACCACTCCCCTCCTCTTGGCCAGCTCCACATGGTTGGCCAAGTCTTCCCCCATTAGCATGGGGATGGAAGAATTGTCACAGACAGCAAAAGTCCACATTCCTGACCAACCCTTGTACTGGACAGGCAATTCAGCTGTAGGTAAGGCTACAGATTTTGATATGAATGGAGAAATTGTGATTTTGACCTCTGGGTTGATGAATTTTGGGTCCACTAAGGATTGGTGGATAACTGACACGTGTGCCCCGGTGTCTCTCCACGCGGTAATCTTCTTCCCGCCCACTCTCAAGGTTTCCCTGCGCTCCGGGGGTATTTGAGAGATATCTGGGCCTGGGGATCCTTGGCGTGATGATGGTGTAATGGAATGTACTCGATTGGGGTTCTTGGGGCAGTTGGCCTTTATATGTCCCAGTTCATTACATTTGAAACATCGTCCAGCTGACAGGTCACTGGGCCGAGGTGGGTTGCTGGAGGCTGGTGAGGTGGGACTGTAGGTGGTTTGAGGCTTTCCTTGAGTTGTAGCTGGGGTCTTGGGTGGCCCCCGGTAGTAGGATTTATTGTCAGCTTGTCCTTTGTTATATTCGCTCCCTTTGATAGTAGCTTTTTTCTTTTCTGCTAGGTCCATCCATTCGCCTCCAATTTCCCCTGCCTCTGTTACATCTTTGGGCTTTTTATTTAGGATGTACCATTCTATTTCCTCAGGAATACCATCTAAGAACTGTTCCATTTGCATCAGGTGGGCCAGGTCTTCTAGAGATTGAATCTTTAGTCCTGACATCCATGCATCCCAATTCTTTCTAATGTAGTAGGCATGTCTGGGGAATGACACATCTGGTTTCCACTTTAGGGCTCTGAACCGCCGACGGGCATGTTCAGGTGTTAGCCCCATCCTGATTCTGGCCTTTGTTTGAAACAGTTTATAATTGTTCATGTTTTCCTTAGGCATTTCAGCTGCCACTTCTGCTAAGGGTCCACTGAGCCGTGGCCTCAGCTCTATCATGTACTGGTCTTCAGGGATGCTGTATCCATGGCAGGTTCTTTCAAAAGTTTTCCAAGAAGGCCTCAGTGTCATCACCTGCCCTGTAGGTGGGAAATGTCCTGGGGTGGGGAACAGTGCCTGGAGAAGGGTTGTTGGGGTTGGCAGGGACATTCTGCTTAGCCTTTTCTAATCCCAGAGCCTGCTTCTGGATTTCTAGTTCTTTTTCTTTTAACTCCATTTGTCTCCTATGGTCAGCCTCTCTGGCTTATTGTTTCTCCATTTCTCTCTTGTGAGCAGCTTCTTCCCTGGCCATTTCTGCATTAAATAGTTCCATTCGTCTCTGATGTTCTTTGTCTTTTTCTGCAGCCTCCAGCCTGGCCAGGTCAAGTTTGTCAACTGTTTCACTGTTACTCATGTTTGTGTGCCTTCTGGTGCTGGCCACAACCCTCTGCAGTCAGTGAACTACCTGTGTTGCTTGGTTCAGTTGCTTGGATTACAAGTTCCTACCCCTTTCTACTCCCGACTGAATAAAAAGAAAACAAAACTTTTCATTTGCAAATGGTGTTAGCTGTTTGCTGTTTGAGCAAAGACCAAAAAAAACTGGTTTGTCCTGTTTCTAGCAATTTGCTAAGTACCTTCCAACGTAGCCCAGCTGGAAATCTCCTTCTAACAATACCTTGTTAGAAACTGAATACCTCTACCCCCCCTCCTTTCTCAGGCTGCTTCCCTGCTCTAGAGGGAGAGAATAGCTCTCAATGGCTCCTGGTTCTTAATACATCCCAGCTGCTGCCTACCATGTCATAGGTTTGTTCCCCACTTTGAACTTTAGCGTCCACAAGATGGGGACCTGCATGGACTCCTCTAAACTAAAATCCTAGTTTAGATCTGGTATGCTGCCAACAGCCAGTTTGTTAGTGTCTGGCACACTCCCTGTTCCCCCAAACTTTCCCTGGGGAACACAGATCCAAACTCCTTGAATCTCAATACAAAGGGAAATAACCTATTTCCCCCACCTCCTTTCCCCCTCCCCTCTCCTAGTCCTTAGGAGAGATACCTTGATTCAAACTCATTGAATCAAACAAAGAGGGATTCACTTTTCCCCCCTCCCCTTCCCCTGAAAATCAAAACAAGGGAAGAAATCAATCAAGTTCTAAAAAGAAAAGATTTTATTAAAAGAAAGAAAGAAAGAAAGTACACTATCACTGTAACACCAAGATGGAAAATATACAGGGTCTAGCTATAAACCTGGAGAGGCTTCCCCCCCCCCTCCTTTCTCAGAATAATCAAAGTAACAGCAAACAGAAATAAAGATATTTCTTCAGCAAACACACAATTTCCAATGTAGAAATTAATTAGAAGACTAAACCGCCTTTCTAATACTCACTATACTGAATAGAAGAAAATACTTCAGGAAAACTGGGGGAGCTTGAAGATATTTCTGGCCTCTCTTAGATCCAAAAAGAGAACGGCAACCCAAACAAAGGACACAGACAAAGACCTCCCTCCACAGAGATTTGAAATTATCTTGTCCCTTGATTGGTCCTCTGGTCAGGTGTTCATCAGGTTACTGAGCTTGTTAACCCTTAACTATCTGTTTATGACAGGGCCAAACCTGTGTGGTGCTATGATCCTGTGCACCAGGTTGCAACGCCTGGAGTGGGGACAGGTCGCCGAGCCCAGCCACCTCTGAGGGACTGGAGACCCACGAGCCATTGCTGAATGTGGGGTTGGCTCTGCAACCTCCTCCTCCCCCCCGGACTTTCCCCACACACTCAGAGGCAGGACCCAACCCCCACTCCAGGTCTCCCACATGGCCCTTTGACATATTCTGAAGACCCAGTTTTGGGTTGCGACCCACGAGTTGTGAAACCCTGCTCTAATGCCACTGCTATAGTGCCTGGGTTTGCTTGTGTTGCATCAGTATTGCTAGAAGGTTAAGTTTGCTCTCTAGTCTTAAATTCCCATTTCTCATCTCCCCTCCCACTCCAACCCCCACACCAAAACCCTGTAGTAGAGGCACAATACATACCCCCATAAAACTCAAGAAATATTTTATGCCATATTCAAAAGAAGACAGTCTAATTATGTACCTCCATGGTGATGGTGTCCTCCAATAAAGAGATTAGTAAATGTAGGTTAGCTAAAAACAGACGTATGTCAATTTGAATAACTAGCTATGGTGTGTGTGTGTGTGTGTGTGTGTGTGCGCGCGTGCACTAATCTAGTTTTTACCCTCTATGACTAGAAAGTACTCTCTGCAAAAGACTCTGCTCTGGCATTTCCAAAAGGATGAAGTAGCCTACCTTGGCCTTACAACTGCAGCAAATCTTTTTCTTATCACCATTATTAAATAATCTCTTAGCCCTGGTCTACACTAAGGTCGGGGGTCGAACTAGGGTACGCGAATTCAGCTACGTGAATAACGTAGCTGAATTCGAACTACCCTAGTTCGACTTACTTACCCGTCCAGACGCCGCGGAAGCGAACTCCGCGGCTCCAAGGTCGACTCCGGCAACTCCTCCTGCCGCGGTGGAGTACCGGAGTTCGAACTAGCGCTTCCGGGGTTCGAACTATCGCGTCTAGATCAGACGCGATAGTTCGAACTACGAGTAGTCGAACTCGCCGCGTCGACCCAGCAGGTAAGTGTAAACGTGGCCTTAGATGGCCTGCGTCAGAATGAGTCAGGAGTTTCCAGTTTTATAAATTGTGCTGTATGTAAAATGCTTCTGTACTAACACGGATGCTTTTGACCCATCCAGCACCCAGTTCCATAACTACACCCCAAATATTTGCCTCTGGAAGATGATACAGTGAGGGGAAGGTGTTCAGAATAGAAACAGCGTATATTTGAGTATTATTCCAACCTTAATGTATTGGTTGAAGGTGACTGCATTGATCTGTAATCCCTTTGGTGTCAGGAGTTCAGCAGTGGCAGTACATTTTTGTTAACCATTAGTGTCAAGAGGTAAATAATTGACACAGATCCCCTCTAAAACCTGAATCAAACCTTTTCCTAGGCTAAAATAAAAAGCAACTTTCCCCTCATTATTTCAGTTTTGTATATCATTGATTTTGTTTCAGTTGCATCCATAGGTGCCAACTCTGGAGCACTCACAGAAAAAAATTAGCCGGTGCTTAGCACCCACTGGTAGCCAAGCTCCCCCCACAGTGCCTCTCGTCCACCGATGGCCCAACTGATCAACTCCTTCGCCCTCCCTCCCATCCCTCCCACGCACCGGGATCAGCTGTTCTGCGGCATGCAGGAGGCACTGAGAGGGAGGGGAAGGAGCGGGGACAGGGTGTGCTTGGGAGAGGGGGCAGAAAGAGGCAGGGCGGGGGTAGAGTGGGGGTGGGAAGAGGTGGGGTGGGGGCTTGGGGAAAGGGGTAGAGTGAGTGCGGGGCCTGGGGTTGAGGTGGGCACTTCCTGGGTAGAGAGGAAGTCAGCACCTATGGTTGAACTTAGTGGTCTGAACCAGGTTGGGGCATCTTTGTGCTAGGCACTGTACAGACATAGTAAAAGACAGTCCTCATCACAGTATTAGGTGGGTGAAACAAACAAGCAAGGGGGAAATGGGAGTACAGGGTGATCATAATAATAGGATGTTTTAGCATAGGCGAGCTGTGTGCACAGTTCATAGGTGTAATAAGCCAGCAAGAACACATAAGAATGGCCATACTGGGCCAGACCAATGGTCCATCTAGCCCAGTATCCTGTGTTCTGACAGTGGCCAATGCCAGGTGCTTCAGAGGGAATGAACAGAACAGGACAATCATCAAGTGATCTATCTCCGGTTGTCCACTCCCAGCTTCTGGTAGTCATAGGCTCGGGACACTCAGAGCATGGGGTTGCATATGTGACCACCTTGGCTAATAGCCATTGATGGACTTATCCTCCGTGAATTTATCTAATTCTTTTTTGAGCCAAGTTATAGTTTTGGCTTTCACAACATCCCCTGGCAAAGAGTTCCACGGGTTGACTGCTTATTGTGTGAAGAAGCACCTCCTCTTGTTTGTTTTAAACCTGCTGCCTATTCATTTCATTTGAGTGACCCCTGGTTCTTGTGTTACGTGAAGAAGTAAATAACACTTTCTATTTCACTTTCTGCATGACATTCATGATTTTATAGAGCTCTATCATATCCCCCCTTAGTCATATCTTTTCCAATCTGAACAGTCCCAGTCTTTTTAATCTCTGCTTATATGGAAGCTGTTCCATACCCTGAACTGTTTTTGTTGCCCTTTTCTGTACTTTTTCCAATTCTAATATTTTTTTGAGATGGGGTAACTAGAACTGCACACAGTAGTCAAGGTGTGGGCATACCATGGATTTATATCGTGGCATTATGTTATTTTCTGTCTTATTATCTATCCCTGTCCTAATGGTTCCTAACATTCTGTTTGCTTTTTTGACTGCTGCTGCAACTGAGCAGATATTTTCAGAGAACTATCCACAATGACTCCAAGATTTCTTTCTTGAGTGGTAACAGCTAATTTAGACCCCATCATTTTGTATGTATAGTTGGGATTACGTTTTCCAATGTGCCTTACTTTGCATGGATCAACATTGAATTTCATCTGCCACCTTGTTGCCCAGTCTTGTGAGATCTTTTTTGTAACTCTTCACAGTCTGCTTTGGCCTTAACTATCTTGAGTCATTGTGTGTCATTTGCAAATTTTGCCACCTCACTGTTTATCCCTTTTTCCAAATGAGTTATAAATATGTTGAACAGCACAGGTCCCAGTACAGATCTCTGGGGGACACCACTATTTACTCCTCTCCATTCTTAGAACTGACTATTTATTCCTACCCTTTGTTTCCTGTCTTTTACCAGTTACTGATCCATGAAAGAACCTTCACTCTTATCCCATGACTGCTTATTTTGTTTAAGAGCCTTTGGTGAGGGACCTTGTCAAAGGCTTTCTGAAAGTCCAAGTACATTATATCCATTGGCTCACTCTTGTCCACATGTTTATTGACCCCCTCAATGAATTTTAAAAGATTGGTAAAGCATGATTTCCTTTTACAAAAGCTGTGTAGACTCTTTCCCAACAAATCGCATTCATTCATATGTTTGATCATTCTGTTCTTTGCTATAGTTTCAGCCAATTTACCTGATACTAAAGTTAGGCTTACTGGCCTGTAATTGCCAGGATCGCCTCTGGAGCTGTTTGAAAAAATTGGCATCACATTAGTTATCCTCCAATCTGTAGTAGTAATTGCAACTTATCACCTGCCTACCTGTTATAAAATAGCATCTGTGAGTTCTGTTGGGAACAGGAACTGGAAATGTGGAAAAACTATCAGATAGGCTGGAAATCTATTGGGAACAGCCTAATTGTGCAGACCCATGCAGTTTACATAAGTGTGACAATAGCAGCTGAGATGAATTAAACACTTTTTTTTAAATAAGCAAGTCTCTCCAGGAAAGTCTAAGATGATAGAAGTTGGACAAGACTTAACTGTCACTGGCTAAAATATTTTCAATGAGCTACTAATAATTCAAGCGATGTAAAATCATTTATTTGTGGCCTTTAACACATTTACATGTACTACCCAACTAATACATGCCAAGTGAAATGTGAACTGCGTGTTGTAATGTTGGGTAGCTTATGGGTGACACGGCACTTTTATGGTAAATTTCCGTTTTCAGGTACACAACTTCTTGAAAATGTTTTCCTCTGCACTGCAGTTTCTCATATTTATTCTCATCCTGAAGGTGGATATTTTGAGTATAATTCTGTGCATCTCTCTGAGTTATTGGGGCAGGTGGGAAATGAGTTTTCTTCAAGTGTTGAAAAAATTATACAGATGTATTTTTGCCCTCTAGTGGAAAAGGCTTAGCTTTTTTATCTTATTGTTGCAAGATGTAATTACTTGCTTTGTTCTCTTTTAAAAAGTCAAAATTCCACGACATGTTATGCAAAAACTGTTAACATTATGATCGAGAACCAAGGATCAGACTTATTCAAATTTTTCACTCCAATGGGTACTGTCACACTGCATATTTATGCAGCAAGGCACAAACTTAATGGCATATACCGGACTAGAACTGTACATACTTTGTGTGTGAGAGAGAGCTAGCTACTGCTGCTACTATAACCTTGAATTTCCTGACTCTGTTGTGTGACTGAAGCATTACAGATGAGACCCTAACTTCTTTCACTGATGTTTTTGGAATACCACTTATGAACAGTTAACTAGGCTAAAACATATGAGGTGTGAAGAGTTTGAGTGCAGTAACTTTTACTCTCTGATGTTGTAACACATTTTGAGGGACCACATTGCCATCATGTGGTGAAGTGTGTGTGAAGCACTCCTGGCATCACACTAAACTAAGCTGAATTTCATGCATGATGTACTGAGATTAGGAGTAGACAGTTGGGAGAAATTAATGGATTTTCTCTCTGTAATACATTCAGTGAAACACAACATGTTAAGTGATTTGATAAAGACACAGAGGTTAAGGCGTGTATGAGCCTCTCCGTACAAAAGCAGGAGTAGGAGAATAAACTAATGTCCAAACTTTACAGTCCTGTTGGTTCAGGGAGTCAGGCACAGGACTATGAGTCTGGAGACTTTGTTTCAATTCCCCTCTCTTCCATTGTCTTGCTCAGTGGCCTTCAAGCAAGTAATTTAAGTTACTTTCTGATCTTGTCTTCAGTGGAGTAGATGAAAGGAGCCAAGGGGGAGAGAGGTGAATTTTAAACATCTTAGCTGGTCAAGTAAATCCAAAGCTTCATGCGGAGATTTACCTCAACCAGCTAACACACTTTAAAACTGCAGCTTGTCTTGTCTACACAAGGATTTTAACATGCTAGTTAACACAGCTTTTTTCCTAGTTTAGGCCTGGCCTCAGGACCTCCGTTTCTCCATGTGTAAAATAGGGATACTGCCCACCCACCTCTATGAAGCATTTGAGAGTCGCAGATGAAAGTACTAGCTAAATATTATCATTGCTGGAAATGTGGATCTAGGCTCCTAACCCTGCAGCGTCCAGTTGTTTGTGCAAAGGGACTCCCTGCCCCACTCATGATACTACTGTTGGCTAGCTCCCCCAGTTCTGCTCTCTGACTGGATTTAATAGTGGCTCAGAATGCATTAATTCTCCACCCATTTTCCTGCAGCTAGTCTGTAGTTTGGGGGTGGTGGTGCTAGGGAGCATGTCAGTTAATTATGCTCCTTTCTGGCTTCTTTCTATGCAGCCCAGTGCTCATGTGGATATTTTTCAGAAGAGGAAAAATGTCTAAGTGAAAGGGAATGGGGAGCATCTTGTCTCTTTCTCCCTGTCACTGTGCCTAAGGTGGGTCACAGCTGAGAATACAAAATTCAGGACAGACTGTATGAAACAGGGCAGATACACCCTGGTTTCAGAGTAGCAACTGTGTTAGTCTGTATCCACAAAAAGAACAGAAGTACTTGTGGCACCTTAGAGACTAACAAATTTATTTGAGCATAAGCTTTTGTGGGCTACAGCCCACTTCTTCGTATGCATAGAATGGAATATATAGTGAGGAGATCTATATACACATACAGAGAGCATGAAAAGGTGGGAGTTGTCTTACCAACTCTGAGAGGCCAATTAAGTAAGAGAAAAGACTTTTGAAGTGATATTCAAGATAGCCCAGTACAGACAGTTTGATAAGAAGTGTGAGAATACTTAAATGGGGAGATAGATTCAGTGTTTATAATGGCTCAGCCATTCCCAGTCTCTATTCAAGCCTAAATTGATTGTATCTAATTTGCATATCAATTCAAGTTCAGCAGTTTCTCCTTGGAATCTGTTTTTGAAGCTTTTCTGTTGCAAAATTGCCACCCTCAGGTCTGTTATTGAGTGACCAGACAGGTTAAAGTGTTCTCCTACTGGTTTTTGAATGTTATGATTCCTGATGTCAGATTTGAGTCCATTTATTCTTTTGTGTAGATACTGTCCGGTTTGGCCAATGTACATGGCAAAGGGGCATTGCTGGCACATGATGGCATTTATCACATTGGTAGATGTGCAGGTGAATGAGCCCCTGATGGCGTGGCTTATGTGATTAGGTCCTATGATGATGTCACTTGAATAGATATGTGGACAGAGTTGGCATTGGGCTTTGTTGCAAGGATAGGTTCCTGGGTCAGTGTTTTTGTTCAGTGGTGTGTGGTTGCTGGTGAGTATTTGCTTCAGGTTGTCCGTAAGCAAGGACAGGTCTGTCTCCCAAGATCTGTGAGAGTGAGGGATCATCTTTCAGGATAGGTTGTAGATCTTTGATGAAGCGCTGGAGAGGTTTTACTTGGGGGCTGAAAGTGACAGCTAGTGGTGTTCTGTTATTTTCTTTGTTGGGCCTGTCTTGTAGGAGGTGACTTCTGGGTATTCATCTGGCTCTGTCAATCTGTTTTTTCACTTCAGCAGGTGGGTATTGTAGTTTTAAGAATGCTTGATAGAGATCTTGTAGGTGCTTGTCTCTGTCTGAGGGACCCAACTGGTGTTTATTCTGTCATTAGAGATCACCAAGCCAGTAACAAAAGTGAACTTCTGTATCCCTACACTGCTTAATAAGTTGAAAACACTATCCCCTTAGGCATTCCAGCTGCTGGCTCACCACCCAGACAACCAGAATTTATGATGAGAGGTTACTGAAAACAAGATTCATCATATATAAAGTTCTTCCTATCCCAAGGGACCAGCCAGTAAACTGGGTCAATATATAACTCCTATCTTACCCCAAAATCATGCTTAGAGTCAATCCTTCCATAACTATAAACTAAAGGTTTAATAATATAAGAAGAAAAATAACAGTTATAAATGGTTAAGGAATCATGTACATTACAAGTGATTTTCAGAGATTGCAGGTCAGGATCATAGCTGTAATGTAAATCTGCTAGTTTGTAAAAAGTCTCTCTGGATTCACCCAAACATACTGGGGGTCATTCAGCTTCCTGTTTAAAGTTTCCTTGTTACAAATCCAGTCCAGAGATATGAAGCAGGAATGAAAACAAAGCAGTGATGTCACAGCTTGCAATTTATAGTCCAGCGCAGGTACATGAAAAGATACTGGCCCAAGATGGAATCCAGGGTCACATGAGCATGGAAAGTTACCAGTAAAAGATAGAGTCTTAGGTCTCATGTCCTTACCACATGTCCTCACAGCTTTGCTGACTCACAGAGGCGGCCTTTGGCCCTCACAATGTCCGAGGCATCCACAGAAAAGGCTTACTGGGCATGATGAGCAGGAGCGGCTCTAGGCATTTTGCCGCCCCAAGCACGGCGACCGGCAGAGCGTCCCCAGTGGCTTGCCACCCCAGGCACATGCTTGGCGTGCTGGGGCCTGGAGCCACCCCTGATGATGAGTTTCTTCAATGGCCCATTGTAAGATTGGAGTGTCCTTAATGGGCCATTGACACATAGCTGTCTAGCCCTGATGTAAATCTATCTGAGGGGTGTCGCAAACACAATACTTGTTTGATACAAATACGTAGCCAGTATTCATAACTTCAGATACAAAGATGATACATGCATAAACAGGTCTACCATACTTAGCAATTCATAACTTTTCTATTGATACCTTATGTGACATACTTTGTATAAGATTTATTGCAACTTTGTAAAAATGGTGACTCTGTTAGTGTAAAGAGAACGAGGAGTCCTTGTGGCACCTTAGAGACTAACAAATTTATTTGAGCATAAGCTTTCGCCCACTATGCTCAAATAAATTTGTTAGTCTCTAAGGTGCCACAAGGATTCCGCGTTCTTTTTGCTGATACAGACTAGCACAGCTACCACTCTGAAATCTATTAGTGTAACTAGTCATTCTTATAGAGCATCATACTCCCTCTGCATGGGACCACTGGGGTTTTTCCTGTGGATCTGGTCATAGAATCATAGAATCATAGAATCTCAGGGTTGGAAGGGACCTCAGGAGGTCATCTAGTCCAACCCCCTGCTCAAAGCAGGACCAAACCCAACTAAATCATCCCAGCCAGGGCTTTGTCAAGCCTGACCTTAAAAACCTCTAAGGAAGGAGATTCCACTACCTCCCTAGGTAACCCATTCCAGTTCTTCACCACCCTACTAGTGAAAAAGTTTTTCCTAATATCCAGCCTAAACCTCCCCCTCTGCAACCTGAGACCATTACTCCTTGTTCTGTCATCTTCTACCACTGAGAACAGTCTAGATCCATCCTCTTTGGAACCCCCTTTCAGGTAGTTGAAAGCAGCTATCAAATCCCCCCTCATTCTTCTCTTCTGCAGACTAAACAATCCCAGTTCCCTCAGCCTCTCCTCATAAGTCATGTGCTCCAGCCCCCTAATCATTTTTGTTGCCCTCCGCTGGACTCTCTCCAATTTATCCACATCCTTCTTGTAGTGTGGGGCCCAAAACTGGACACAGTACTCCAAATGAGGCCTCACCAGTGCTGAGTAGAGGGGAATGATCACATCCCTCGATCTGCTGGAAATGCCCCTACTTATACAACCCAAAATGCCATTAACCTTCTTGGCAACAAGGGCACACTGTTGACTCATATTCAGCTTTTCGTCCACCGTAACCCCTAGGTCCTTTTCTGCAGAACTGCTGCCCAGCCATTCGGTCCCTAGTCTGTAGCAGTGCATGGGATTCTTCCGTCCTAAGTGCAGGACTCTGCACTTGTCCTTGTCTGCACTTGGTCCCTTGCATACAAGCAGTTATGGGGAGCCTAAGGCCTTGTCTACACTACAAAACTATTTCGAATCAACTTAGTTCGAATTTGTGGATTCGACCTTATGAAGTCGAATTTGTGTATCCATACTAAATACACTAATTCAAATTTCTGAGTCCACAGTCACGGGGCCAGCGTCGACTTTGGAAGCGGTGCACTGTGGGAAGCTATCCCACAGTTCCCGCAGTCCCCGCTGCCCATTGGAATGCTGGGTAGAGTCCCCAATGCCTGCTGGGGGGAGAAATGTGTCGAGGGTGGTTTTGGGTAAGTGTCGTCATTGAACCGTCAATCACAACCTCCCTCCCTCCCTCCGTGAAAGCGCCTGCGGGCAATCTGTTCGTGCACTTTTCTGGTCAGTGACAGCGCGGACGCCACAGCACTGCAAGCACGGAGCCGCTGCGATCATCGCCGTTTTCTCCTCCTCGCACTTTATCGTCCACCTCTTCCACAGTCAGCTGATGAGAAATTGGGCTACTTCTCAATGGTTCTGCAAGCACTGGGGGACCATAGGGGACGTTTTACAAACATCAACGTCGGGTGGCCGGGCAAGGTTCATGATGCGTGTGTTTTCAGGAACTGTGGGCTGCTCAGACGCCTGCAGGAAGGTAGTTTCTTCCCGGACCACGAAATAACTGTTGTGGATGTGCAGATGCCTATAGTCATCCTCGGGGACCCAGCCTGCCCGCTAATGCACTTGCTCATGAAGCCCTATACAGGCACCTGGGACAGCGACAAGGAACTCTTCAAATACCAGCGAGCAGCGAGCAGCGTGACCTGTGACTGTTCAGTTTCTTTACAGAGAAGCTGAACCTGCCCCTGTTTCTTTACCCACTGACTGTTGACTCTCCTCTTCGGTTACATACCCCGTTCACCCCGTTACCCCCACTTCCAGCACACGTGTAAAAATAAAATACATGTCCCATTATTACTTAACAAAGGTTTCTTTATTCATGACTTTTCGTGAAAGGGTTGAAACTGGGACGCAGGCTATGCTGGGTAGGGTGTGCGGTGATGTAAAGACCGCCTCTAAACTCAAGGAATGACAGGCTCCTGCTCCTAGAGCGGTCCGCAGTGCCGGAAGGCTTCTTTCAACGGAGCCTGCCATCCCTCTTTATGGAATTCTGTGTGCGGGCGGATATGTGACCTTGTGGTGGAGGAGGACGGATACAGATTCCTCAGCTGCGTGACTCAGCGGTCCAGGACAAGGACCGCTGTATAAGATCTGAAACTGCCCTCCTCCGCTGCAAAGTCACATCTCCCCCGCCCACACAGATCCTGGAAACCACCTCCAAAAACCGACCATGTTGCCTACTGACTGCACCGTGTGTGTGACCCGCTGCTGATCCTGCCCCCGTGTCTGTACCCTGGGAAAGGTGACTGTCCTATGCAATTAACCACCCCCTTCCCCACGCCCCCCATTCGAACACAGTCTTCTTTGAAAAAACATAACGGAAACAGTAATTAACAGCAAATCATTTTTATTAATTAAGTAGATAGTTAGGGGATGGGACTGGGATTGGGACTACTGTGAGTCTGGAAGTGAAGGACTTCGGCAAATGTAGGGTATGATAGCTTTTGGGTACTTGAGCACTGTGCTGTGGTGCAGTGACAGTATTCACGTCCCCGGCCGCCCCTCCTCCTGATTATTTTCGGTGAGGGGGGTATGGGACTTTGTGGCGGGGGAGGGCAGTTGCAGATACACTGCAGGGGGGCTCTGTCCTCCTGCGGTCCTGCAGAACATCCACAAGGCGCCTGAGCGTGTCCGTTTGCTCCCTCACTAGTCCAAGCATTGTTTCAGTCGCCTGCTTGTCTTCCTCACGCCACCTCTCCTCCCGTTCGCTGTGTGAGCGCTGGCCCAGAGAGATGGTCTCCCTCCACTGGCTCTGCTGGTCCGCCTCTGCTAGGTAGCAGCCCATACGTTCCTCGAACATCTTGTCCCTTGTCTTTTTCTTTCGCCGCCTAATCTTTGCCAGCCTCTGCGAGGGGGATGCTGTGGCAGGTCTGGAGACAGTGGAAGCTGTGAGATGGGAAACAGGGAGTGAATTCCTTGCAAAGATACATTTTTGCGAACAATTAACTGAGTCTAGGCTGTCTCTGTGAATTCTGGGTTGAGATCCCTGTGCCTGCTGGGGCAGAAATCATTTTCGCGGTGGATTCTGGGTAAATGTCGCCAGTCATTCCTTCCTCCGGGAAAGCAACGGCAGACGATCATTTCAAGCCCGTTTTCCCAGAATTGCCCTGGCATACGCCATAGCATGGCAACCATGGACACTGTTTTGCCTTTTGTGTATGTCACCGTATGTGTACTAGATGCCGCTGACAGAGGCGGGCCAGCAGCGCTACACAGCAGCATGCTTTTGCTTTTGCATGACAGCAGAGATGGTTACCAGCCATATTGTACCATCTACCATACCATAAATTGGTAATAAGATGGTAATAAGATGGGCATGGTTACCTGTCCTTTTGCACTGCCCCATTTGGGGCTGTCATAAGTGCCCCTGGCCGAGCAGCCAGGGGCGCAAAAGCAAAAATTGGGAATGACTCCCTGAGTCAATCCCTCCTTTTTGGTATCTAAAAATAGAATCAGTCCTGCCTAGATTATGGGCAAGTGTACTAGAGAACCACTGTATCATAGAACCAGAGAGCACAGCTGCTCTGTGTCCGATCCTGCATAAATTATGAGCTGTATGCTATTCACAGGGGGTGCTCCTGCAACAACAACACCTGTTCATTCCGTTCTTACCCCAGCCTTCCTGGGCTACCATACCATTGTCCCCCCACTTGTGTGATGAAGTAATAAAGAATGCAGGAATAAGACACAGTGACTTGTTTGTGAGAAATGACTGGAAGGAAGCCTCCAGCTGCAATGATAGTCCAGGCAGGACATTAAGGAGTGTGGATGAAGGAGCCCATCATCCCTCTGCTAGTCCAGGGGCAATCGAATCTTTTATTTACAATGAAGGGTGGGGGCTGATGGAGCTCAGCCCCCTGTTGCAATGATGAGGACGGTTACCAGCCATATTGCACCATCTGCCATCAAAAATTAGGGACAGGCACCCTTGATCGACCTTACTGATGCTAGTCGGCATGGTTACCAGCCCTTTTGCACTGCCCCATGTGCCAATAGGCTGATGATGAGGACGGATTTCCATCGTTTTGTACCATCAGCCATCCATAGCGTGGGGGAGCAAGGATGTTGGTGTTGAGTGCTGCACCATCGCGTCTATCTGCAGCATTCAGTAAAGATAGGGTGACATGTAAAAGAGTCAACAGAGGATTGTTTTCACTTCTGGTGGTGGGTGGGGTGTGTGCGCAAATTGCCGAACTATGCCCTGACCCACCGCAGACACTGTGTTTGACCCTAGAAGCATTTGGAGCTCATCCAAGAATGCAAATACTTTTCGGAGACAGCAGGAACTGTGGGATACCTTGCGTCCTCATTCCCCCCCTCCCTCCATGAGCGTCCATTATATTCTTTGGCTTTCCGTTACGCTCGTCACGCAGCTGCGTGCTGAGTCTGTGCTATGCCGTCTGTCCGTAGATTTTTTAAAAATACTTTGGACCAGGCGTAAAATTACAGTAATTAACCTAGTTAGATGCAGGAGTCTCCGAGCGAAATCACCCTGAGGAGGGTCACTGAAGGAGATAGAGAGCGCATGCTGCGTGAAAGCTAGCACGAACCAGGGCCCGATGCAGCCGTGCTCAGGGAGGCAGTGCTCCCTGAGTACCTCATGAAAGCCTTGCGCGGAAAACTGTGCTACCACGGAGCACCCAATAAGGCAGCTCTCCTCAGGAACCTCCTGCTGAGCTTTTCGATTAATGCAAGGAGAGCTTCGTGGAGATCTCCAAGGATGATTTCTGTTCTATCCCCATATATAGAGAGTCCTCCTTTTCACACAGTTAAGATTCCTGTTATATTAAGAATAAAAGTTAACATGGTTAAAGCACTTACCGACTGCTCCTTCCCCTGATTCAGGGTCCGGGTTAATGGCCGGGAAGGGTTGTTGGGGGATCTCCGTGACGGTGATGAATAGATCCTGGCTGTCGGGGAAACCAGCGTTGTAAGCGCTCTCGCCTGCCTCGTCCTCCACAAACCCTTCCTCATCTTCCCCGTCCGCGAACATCACCGAGGAACTGGCCGTCGACACTGTCCCATCGTCAGAGTCCACGGTCACTGGTGGGGCAGTGGTGGCAGGCTCCGTAGCGTCCGTTTGCCGCTTTGATTTTTTGGTAGCCTTGTCTGGGGTCCTTGATTTTCACGTGGCGCTGCGTTGCATCCCGCCTGCATCCTCTGTCTCTCATGGCTTTGGAGACCTTCTCGTAGGTCTTCGCATTCCGTGTTTTGGAGCGCAGCTCCGAAAGCACAGA
This sequence comes from Mauremys mutica, assembly GCF_020497125.1. Lineage (NCBI taxonomy): Eukaryota > Metazoa > Chordata > Testudines > Geoemydidae > Mauremys > Mauremys mutica. Next base: position 160,844,975 of record NC_059074.1, on the reverse strand, counting down.
CTCCTCGCCCCACACACCGATCAGATCGAAGAGTTCCCAGTCAGTCTATGCTGGGTCCCTCTTTCTATTCACAGATAACATGAACTCCTCTGCTGGAGAGCTCTGCATCGTTGCAGGTGCTGCGGAGCTTGCCCCGATGTCCAGCCAGGACGTCAGATTCAAAGTGCCCAGACAGGAAAATGAATTCAAATTTTCCCGGGTCATTTCCTGTGTCGCTGGTCAGAGAATCCAAGCTCGGACTGCTGTCCAGAGCGTCAACACAGTGGTGCACTGTGGGATAGCTCCCGGAGCTACTAAGTTCGATTTGCATCCACACCTAGCCTAATTCGAGCTAGCCATGTCGAATTTAGCGTTACTCCACCTGCCGGGGTGGAGTACCAAATTCGAACTAACGAGCCCTCTAGTTCGAATTAAATGGCTTCCTGGTGTGGACGGTTGAGCGGTTAAATTTGAATTAAAGTCCTAGTGTAGACCAGGCCTAAGAGACTTCCCCATGGCATCCAGGACATTTTGAGAAGTGCTTGTGAATGTCAAGCTAAATATACAGTACTGAATTTACTGAGGATACCTGGGATGGGAGCCTAACTGGTGATGTGGAAATGAAAGAGGTGATGGCTTGTGGTGGGGGGGGGGGCAGGGGGAAGTCTGCATTATTATACAAGAAGAATAATCAACTGTTTGCATATTTTATGCTTAATATTGTTTGACATTTGTCACGGAGTCCCCGGGTGATGCTCTGGAACTGCTCTCCTTACAAAGCCAGTCAGGAATCTGGTGAAGTCTCCTTTCTCTGAGCAGACTGTCTTCAGGGCAAGAAACTCACACGGCTTCCACCTTCCTGGGTCTGACCTTTGGAGCATTCAGCATCCTCTGCCCCTCTGTGCGCTTCCCACAGCAAGTCCACCCAGGCAGGGTCCTGGGGAAGCCAGAGGGTCCTGCACCCCAACTTTGCAGTCAGACGTGACTCTTAGCCAGCCAGTAAAACAGAGGTTTATTAGATGACAGGAACACAGTCTAAAACAGAGCTTGTAGGTACAGAGAACAGGACCCCTCTGCCGGGTCCATTTTGTGGGGCAGTGAGCCAGACAACCAAGTCTGCACCTCACTCCACATCCCCAGCCAGCCCCAAACTGACTCACCCTCCAGCCCCTCCTCTTCTGGGCTTTGTCCCTTTCCCGGGCCAGGAGGTCACCTGATTCCTTTGTTCTCCAACACCTTTAGCGATCACCTTGCAGGGGGGAAGGGCCCAGGCCACTAGTTGCCAGGAGACAGAGTGTCAGACATTTATGTACACTGGCCGTTTGCTCTGCAACAATCACACCCCCTTATCCCACCACCAAGAGACTTAAGAATTGCATAGGGGAAACTGAGGCATCCCTACAGTATTCAGAGGAAACATTTGTCACACCATTGCAGGTGTATTTTAACAACTGTTGACCCAGACACTGGGATCATGGACAGGGAGGAGCTACTAGAGAGGTAGCTAAAATATTAAAGTAATTCTAATCAGTTATGTATCCAGTACAGTTTTATTAAATTAAAATGTATTAATGATGGCTGGGTGTATACCTGACACTTCATCTGCTTATAAAAACTTACACATAGGTGTATATGTGTGTATACACTATATAGAACACATGTGATTGTAGCCATCTCCCTCTGATGCTTTCTGTGTCACTTGCCTACTTAGGCTGTGGCTACACTTAGCACTTCAAAGCGCTGCTGCGGTAGCGCTGCCGCGGCAGCACTTTAAAGCGTTAAGTGTAGTCAAAGCGCCAGCGCTGGGAGAGAGCTCTCCCAGCGCTGTCCGTACTCCACCTCCCTGTGGGGAATAACGGACAGCGCTGGGAGCGTGGCTCCCAGCGCTGGTGCTTTGACCACACTGGCGCTTTGCAGCGCCGCAATTTGCAGCGCTGGAGAGGGTGTGTTTTCACACCCTGCTGCAGCGCTGCAAATTTGTAAGTGTAGCCAAGCCCTTAGACTGTGAACTCTTTGGTGCAGTGACTAAGGGTCTTTCAACACAGCAAAGAAAAACCCGGGACTGGCCCATGCCAGCCAACTCGAGCTCACAGGGCTCAGGCTGTGGGGCTATTTCACTGCTGTGTAGACTTCTGGGCTTGGGCTGGAGCCCGAGTTCTGGGACCCTCCCACCTCGCAGGGTCCTCGAGCCCAGGCTCCAGCCTGACCCTGGAAGTTTACCCAGCAATGAAACAGCGCTGGAGCCTGAACCCCATGAGCCCCAGTCAGCTGGCATGGGCCAGACATGGGTTTTTCTTTGCTGTGTAGACACACCCTCTGTCTTTACATGTGTTTGGACTGTGCCTAGCACAATGGGGTGCTGGTCCTGATTAGGGCCAATGGGGACTATTGTAATATAAATATTAAGGCCTTCATTCATGAAAGCGTGTGTTGGAGTGCTTTTCCAGATAGGGTTGCTTTCATGAATTGAGGCCTAAATAAAGTCTATGTGTATGCTTATTGCAAAGGGCAGTTATTTTAAAGGCATTTGCAATTTGACCCCAACATAATTCAATCTTGTAAATTAGATTCTTTATTTTAAGTAGTTAAAAACAAACAAAAAGCCCTTCATCTGCTGGAATGGTCTGTATTTAAAACTCTGCAAGGAGAATATTTTCAAACCATGTACTCAAAGGGATAGCGATTGAACTAGCCTTTTACCTTTTGAAGACCTGGGACAAATTCCATCTGTGGTCACAATGAAAATAATCCTGAGTATTTATGTAGTACTTTATATATTCACAGTGCAGTACAAACCTCTGTGGTTTCTTCTTAGTTTTCATTTATGCCTGTCAAAACCCACAGCACAGTATGGTACAATTCAGTCTTATAGTGTTCCCTAAAAATGTTTTTAAATGGATTCATTCTTTATTTCAGTTGCTGCTTTTTGTGGTTCACTTACACATTCCATTTTTCAGCAGCTCCTTAGTTAAATATATTCTGCCTGAACTACTGGCCTTGTACTTATCATCGTAGGGATGTTAGAGGTGCTGGTGGATAATCCCCACCAAGCTATATGTACAATGTCTGGCGACAGCAACACCTGGGAATAAAGAGCCATCTCACCTGAATACAGCAAACAGGATTTGGCCTCTGATCTCAGCTCGCTTTTTTGCTGTCAGATCATCTACTAACTTACTCTGTCCTTTTCTACACTGTGTCACTGGGTAAAGGGCCTACAACTGCTTTCAATTTTAAGCTTTGTGACTTTCTTTTCAGAGCTCTGAGTTTTCTGTGACCTTTTTAGTCTTCCTTGTTAGTTTTCCTGACCTTAGTACTTAAGACAAAATGCATGTGTGTATATACACACACACACAAACACACTTTGTCTTAATTATACATTACATACACACAAATATGAGCGCGAGAGATGTATGTAAAGTTGTTTAACACAAATAAACAGAATCCTGCCCAATTCTGAATTTTTTACTCTGACAAAACTCTATTGACTTCAATTTTCGCTGCTTTTTATCTGTTTGGGGAAACTGGAGAGCAGCAGTACATCTCTAAAGTAGAAAAGTGGGCCTAATAACAAGGCTAAGGATCTAAGTGGTTACCTTTCTCTACACTGAACTATTACATCTATCTAAACTCACTGCGGCTAATGCTCTGTAACAGAAAAGTCAGTGCTTAGTATTTTACTGCAATTTTAAACTATCATAAATATAATGAAGCATAAACTTCCAGGAGATGGAGTCAAAAATTTGGGTGAGGGAAGATCCGACCTCTATGATCTCCCAAAGGGCTGATTCAGCTGGTGCTGAGTGCCCTCCGCTCCTGGCTGGAGAGACTTTAGCATTTGGCAGCATTGGATCCTAAATCTGGGCTAGGTAAATGGTTGTCAGAAAACAATTTCCCTACCGCTGTGGTTTTCCAGATGTCCAGGCAGTGAAGCTGCATTTTATTCTTTTTGTCAGCTGTTTGACAATGCTGCTGCTTTTTAAATAAATACAAATGTTAAGATCCTAAATCATTAATGAAGTACAAATACACTTTAAAACCACAGTTGAAAATAGTTTCTCTTATCCACTTGACAGATCCTGAGTTCAAGATTCTATTACATTAGTTGATGTCACACATGCCTGAACATTTCAGGAAGCTTTGGTCCTTACACTATTTACATGTTTGTGATGTTTGTAACTCTTATAGGAAAAACAGAGGACTCTGAACTTGGATTTTGTCAGGGGGATGGGGGGAACCCTCACCATCCCCCTAAAATGTGGATAATGGTACTGACCTCCTTCGTAAAGCACTCTGAGATCTATGATGACAAGTGCTATATAAAAGCTAGGTGGTATTATTTGCTGTTTGTAATTTATCTGCCAGTTTGCTTCATTATGTCCCCATAAATCAGTGTAAGTTTGACTTAAGTCGCTTAAGTCAATGGAAGTTTTGCCATTGATTTCAATGGGAACAGGACCAGACCTTTAATTATTTAAGAATGTAAGTATTTATATTTAGATATTTATTTTTACAAAGCACTTCAGTTCACTTGTAACCGGAAGAAAAGTACACAGTGAAATATGCGCAAGAGATAATCTTGTAGGCGATTATCCCCATGTGTACTTCCCCGGTCTTTGCATGCCCACCTCCATTAAGCAACCAGTGTTAGTCATTCCTTTGAGTCTTTAAAAAGAAGTTTCACTGATTGTTAAATCCTGCTGATTGCAATCTGCTACCACCCGAAAGGTAAAGTGAAGTAGCTCCAAGCAGAAATGCAGACAGGCACTACAAACACTTTTATAATGCCACTGCATTTTATCCTCTTTCTTAACATGAAGAAGAAGCTATTTTCAAATTGTGCTTTTAAAGCAGCAGCATTTGTTTTGCAATAAGTGACTAATGCTGATCCTTTCCCCTCTCTGTAGGTATTGGATGTGTGATCTTTCTCTGAAGCACAACATCTATGAATCAACCCCACTGTTTAGGAGTCTTTTTGGCACTGATAACATTGGAATACTTCAGGTTGAAGATCCTGTGTACAAGATAATTGTAGGGTGACCAGACAGCAAGTGTAAAAATTTGGGCCGGGGGTGGGTGGGTGGGTGCGTGGGGGAATAGGAGCCTATATAAGAAAAAGACCCAAAAATCGGGATTGTCCCTATAAAATCGGGACAGCTGGTCACCCTAGATCACCTACCAGCTAATGTGTTAATGCTTAATCCTGAATTTTGCCTTACAGCAGTAACCCAATCTCCATGACAGATATGTAAAGAAAAATGCACCTAAAATTAATACAAAAATATATTTTAAAATCACATGGTTGGTGAAGTCATGAGGCGGGAGGAGTTTGACAACTTGTCTTACTGTAGTTTTTCTTGAAGTCTAGTATAACTAAAAACTTTATTTAGTGTATAATTTCTTGACAATGAGAGGATTGGAATGGTTTTGCTTTCTTTTCCATCTAATTATAGCTTGGAAAATAGTAGAATTCATCCCTGAGAAATTATGCTGCAACAGCTGTAATTTGGTATAAGGACTAATAGCAGCTACATTTACTGCTTTGGGATATAAAGAGCCATGATCTTCTCTTTTCCATGCAGTCTTTCCCTATTATTTGTTCAACCCCTGCCTCTTTCCCATACTAATCTGTCTTCTCGACTGTGCCCTCTCTCTTATTTGCTTCGTTTTTTCCTCATATTGTTCACCTTTGCTGCTTGCTTTATTCGTTCCCTTCTCTTCTCCCCACCTTGCTCTGCAGTTTCTACAATGATCCACATAATGAAATATAAAAACATTAATCATCAGAACATCTTCATGATGCAGGCAGGTACCTCACATATTGTCTGAAATCCTGGATCTGCTGAAGTAAGTGGCAAAACTCCCATTGACTTTAATAGGGCCAAAATTTTACCCATTATATAGCTATTGGGAAAACTATGGCAGAAAGTTTTAAGTGTCTTGACTAAGGTCACAGAGTAAGAATCAGAAGCAGGGTAATAGTACAGGATTGTGTTTCTTTCAGTTCTGTGCACAGCCCACTAGACTATGGTGGCCAGAGGCTACTTTGGCTGCTTATCAGCAGATACCTGGACAGAAGCCAGTAGAAAACTTGCAATGGCCCTGAAACCATTAGCAGTGGTTTTATATGGGGCCCAAGAGGATATATCATACAACACTGAATTGGTCCAGTTTACCCAAACTTGAGGGAACCATGTCAATGGGGTTTTAGCTCCCAAGTGCCTAAATCACTTTTGTAAATGAGGCTAAGGCTCCTAAATCAGTTTACGTTGCAACACTGACTGCCCAAAACCTAAATATCTTTAGAAATCTGGGCCTCTTACTGTATGAGACTCTCTCATTGTTAATGCTTATCATTCTTTTATTAACAGAATATTAGAAATTACACTGTCTAGACACACCACCAGTCAAACAGTATCCCCTTTTCTACCACCATCATGCCTTGTTTAATGGTTTTGTGCTTGTCCAATTTACATTGTAAAGTCCTTGGGGCAAAGACATGTCTGAAGTATGACATATAAAGTGTGATGCTCCTCTCTGAAACTCTAGAAACAATAATGGACACGTAGAAATAACAATTAAACGTATTACAGTGTCAGTGCCCATGAAGGGGCAGATCATATAAGCATTTTGCGCACACTAACACATTTAATAAAACCGGAATGCATTCCAGATTTTTTGTCAGCCTTAACTGTGAATGTCCCTGCATTTGTAGGTTTAGCTTAGACTCTTAAAGGGACTGCCCCATCTTGAAATCTTAGTCACCTGCAAAGAAATGGGTTTAAAAAGAGTTTCAGGTATTGCATCTGCCCCTGAGGCCTTGCAAACTTTTGTGGGTTTACAATAAAATTTTCCTAATTTTTTTTAAACATGTTTTCCCCACTCCTGTTGTAGTTTGAAAGACCCACACAAAGTGACTCAAGAGGGAACGCAATGACACAGAACCATGGACAAAGTTCTGTCAAATGCAGATGAAGAAAAGTTTTTTTCTCTGCAAGCTACTTGTTCCGAGGAGTTACTTGGGAAAATATAGCTTAAAAATTGCAGGCAAACATAATTTTATTTTTTTAAAAGGCCACCCTCAGTTTAGGTCCTGTCCCAGCACTTAGGGCAAGTCTACACTTAAAATGCTGTACAGATGCACCGCTGTAGCTCTTCAGTGACAGTTGACAGGAGAGCATCTCCCATTGGAGTAGTTAATCCATCTCCATAAAAGGCAGTAGCTATGTTGACGGGAGAAGCCCTCCCATCGGCACAGCACTGTCTATACCGGGGTTAGGTCGGTATAACTGTGTGGCTTAGAGGGGTGGATTTTCACAGCCTTGAGCGCCGTAGTTGTACCGTTGTAAGTTTGTAGTGTAGACCTGGTCTTAAGTATGCAAGTAACTGCACACAAGTAATCCTTTGAGTTCAATGAGTTCATAAAGTTTCACACCTGCATACATTGTTGTAGACTCACTGCCTGTGTGTTTATGGTTTATCGTTCTATTGAAATGAACTATTTTGGTGTGCTGGCTTTTAGTCTCTCTCCCTCTTCCCATCCTCATCTCCACCCCCACACAGTGATGGTTCTCTGATATTTTTACACCTGCTAGGTCTCAGGTTGAGCTTGGTAAATTTGTCCATATGTTGTTGTTTATTTCAATAAAAATACCAGATTACTTCCAGAAAAATCAAGCAATCTTTTCAGTCTCTGAGCGCAGGCTCATAGGACACCCAAGGACAGCTGTAAAGCTCTTCTTTTCAAGAAGTTCTGGTTAATGTCAATTAGGAAAGCTCTCGGTAAACAAATGAGTAATTGATCGCTCAGCTTTCACATAGCTACTGCGTTTCTGGGCCCACATGACTCATTTGTGAACCATTCCTGTCGTCCTAATGCCATAACATTGGAGAAATGATGATTGTTTCTTGGAGATTCTTCCGTGGACAGAGTTGCCAAGACCAAAGCTGTAATGGTTTGTTATTATGACCTTTGTTATTCCATTAGGCTCAATTGCTTAAAAAAAAATGTGTGCATACTTTAGGAAAGTTTTTACCCTTTACATTGACCTGACATCATAGTTTATGCTACAAAATGTATTAATGACAAAGTAGTGTTTTCATGTCAGGAGGACAAATTTTAACAACTATAATCTGCCCTTAGTCGTCATAAATATAAATGTAATGGTAAAACAGATCTTCTTAATGCAGCCAAGACAAATGCTAGGCTATATTTCAAATCAATTGAGGCACTAGCCTATACACTCCAAGCTTTTTGTGTAGTTTGAAATACACTATTGTCAAATAGCTGTTAACATGAATTTTCCAATGGTTTTTGTAGACCAGTAATGACCTACTTGATGCAAACAATCCAGGCATTTTTCATCGATTGCTTGAAGAAAAGTGCATGTTGTTGAGGAATCAGAGGGGATATAAGGAGAATTAAACCAACATCTCTCATAATATTCACTACTTTTAAAAAAATAGACAGTATGGTTTTCAAGAAATCTTGGAAACATGACAGAGCTGGCAAAATACATTATACAACAAACAGTTCCATCTGCTGTTTTGAAAAGGTTTTATTTTCCTGTTTCCTTTTGCTAGGGGTGCAAAGGCAATTGCAAAAAGGACTCTTTTGGCCGGCCCCATTTCAGTTCCAGATCCTGGGCATGGTGATATGTGTTAGTCCATTGTCGTTTCATCGTGTCTCTTGTGCTATATGTGTTAGCCAGTGTATGGTATCAATCCTCAATCTCTTTTTTGGAAGTGGGGGGAGGGTAGCAATGGTAAACAGCAGCAAACCACCAAGACTTGTAACCAACAGCATTTCTGTTGAAGTACAGTGAGACAGAAAAGTGACTGTAAAATGTGCACATTACCTGTATATTAAACAGAACTGTCCCCTATTTGTATTCAGACATATCTGCTTTTTGCAGGGATAATACAAACAAGCTTTTATTCCTTTCTGCTCCTCTTAGCACTGCAGAGCCTGCAAGCTGAATGAAAGGGGTAGGGTCTGTTTTGACTTCAACAGAGTTAACTACATTCTAAACGCATGTTCACATTCTGCTCCAGTGATACCTTAGTCACCTCTTCAGTGGAGTTGGTTGCACAGAGATAGCTGAGATCAGAATGTGGTCCCGTGTTGCTAGTAGTGATTTATGAACCAGAAAGATCACAGCTTTCTAGCTCCGGGTTGTGTGTAGGGTTAGCAGTTAGAAAAAGCTCTTGTCAAATGAGTAGATATGCTCTGGAAGTCATTGAGACAATAAGTACGGAATCCTATGGTTCTACTTCTACAGACTCCCTTTTCAGAATAGCCCAGCACTTCAAACATCTGTGGCCACATGTGATAGCAACACATGCTGTATTATATCAGGATGTAATATTCCTAGTTTGCCTCAAGGATTCATAGAAAACCATTTGATCAACTAACCACCATAACTTTCCATCCACTGGCCTCATTAAAAATATAGAAATAACATTTTAATGGAAGTAGGGTTAGGCCGACACTCAGTGCTTTTGAAAAGCCCACCCTTTATGTATAGGATTGTGAGCAAGCAACAAAGGGAAATGTCCCTTCTCTACTTTCAGGACAAGACAATCAAAGAAAAGAAACATAAAAGGGGCAAATGGACCAGAAATGCTTCCTTCTTTTAATAGTGGCACAGAGGGCAACGTTTATACTATGAACAACTACACTGCTATAAAGCATGTCCAGGAATACATGTCCTATCCGGAGTTCAGTCTGGCATACAGAAGCAGTTCTTTACTACTACCAAAAAAATCTCTAACTTTTAATTACTGTGTGCAGGAAGACACAGCATAACATTTCTCTGAAAGGAAAACATTTCAAATGTATAACATTATTCAGTGCAAACGGGAAAGGGTGTATTTAGACAATCATTATGGAGGTTTTTAGACCTAAATCCCTATGGAAAACAATAGGGCTTTTAGGAATCCTGGATGCAGAATGACTGTGCTTCATCTCTGTGCTGTTTAACTACTGTATTATTTAACTACAGTTTAAGTCCCTGGAGGGAAGGATGTAATAAATCTTTAAGTATTTGTTCTGGTTTATGGCTGAGGGAAACTGTATAACATTAAATCAGATGTTATAAACATTTGCAATGGCACATTTTTCCTACTTGGGACATCATGGCATGAAGTTCTTGAGAAACTAGAGAGAGTGTGTTCTAAGGGCCTGGTGCTTTTTTTTTTTTAAATTTAATTTTATTGTTTTAATCAAAGGCAACATTCCCATTGACTTTGCTGGGAGCAAAACTGCGCCCTATCTTACCAAGCCTGCGTTATCCAGTACTTCCTTTACTCAAATGTAGAGGGCAGTCAAGTACAACAGACCTTTTGCTGTAAGGCTAGTCCTGAGAGCTAAGAAATGTATTACCATGTCACTCGCTCTGTATGCATATTGTATATATTATTATAATAAGCTGCTGTTTAATTTGAGAACAAAGCGATGCAAGTCCACAGTACCCCCATGCTTCATAATTCTTTGGAATATAAATAGTGATGAGCGAACCTCACTGGGGGGCCTGATCCTGCAAACCCTCATTCAAGTGAGTAATTCCCTTCAAAGTCAATGAGACTACATCTGGGAATAAGGTTATGGAGGTTTAGGACAACTGCTTGGGGGTCCCATTTGCAACTGATACGTACCTAACATTTGTAAATTTTACCAGAACTACATGACGTTTTTGTGGCTGCAAAATTAGGCTAGAAATCTCCTGAGCATGCACATTCTCACAGGTTTTCTGGTGTGCAGGGCTGGGAACACTGATGACAGCCTCTCTCCTTGCAGCTACACTGCAATTGCACTAACCCAGGCCTCAGACCCACAGTCCCAGGACCCTACAGGGCTTGAGGGTCCAAGTTTGAGTTAAGCCAGGACCCAGGATCCGAGCCCTATTGCTTTCCAGTGTAGATGCAGCCCTGCTTCACTCGTATCCAAGGAGTCAGCCAGAAGTACCCCACAATTCCATGGAACAACATCCTTAGTCCTCTCTATCTCAACAATCACTATTAAAAGCGGAAGCCACCACATCCTTTGCAAATGGCAGCAGCTCAGGTCAGCGTTAATCCATTCTCTTCTGATCACCGATCTACATGCATACTATGAGAGAGCCTCCTGGGTTTGCAATGGAGAGCCAACCGATCAAACCTTTTGCAAAGCAAGCTCCTTCCTGGTAACGTGCGGGGCAGGCAGTAAAGTTTTCCCCCAGTGCACCATGTTCCTAGAGCTAGAGTGGCCACATTTCAGGGTGGGAGCAGCAGGGATTCTGGGATAGGGTTACTTTGACTCAGGTCTGCAGAGTGCAGTGTGGACACCAGAGCCCTTGAGGTCGAGCATGGGTTAGAAAAGTTTCAACAGGGTTACTTAAAATACAATGTAGATGCTCAAGCCCAAGGTTTCCTAACATAGGTCGGAGTCCCATTAACCCTGGGGCTTACACTGCAGTGTAGACAAACCCTTAATAGTGGTATAAGGTTTATGATGCAGAGTTGAACAGTTCTGCTTGTCTACAAGTAGAGGGATAAGTGCCCATACACCCTGGCTCATTAATTATTTTCATTGTTGGATGTAATGGCAGATATTGGGGCAAAGTGCAGTAGGGCATCTAGTTGCTTTCAAAAATTGCTGGGTTCGGCAGGTAGGGATTCAAACGCTCCCCATCCTAAATTTAAAGTCTCTTCTATCCCAGCCCAAAAGGGGTTGGGAAAGAGGTGATGGATCCCATCCCCAATACATCAATCCTCAAACACCTGCGTGCCTCAAACCCAAAATCTACTCCGACATTTTGATGCATACCAGAAATCCCATGTCCCTGCCCAGCTCCCAAAACCTTGAACTTCACATCAGCACTTGCTACAAGGCAGTTTTACATTTATTTTTTTACAGAAATCTGTATTGTTCTGAAAATGTGACTGCAACGTAACAAAGATAAAATCACTATAAATAACAAAGGCTGCTGTATTGATAGGACTGGATCAGCGGGGAGGCACTGAGGGTAGGTGGTTTGGGGATTCCCAGCTACACAATTCTGGAGTCACTGTGGCATAATTTAGGTCTAAAGTGCTGGATTGGGGACATGAATTACAGTGTAGCTGCTTATCAAATCAACTCTTACAAAAGCGCCACAGTTCAGGCAGTTGCACCGCTCCCGAGATGAGATTTCAATCTGATTGCACACGCACTCCCAGCTGCGATGCGTCTGTTCACCCGTGTAATGTTTTTGTTTTGTTTCCTATTTAGTTTGGTGAGAGCTCAGCCTCAGCGCGTGAACATCTGGAAGCAAAGGAATGTTCCATTCTCAGACAAGGTAGGGGGGTGATGGCTTGTTTTGTAAGAGGTAGTCAAATCCATTAGTAGCCGGTCAACATTTCATTGGGAAGTAGTCTGAAAACAGCACTTGATGGTGCCTGAGGAAAGGGAGAAAACTAGATGGGTAGGTCCAGTTGTTTGGGTATATCCATCATGGGCTCAAGTCTCCTTTCAAAGGGGTGGGAGCAGTACTGGGCCTCCTGTGTTATTTCTTTTGCAGAACATATGTGGCTGAACAAAGCAGCACCATAGTCCAACACATTTTTATTAGGGGAGATGTTTTTTTCTCTAACATTACTTTGAAGGAAAGTATATAGACTAATGAATGGTCAGGAGCTGCTGTGCTCCCTGTTTCGTAACACAAGAACAAGGAGACTGACGCTTAAATTGAAGAGAGGCAAATTCAACATGAATCAAAGGCAATACTTTTTCATACAGAGTTAATTAGACTGGGGTATCTCATTGCCACAGGAGGTCATTGAGGGCAAGAATTTAGCAAATTTCAAAAAGCGGTTGGCTATTTATAGGGATATTGAGACTATCCAGCGTTGTTATAATTAATCATAGCAAATTTTGGGGAAGGGATATATAACCTCATGCTTCAGGGCTTAAGTTAATTTCTAACTGCTAGAGACAGAAGGAGACCTAACGTGGGTGGCAGATTCCACCACATCTGCTTACTGCAGGGTTTTTGCAGCTTCCTCTGCAACATCTGGTACTGACTCCTGTTGGAGACAATCTCTGTGTTTCTAAGGAAGCATGGGCATGTGGACAAGACAACATCCATCTAATAAAAAGAGGTCTAGAGTGACAAGCTCACACAGAAAGTCTGTGGCAGAGCCAGAAATTGAACCCAGTGTTCCTAGATGCTAGCCCAGAGCATTAACCACAAGACCATCCATTCTCTTTGAGTAGTACATCTCTCAGTGATACTATTCATGTGAATAAGGTGAGTAGGCTTTAGCCTTGGACACATTGGCGTTGCTTCTGGCGAGATAGTGTAAAAATACAAAACAAAAACTAGTTTTTTACCTCTCGGCTTCAAAGTTGTTATAAAAATAAATCTCTCTGGAGATATTCATAAAAGCTAATGGAAGCCTTGACCAGAGCTATATTTTTCTACCAATCTAATGAAATGTATTGCTTTGTCTACCAAGTAGTTTTATATTAGCAGCTGCTACTCTAGAACAGCTCTGGTGATATAAAATGACTTCAAGTGGAGACTCTCTAGTAAGCTGCTGACTTTGTGCTCACGTGAAGCAGGCATGTAATGCTTGCACCAAGGGTTGTCAGCCTCAGCTAGGAAATAGGGGCTTGTGAGAGGGAGAACATGAAGAGCAATCCCAAAGGTCTGTGTGAAAAGGCTGTGACCCACCAGACCAACTTTCCATTGGCTTAGGAAAGTGATGGAAGCTTTCGCTTGGCTGCTGCCACGCGGCATCTCTCCCAGGAAATGAGGATGTATTTGCGATGTCTATAGCCTAACGACCTCTGGCTGGCAGAATGGATCTGCTGTCAGTCAGCACACCTTGGAGCAGCTCTGAGGCTGTGCTAAATTGTGCCAAGGGCTAGCCTAGTGCCATGGCAGCCCAGGATCAAAAGAGTGCAAAAGGATTTAAAGCCGCCGTTGAACCCATTCCCTGAGTTCCAGTGAAAACTTCTTGAGCCACGGCTTAGGATCTGGGCCTTTTAGTTCTAATTTTCCAGTTGGCTCCATCTGATCCTTTAGCAAGGCTGGCACCCCATGCTCTATGACCGCAGGGTGGCTTTTTAGTTTGTGCAGGGAGATGGATGAATCCAACTCCTCCTTTTGGGTGAAAAAAAACACAAAAAATGATCCGCACTGTATATTAGCAGTTTATACTCCTAGAGCAACTTCCCTCCAAAGAGCCTCACAAAAATGGCAGAATTGTAGCCAGCGTTAGTGCCTCGGTGCCTGAGCCCACTCTAAGAAAATGCAGACCCACAGTTCTGCACCAGTGCCACTCTGCTGGTGGGAGCAGCGACAAGGCTGTTGTGCATGAGACTCAGTTGAGTGTAACACTGTCATCTACCCCTACTCAGGGCCGGATTTCATGACCCAAGGGCAAAAATGCACATGCCTCGTCTGCAAGTGAGGAATTCTGGGCCCTAATTTTCCTAATGTAGACACAGCCCTAGAGCTGACACCCTGCCTTCATTCTGCCCCCTCCTGGGGGTTGAGGGTTTTAAGTCACAATCCAGAATTAAATATTTAAGCCTCAAAGCATTCCTGTGAGGCAGAGAAGTATTTGTTCATTTACCAGATTGGGGAAACTGAAGCACAGAGACGTTAACTGACTTGCAACATCATGCAGCAAGCCAGTGCCAGAGCCAGGGAAAAAGCCAAGAATTCTTGACTGTTAGTCCCTTGTTCTAAGCAATAGACTCAGACTGTAAGCTCTTTGGGGCAGGGAGTGGTTTTTTGTTCTGTGCCATTTGTACAGTGCCTAGCACACTGGGGTCCTGGTCCAGGACTGGGCTCCTATGTGCTACTGCAGTACAGATAATAATAGACAACACGTTCCCCAACAAACTAGATCACCTTTAGGGTTAATTCAGTTTTAGTTCTTTGTTGGTAAGAGCAGCAAAGAATCCTGTGGCACCTTATAGTAACTCTAGCTCAGGAACCAATCCATGCAACAAACCTCGATGCCAACTCTGCCCACATATCTACACCAGTAACACCATCACAGGACCTAACCAGATCAGCCACAACATCACCGGTTCATTCACCTGCACATCCACCAATGTAATATATGCCATCGTATGCCAGCAATGCCCCTCTGCTATGTACATCGGCCAAACTGGACAGTCTCTAAGGAAAAGGATAAATGGACACAAATCAGATATTAGGAATGGCAATATACAAAAACCTGTAGGAGAACACTTCAACCTCCCTGGCCACACAATAGCAGATCTTAAGGTGGCCATCCTGCAGCAAAAAAACTTCAGGACCAGACTTCAAACTATAAGGTGCCACAGGATTCTTTGCTGCTTTTACAGATCCAGACTAACACGGCTACCCCTCTGATACTTGTTGGTAAGAGTTACCTTTGGTTTGTTTGAAGGGTGGCAGAGGAAAAAAAATGGCTGACCTGTCTCAGACAAAAGGTAGCGGCGCTCTAAGTGGTCACAACTGCACTGAAGTTAATAGAACAGCATGTGTTTACACTGGGGCTAAAGTTGACCTACAGTGGTTATTTAGTTGTGTGTATTGAAAAACATCTAAAATGGCTCTCCGTCCAGAGAGCTCTTTCCAGTACAACCAATGTTCTCAGCTAATCAGTGCAAGAACACGTTAAAACACAATAGCTCTGGCTTGTTTATCTCATTTCACTTTCCCTCTGAGTTTGGCCTTCTGCCAGCAAAGATGTTCTCTGCAAAGATAATAGTTTCCACTTAATCATTCACCTTTTATGTGTCTAAAAGAAGTTAAGGATGCTGAAAGGTTCCAAGAAAAATAAACAAACACAACTTGTTCAAGAAGGCCTCTTTATGGCTGTTTTATTGATTTTTAAAAAGAAGCAAACTGTTCCTGAATGTCACCCATGTCCCTTTTTCGATTTGTTTTTTTTAAAATGTGTGTTTGAATTTAGAGTAAGGCTTATGAATGGAAAGATTATAAAGTGGGTCTTGTCATGGTGGATGGGCGAGATGGGCCTGGAGCAAAATCCCCTCTCTGCTTTTGGGTTTGGACCTGAATCTTGTGGCCTTTCACCCACGCTTGTGTGTTTGTGACACATTTAAAAACTCAGGTTTTCAAAAGTGACTCAGTGATTTTGGGTGCCTCCATTTTTAGATGCTCAACTGGAGAGACCTTAATGAGGTCTGACTTTCCGAAAGTGCCCCTTTAAAGTGTCTCAGATTGTCACTCATCACTGTTGAACATTTCAGCCTCAGTTTAAAAACCAAACCAAATCCTGGACCTGAGGGTGGTTAATGAGAGCCAATGGAACCCACATGGATTACCCACACAAATCCTGCTTGTAGGGCTGGGCTGACCATTTTTTACCTATGGAAGTTTTCCATCCAAAAAAACAGTTTAGACAGAAAACTTTCAACCAGTCCTACCTGCTTGGTGCTAAATATGGTAGATCTCATATTGATTGGAAGGGAAAAGGTGATGGATATGGGCTGTCACCTACTAGACATTAGCTGAGAATCGAGATACAGAAACAGTCCACAACATCCAAAAATACGCATCCACTTACTGAACTGAGTCCAACACTGGAAGCACTGTAGGACACACATAAAGGAAAAACAGAAAGGTAACCACCAAGCTTTCCCTACCTTTCTTTTTTTAATTTGGATTGCCAGACACTAGGGCTGCCAACTTTCTGACTGCAGAAAACCAAACACCCTTGCCCCAAAGCATGTACACCACATGAGACTGACCCTTAACCTCCGTACAATTCTGGAAACAGAAATAAAGTTATCACGGTCATCACCGATTCAGGAAAATTCCTTCAACCGAGGCACCCATTTTCCAGACGTTGAAGAAAAGGGGGAAATTACCTGGCCAGGTGTGGTGTGATTTCTAGCTCTACTCTTTAGAAAATCAAAAGCTGAAGTTGGTGTGTTTAGAACCAGTCTGAAACAGCATATTTTTGCCCCACGCGCCAAGTAAGAAGGGTATTGTAAATTACGAAACACATCCAAAAAATGTTAATTTTCACAAGATGGCGATGAAACACAAAATGGTGCTCATTTTACCCCCCTTCCCCCACTCTAGGATGCAACTTAAAAGCCCTAAGAAACCACACATTCCCTGAGTTTATTACTGTCTGCATGACTCAGACTTTTTTTTTAAGCGTTAGAATTCAGTAGAGGTTTTTCTAGTTCAGACCATTGAGACTTGAAGGTCTTTTTTTCCCACTGACCTTAAAAACAGGATGATGTAGTGCAGTTAATAATAATAATTATTTTTTTTTCAGTTTTTATTATTAAAACAGTCCTGAGTCTCAAAGCACCAGAGGATGGGATCTCACTTGTTCTCTCCCCGTTCCTAACTAGCTAAGAACAAAGAAAGGTTACTAGCAATAAAAGAAAACTTTAAAGAACAGAGAGTTTCAGTCCCACTTTCTCACTACGGACAATTACTATGATTGTTGTTGTTATGGGGCTCACTGACAAGCACAAAGTGCTGCTAATTCCTGCCTTGCTGCTATTAAGAAGTATCCTGAGCTTGGGTCTCTCATGTCTAGCAAAAAGGCTTAACAGCTAAAACCCAGCAGGCCTGCTTGGTTTTAGGATTAAAACCTTGTGTCTGATTCTCTCTGGTTATTTATTTGCATTGTGGGCCCAACCAAGACTGGGACCAATTTGTGCTACTGCACAAACACACAGTCCCTGACTCAGAGCATACAGAGAAAGGTAGGAGCATGGGAGTTACTCATGTTCGGTATATGGGTGGAGAATTTGGTCCTAACATGTAAGTGAAAGTAACATAGGCAGTCATTATCTAACCTCTGGGCTCTGGTAACTAGCTGTAAGATCCCATAATAAAACCAGTACCACGGTATTCCACACTGAACAGTCCAAAACACTGTCCCTTAGTAGTGTTACTGCTAGAGCTGCAGGAGACTTTAAATACAAAATAGGAAACGATATAAAACTTGCCTGGTTGAAGGGCAAAGGTTGTAACAAACTGAAAACACAGCCCAGATATATCGAAAGCTTTGCTGAGAGTCACAAAGAATTCACGTCAACTCCCGGCTTTGTGTGAACATGGGCCAAATTTATGGCTTCACAATGAAACCACATTAAGCGTGTGGGTTTTGCTTTTTTTTTTTAAATGTGAATCCCATTGATTCCAAATGAAGCAGGATTGGGGCCATAAGTCCCATATCACATTGGCACCATCATCTTACCATACATTATTAATCAACTTTAAATTCTTTCCATTGACATCCACAATATTTAGTTTCTCTTTGTCAGTTATATACCATCCTGCTTCCCACTGTGACTAGACATGGATTTTCCCACACTCGCCTTTAAGTGAAAACACATTGTTCATCCTCATTTTATTTATGTATTTGGTATAACAAAAACAAGATACTGTTTTATCTTTGAAGTGCTCTAACCACAATAGTTGGTTCCTTTTTGGAACAGTGGGTTTTCCTAATGCCACTCTCAGCAAGATCCTTATCAAACTTTCCTTAGCAAGAGGCAATGGACATTTCACAGCTTGGGGGAAATAAGAAAAGGGAAAAAAAAAAAGACCAACATACGATGAGAAGAGAAGCCGATGGTGCAGAGGAGTTCTCCCATACATGTAAATACAGATTATTTTTCCTTATCCACAGTTTATGAATGTTTTATTCTTTGATTCAGCTCCAGAATTTACGGTTGGATGGATAGCATTGGAGACAGTAGTACTGTAGCCAAAGAGGAAGTACCCACTGTGACTGGTGGCAAACAGGTGGTCATAAATCTGACCTGGAGGGGCCCCTACCTGTGCAAAAATTCCTTGGCTCACTGCTTGATCTTGCCAAGAAGGGTGGCAATTATAGTGCAACGTTTTGGAACATACAGACCTCTGCAGTGCGTTAATTCCCACGGCTAACTGCAGAGACCAGCTCATTTCATACAGGCCTCTGCACATCCCAGAGATGGGACAACATTCATCTCTCGGACTTGCATTTCAGATGCATTCATGACAATAATCACTGTGATGGTGTCACCGTGCCTTTGTGGATCACAACTGAGAATACCAAATTCAGGACAAACTACTGAGAAATAGGGCAGACACACCCCAAAACTGGGGGTTATTTTCTCATATGATCTACCAAACCAGCAATAAAAGTAAATTTCTGTTTCACCACACTCACTAACAAGAAGTGAGAAAAGCAGCCTCCTTAGGCATTTCAGTCCTTGTGTCACCACCAAAAACACTAGACTGAATGATAAATGGTCATTTAAAACCAATTTCATCAAACAAAAGGTTCTTCTGATCCCAAAGGACCAGCCACACACCCAGGTCAATATACAACTCAGATCTTACCCAATAATCACGCTGTTGCCAATCTAAAATCAAAAGGTTAATTTATAAAAAGAAAGAACGGTGAGAGTTAAAATTGGTTAAAGGAATCAAATACATACAATAATTGCAAAGCTCTTGGTTCAGGCTTGTAGCAGTGATGGAATAAACTGCTGGCTTGTTAAGTCTCTGGTTGCTTCCAAATCATTGGAAGGTCCTCAGTCCCGTGGTTAGATGCTCCCATTTGTACAAGTTCATAGTCCAGAGGCATGAGCAGAAAAGAGGCAAAATGGAGATGTTTCCAGTGCCTTGTAGAGCTTCTCTCAAGTGAAGGGAACCCATTTTTCTCACTGTGGAAAATTACAGGGAACAAGATGGTGTTGGGGGTCACATGGGCAAGTCACATGTCCATGCATGATGTTGCTTAGTCACATCAGAAGCCATTACCTATGTTCCAGACAGAACATTCACAGGAAAGTCCATTCAGTGCAGATAGGATTTTCCCATGGTCCATTGTGAGCTAAGTGTTCCTTGATGAGCCATTTAACTTGAATAGTGCCTTCAAGATGTGCAGGCTAAATACCATGTGGGTGTTACCACAGGAGCAAAAATATCTGAAATACAGGTATAGAGCCAATACCCATAACTTCAGATACAAAGATGATACATGCATACACATAGCATAATCATATTCAGCAAATCATAACTTTTCTGTTGACGCCTTACTTGACACACTTTGTATAAGATTTACAATTATATAACAGTTGTAGCAACAATGATCTACACGGTCATATTTTATCAGACAACACACCCCCAACGCAAAATTGATGCAGGAAGAGGTGTCCCAGACATTGCTGAATGCATCACCGGAACTTCCCATTCTTGGTTCTGTATTGCTAGAGCTGATGACATCCAACTCTGTCATTAGTACACTGATGACATCCAACTCTCTCTCTCCATCTGACCCAAGGGCGTGTATAATTATACCGCTGTAGTTATATCAGTATAACTCCCCCCTGTGGATGCTCTTATTCAGAAATAAGTGTGCCTTTTTCTGGTTTAGCTGATATTGCTTTTGAGGACGATATCAATACCTCTGAGCAAGCCTGCATCTGCCATTTGTTAGTCAAGTTCACAACCTGGGGTCTTGTTACACTCACAGCTATCCTTAGATGATCATGTAGCAGCAGTAACCAGGAAGGTGTTTCTCTAGGTGTGTCTCATCAGGAGGCAGTGTGTCTCTCAGATGAGAGCTCACCACCATGACTTTGTCACTTGAAGGTCAGGCTGCTGCAATGTGCTCTACATAGGGCTGCAACTTAAATCAACTTGGAAACTGAAGCTGGTGCAATAGCCTGTTTGGGAAATGGAGAATCTGACCATGAGCAGGTAACATCTGTGCTCAGAATCTTCATTGACTGCCTGTGGGTTTCCAGGGGGAGTTTAGGATGTTGGTTCTGACATATAATGCTCTAAATGGCTTGGAACCTACCTATCTTCAAAAGTGACTTTCTCCTGATGCCCTATTGCTGCAGTAGGGAAACTCAAGCTAGGAATACTGGAGTACAATCACTTAGCATACAAGAACAGGGGCTGTAGCAGAGTCTTCTCCACAAGGGTCTTTTGACGTCAGAATTAATTCCCCCTCCTTGGTTCAAAATATCCCTAATCCAGTGGTCATTGGAGCATGCTGAGAAACCCATCTACTCAGACAGGATTTGGGAATGGCTGAGACTTGGGGGACTGGGTAGTGTCTGGATTTTAACTGTGGTGATTATGGCTGCACACAAGTTGAGATGAGGAAGATTAGTATTTGTGGGTGGGCTGCTTTGTGTGGACAACTGCTGTTGGTTTTCTACTGCAGCTTTTCTTTTAGCCTGATTGCATTTTTAAATACCTAACAGGGTGCCTGGAGCCAGGGGTGGGTGACCTTTTCATATCTATAGGTTGAAACTGAAATCAATAAATAATAGATTACTATTAAATAGGAGGGTATCCTGGATTATTATTCAAACACAATGAATGCATTGTTGGATAGTAGCAGATCTGGAAGCTTTGAAGCCTTTTATTATTTTTATTTTTTTTAAGCAGGGCAACTTTGTTCTATTTACTTAGTTTTTCACCGTTTTGAATAAACAAGAGGTGTAATGTAGAATAAAGATGGAGCTGGCCTTGGGCTCGAAGGGAGCCTGGATGGAAAATGTATTTTTGGATTCCAATCTCATCCAAAAAAATGTACCACATTTTAATAGCCTTAGATAGCTTATACATTGGCAATGCCAAGTCACTGGAAACTTTCGGTCCAAAGTCAACTCTGCTTTCATTAATAATTATTCACGGAACAAAACAGGACTATATAGAGCAAAACCAGCTCTTTGGGGAGTTGTCAAGGCTGAGAAGGAGTTCGTTCCCACCCTCTCCACACTCCTAATTATATACAAAAATTAGGGGTCCGATCAAGGTATGCAGGCTGGGTCAAGGCAATGGGGCAGGGAAAGGAAACAAAAGAAGGCTGCCATAATAATAATAATAATAATAATTAATAATATGTAGTGCTTATATACAGCTTTGCATTTTCAAAACTCTGCTAAAGCATGAAGGGCCTTATCCTGAGCAGTGCTGAGGGCCTAATGCAAAGTTGCGTGCTCTCATCCTCCGTGGTCTTCAGTAAGAGCTGAAAGTGCTAAACCACCATTGTCTTCAAGTAGAACTGGAGCCATTCACAAGTTCATGGCTTAGGCCCTAACTAATATCCTTCTGGTTCCTCTGGGAGGTTGGTACATATTTTAACCCCATATTACAGATGGGTAAACACAGAGAAAAGACTTAATTAATTAAGAGGCAGTCTTCTTTGAACCAATTCTGGACTTCAGTTTTTGGTTTGGGATCTGACTTTTTACCCCTCCGGCTTATTCTTCGGCACTAAAGATGCAGGATACAGCCATAATCTGCCTTTATGAAGATCATTATAAATATTATAAGAGATTTATCACTTCTGTATGTAATTCACCAATACTGGCAGTGATTTTTTTAAACACAACAGCAGCAAGAAGCATATGTCCGAAGAGTCGATTTACTGGGTTGTTTTCTGCCAAGGACAATATTTTTTTCCCCTTTGTTTCAAAATAAACATCATGCTGGAATGTGCTGCAGCAAATGGCTTGCGCTCTATTATATTTCATGCAGCTTTCTAAACAATTTTCAGTCCTGCTGGCACAATGTCAAACAGAAGGCAACCAACAATAGCAAAATCCCATTAAAGCTGAGAAGGTTCCTTCCTGAGGTGAACACAGCCAGAAATAGTAATCTTGGCTCGCTTTTCAATTTGGCATTGGGGACTAATAATGCATGTTCTCCTAATGGAAATTATCTAATTTCATCCAAGCGCAGCTCCAGAGAGAGCTGGGCTGACGCAAAAACAGTCAATATAACAACATTCTTCTTGAAGAGCTGAACAATAGCGCTTTGGTGGGACTGTGATTAACAACGTCAAACGAAGAACAAACAGAAGGTGTAAAAATAGGCATCTGAGGAGTTGACACAACAGACTATTTCCCCTCTGTACAGCCAGAGGAGAGGAGCTTGTTCAATTCTCTGCTTGGAGCATTTCATCAGATGTTGTATAAAAGGACTAAATAAACAAAACCAAAAACCAACTTTTCATCTGGATCTGAATGTTTTAAAGTTCTGCACATGCCTTATGAATACAAAGCATGCTATGGGCGATTCCCACTAGCATTAGAGAACCATTTTAAAATGAAATACTTTTCTACCAGGAATGACTAAAGAAAAATAATGAAATGTACTTGCTCTAGAGTGAATAGTAAAAAACAGTTTAAATAATTAAGGGATACTGAGCCATTTCTTCTCTGCAACTATTACAATTTGTAGTGACTGCCATAAGAGACTCCCTCCCCATCACAATAGAAATACATGACTGTAGGGTCTGATTCTCTGCTGTATTAAACCAGTTTTACAGCGATACTGCACCATTGAAATCAGCAGGAACTAGTAGGTTATATTCTGGGACTATATGAGGGAACACACTGTTCTCTTTTTATTTCCAGAAAACATAGGCTTGGGTTCTATAATTAAAACTGCCATTGGCTCCATGCATGACCTTGGGCAAATCACAATCTCGGTGGGCCTAATCCAACACTCATTGAAGTCAATGGGGGTGGGGCTCAATTTCCCCATCTGTAAAATGGGGATAAGATTTATTCCCCTTTGAGAGCCTTGAGATCTCAGATGAAATGTACGATACGGGCCTGATTGAAAGCCCATGGGAGTCAATGGAGTGACTACAAGTGCAAAGTAGGCTGACTGAGATCCCACTCCTATTCTGTCCCCTTTATACTGAGTAGGGCCAGAGCTGTGAATGAGGTGTTAAAAGCCCAGCGTGTGGCTGGGGAGGAGTCCCTCGGTGCAGACACCCTAGACGCCCTCATAAGCCCTAGTGCAGGGGACATGCTGGGGACAGGGCTGGGGGCAAGAGGAGGACGTTAGGCACAGGGCCACAGCACTCCAGAGATGCCAGGCAGTGCTGCGGCTCACAGGGCAAACTGGGCAGGCTGCTATAATTAGACAAGCCGCTGGGCTGTCTAAGTGATGCCTGGGGACTCTCCAGCCTCCAAACCAGCCCAGGCTTTGGAGAGCAAAAAGGTGGTTTAAAGCCACATTAGCTCCCCCTTCCTCTGGCCTGCAAGTTCTGTGCTGTGGCTCGTAGGGGCACAGCACAGCATCTCAACCTGTAAGTCTATAGTAACTGGCCTAACCCCCACCCCCAATTCTCCAGCAACCAATCACAGTCCTGATGACTCCCACTTCTCAACACGGTGTTCTTCATTACAGTTCCCTTTAACATTAACAATATCATGTGAAATCAAAACTTTGGATGCTACCCACCTCACCCCAGCCACACAATGGGACTGAAAGCACTAAGATGTGCACGGAACAACAGTACAGCTCATCGGCTTTGCTCTAACCCCTGCCCTTTCCATATCCTCCACCCTTTGTTTGTCAGCTGTGGCAGGATGAGTCCCTAAGAGCAGCAAGGTGCTGAGTGACTCCAGTGAGATAAGGAGTGCCCTCAGGGCCTACTCATGTCACTGCAGTAGAGGCTGCTTTTGTCTGGAAGGTGACAGGCACTTCTGAATGATGGAAATAAATAAAACAATCGTTTTAATAGAATAGCTGCACAAAACTTATTCTGTGCCTTTTACATAGAATACTTAGGCTTAATCCCCCAGTGTCCAACCCCCCATCTCCTGGCCAGATCACAGAATACAAGGCCTTCAGCAGAGAGTTTGGGATGAGCCTTTACAGCAGACCTATGGATCTGTCCTCTTGAACATATTCTGTGCTGATTTTCTACCAGCCAGGAAGTAAGCACGGGTGAAGGAAAAAATAAGATAACTTCAAATGACTTAATCATCCCCCAACTCCCTGCTGACAGATTCATGGCAGCACCATCCTTGCTTAGACAAACTGATAAGTGAATGAATTAGATTAGATGAGCATACATTAGATTGCAGAGGAATAGTGCTATTTCCAATGCAGACAACTATCTGAAACAAGGAATCTCCCTTGCAGAGGGAAATGTTTTATTTCCAGGAACTTAAGGGTGCATGTTGGAGGTGGGGAGGGGTGGCCAGGGCATGAAGTACACAGTGGTCTGGCAGATCCTTGGCCAATCCTATGGGGCTGCTACAGCCAGTCTAACCCAGAACAGCCCCTATGCTGCTCTAAATTACTCCATGGACTGTTTCAGGATCAAGAGAGCTGAAAGAAGGCTTAGAACCACCATGCTCTTTTCAGCATGGGCAACTGCTGTTTCATTAGCAATAGGCAATGCTGTAGGAAAATCTTTACTCACCAGTGCCACATATTGAGGCTCTAGGGACAACCCTGACTCCAGCTTACCATCCTGAGCCCATGGTGCTACACCAAACCATGTCCTTCTGGAAACCTGATCCTCTGCCCCCAGTTCCACTCATCATTTTATGTGTGAAAATGAACACAGCTGGAAATCAAATATCAGAGGGGTAGCCATGTTAGTCTGGATCTGTAAAAGCAGCAAAGAGTCCTGTGGCTCCTTATAGACTAACAGACGTATTGGAGCATAAGCTTTTGTGGGTGAATACCCACTTCGTAACTACATGCATCTGACGAAGTGGGTATTCACCCACAAAAGCTTTTGCTCCAATACGTCTGTTAGTCTATAAGGAGCCACAGGACTCTTTGTTGCTTTTTACAGCTGGAAATAAGACTCAAGAGTTATCAGATGGATCTACACTGACATTATAAAATGTCTTCTAAAAACGATCCAGGAGGATTTTAGTAAGAAGCCAAAACAAAAGCCAGAATTAATCCAATAGGATTTGCCTTTCAGAATATATCATTCTTTGTACTTACATCTCTATTACACATAAAAAAGAACACTATTAAGGTTGCAAAGTCAAGCACGAAAAAGTGAGGAAATGCCCGAATTAAGGTTGCCTGTGGATCCTTAATTCAGCTCCCTTGTATGTATGTATTATGATACAGTCTTTAATTACATGATTGTGACAGCTATTGCAACCACATGCAGTACCCTCAGGGGAACATACAGTATTAAATTCATGTATGGTTTGTGTATCACTGTGGCCTAGGGATTATATGCGCTCCAGCATGGGAGGGTTGCTTTTAGCACATCCAGGAACTAAAAACAATGGGGGTGATTAAGGTGAATCACTCAGATTGTAAACACTTCCAGAGAGGTACCACCCCCTGAAGAGACTTGCATATATTGGTGCAAACTGTTTTTTCCAGGGACCAACAGACAACAAAAGGGCTTTTGGCATAAAAAGACTACGTTTAAACTGGTTCTGGGCCTTTTTTCTGAGCCAACAAATGGACAGGACCTTCTGTCCCAGGGAATCCCAACCCCCAAGGCATGGTTGGAAAGACTTTGGCCTGCTAGGGCCCCAAAAGACTGATGGGTGACCTCTGATAAGCTTTTAGCCTGGGCATAGGGATTTTTTTATTAATTTTTATACAGATTCCAAGGCCAGACCATTGAGACCATCTAGTCTGACCTCCGTAAAACACAGGCCAGAGAACTTCCCCAAAATAATTCCTAGAGCATGTCTTTTAGGAAAACATCCAATCATGATTTAAAAATGGTCATTGATGGAGAATCCACCATGACCTTTGGTAAATTGTTCCAATAGTTAATTACCCTCACTGTTAAAAATGTACACCTTATTTCCAGTGTGAATTAGTCTAGTTTCAGCTTCCAGCCACTGGATCATGTTATACCATTCTCTGCTAGATGGAAGAGCCCATTATTAAATATTTGTTCCTCATGTAGATGCTGATAGACTATAATCAAAACACCCATTAACCTTTTCTTCATTAAGCTAAATAGATTGAGTTCCTTGAGTCTATTGCTATAAGGCAGTGGTTTGCATACTGGGGGGCATGCCTCCCTGGGGGGCAACAGGGGAACATTCATGGGAGCACGGCAGGGCTGGGCTAGCTCCCACAGGGAGCAAGGAGGGAGTGCCACCTAGCCCCACTCCTCCCCCAGCTCTGCTCTGGCCCCACCCCCAGCCGCAGCATCAGCCCCTGGCCACTGCTGTTCCTGGCCATGGCCCCAGACCTGCCTCCAGGTTTGGTCCCAGCCTTGGCCCCCTTACCCCATCTGAGCCTCTCCTCCCCCACTTCCCAAGCCATGGACCTGCTCCTGGCCCCAGCTTGTGGAGGAGAGCAGAAAGGGATAAGGCATGTTTTCTAGTCCTTTAATCATTCTTGTGGCTCTTCTCTGAACCCTCTGCAATTTATTTACATCGTTCTTGAATTGTGGGCACCAGAACTGGACACAATATTCCAGCAGCAGTTGTACCAGTGCCAAACACAGAGGTAAAATAATCTCTCTGCTCCTTCTTGAGATTCCCCAGTGCAAGCTTCCCAGGATCACCAATAGTATTTTTGGCCACAGTGTCACTGCTCATGTTCAGCTGATTATCCAGCACAACCCCCAAATCTTTTTCAGAGTCACTGCTTCCCTGAATAGAGTCCCCTATCCTATAAGTATGGCCTACGTTATTTGTTCCTAGATGTGTAAATTTACATTTAGACATATTGTTTGCTTGCATGCATTTTACCAAACAATCCAGATCATGCCGAACCAGTGACTCATCCTCTTCATTATTTACCACTCACCCAATTTGCAAACTTTATCAGTGATGATTTTATGCTTTCTTTCAGGTCATTGATAAAAATGTTAAATAGCATAAGGCCAACTACTGATCCCTGTGGGACCCCATTGGAAACATTCCCACTCCATGACAATTCCCCATTTACAGTTATATTTTGAGATCTATCAGTCAGCCAGTTTTTAATCCATTTAATGTGTCATGTTAATTTCATATTGTTCTAGTATTTTCTCTGTAATGCTTTTGCCTTAAGAATAAATGTGCTTGCTTAGAAGGTGCTGTGTGTAACTTATAACTGTTGGCAATCCGCTGTTCATAGCCCTTGGAGTGAAAGCACAGAATAGGTGCTGGCCTTTCGGCAGACTGGCTTGCTGAGGATATCACAGTGTCATGCATGAAGCTGTGCATCCAAGAGAGATAACGTCTGAGCATCAGAAACCTTAAGTGGATGCCCTGAAGGGACCATGGAGGGGAAATACAGATGCAGTTAGCCTGAAACTGTGACAATGATCACATACTATTTTTTCCACAGGACCGCTGCCTCATTCAGTGCACAGGATGGACCTGCTCTGTGGTGAATATTGCCTGTAGGATCCTGTCTCATTTGTTGTAGAAGCTGGATGCTGTGCAGTGAATGGGGCAGGTGACTGGAGGAAGAGAAAGAGGGTCTCAGTGTTAAGACAGTCAAATGCCATGGAAAATGTGATGCTATCTCTGCCTCTGACACAGAGTTCCCACGTGATGCCAGCCAAGGCAGTTAAGCCAAGCTTTTCAGAGGTGGTCACTAGTTGAGTGTTCCTCATTTTCTGTGAGATCCTGGGGCCTGATTTTCAGAAATGCTGAGAACTCACAAAAGCGACTGACGTCAATGGGACTGTGATTGAATATAAAATGTACTTTAGAAAACTAAATACTCTGAAGAGTCTAAAAAATCTTGGGCACCCAAAATTAGTAGACACCTTTGACCTTAAGTTTTCTGTGCCTCAGTTCCCTATCTGTAAAATGAGGATAATACTACCCTTTTACCTCACAGAGGTGTTGTGAAGATAAAGTAATTAATGTTTGTGAAACACTTAGATATTGTGGTGATGAATGCCAAAGGAAAGCCCTGCAGAAATTCATAATTCTGTTTTATGAGCAGGGATTGAATAGTGTGGAGCATTAACTGAGCACTGTACATCCTGTGCGCTTAATGAGGCAGGGGTCTTCTGGCTCCCCCTCTGATGTTTCTCTCCCCTTTCTCCTCACTGGCTCCCAGACCCAGTCTCCTTATTCAGTATCAGTTTTATCCCATTTCCCCTTCCTGGCTCCTTGTCCCAGTGTCTCTGTCTAGCCAGTCTCCCCACCCTCTCAGCCAATATCAGTGTCCCTTCAACTCCAACCAACTGGCTACCAGTCCCCAGCCTATTCCCTCACTGGTTCCCAGTCCCAGTCTCTCCCACCATGGCT
Organism: Mauremys mutica; assembly: GCF_020497125.1. NCBI lineage: Eukaryota > Metazoa > Chordata > Testudines > Geoemydidae > Mauremys > Mauremys mutica. Next base: position 160,816,030 of record NC_059074.1, on the reverse strand, counting down.
TCCAGTCCCAGCTTCCCTGACCCATTGAGTCCCAGATTCCTCTTCCCACCACGGCTCCCAGTCTCCTTACCCAACCAGTCTGAGCCTGCTCTCCCTCCACTGGCTCCCAATCTCAGTGCCCAGTCAGTCTTCTCCTTTCCCAGTCAGTCCCATTTTCCTCTCTGACGACCAGCCCTAGTTTCTCACCCCTCCAGTCCCAGTCTCCCTAGATTCCTTGTGCCAGTTGATGCTTTTTCCTTCCCTCCTGTCTGGCTTTTGTCCCAGATGCATTCATGCCAGATGGCTTTCTCCTCCACACTGCCTGGCAGCTAGCAATGGGGTCATTCAGAGCACAGGAGAGACAGATTATGAAGGATATAGTGAAAACTGATCATTTCCTTCTTTTTCTCACAATCTTTTTCTCATGATTTCTCATGATAGCAGGACAAGGGAACTCCCCAGGAAGCTAATGACTGGCAATCTTGGAAACAAATTGTGCTGCATCTACACTGGCAACTGGACAAGGGTCCATGTGCAAGGTTGTGGCAGAACTACCCCACTGGCCACTTTTGAACCCCAGAAACATGGGTTTAAAGGTGTATATGGGGCAAGAACACTAGCACACCTGAGGGGTGTGGGGCTGAACATGCCTCAGGCTGTGGCATGGTCCCATCCCTGTGACAGTTTGTAATGTGGACTAGGCTAAGGGGCATGTACCAGGTCCTGAGTTCAGCAGTCCTCCAGCCCTGTTCCCACAATGCACTGACCCTTTCCTGCCTGACCCTGATCCAAATCTGTAAAGACCCCTGTTCTGACCGGTAGTAATGAGCACTTTTTTCACCAGTGCACTTGAGTGTGGAACCTGCTGTGCAAGTAGCTGCCTGGTAAGCTAAGCACACCTGGGCGCTCATCGATATGTGTCCGAAGTTCATTGTCCACCACAACTTCTCCTGAAGCACCAGGAACATCCATCTTTACTGGGAAGTGTCAGAGAGACTGGTGAAGGTGGGCATTCACCAGACTCCAGCCCAGTGCTGGGAATGGATAAAGCATCTCAGGCTCTGTTAACAGAAGGCAAAAGACTTCAGCAGTCGCTCTGGGAGGGGTCCTTTCTTCAAGGCGTGGACTGAGTGTTCTCCAGAGCTCCCAGTACCGAGTCTGAGGTGGCTCATGAACACCTGCTCAACCCTGCTAGCCTCACCATCTGACAGGATGCTGATGATGTCCAGGGTGGGAAAACAGTGGGGGCTCTGGAGGAGAAGTCACCAGAAGACCTGGAGAAAGAGGAGCAAGTGACCCTGCACCTCCTCCCAGAGAAGCTGCTCTGTAAGCCCCTCCTGATGAGTTAGAGCAAGACCCCAAGATTCAGCAGGAACTGGAATTTGAGGCTGTTAAAGTCCATCCTTCCTCACCAACATCCTGTCCTTTTCTCCAGGGCTGCATGCAGGACTGGAAGCCCCTGCCCCCCCCAGCTCCCAAATGATCCCCAACCAAGACACAACTGTAAATTCAACATTTTTATTGCATTACCATGAACCATTAAAAAGCTTTTGGCAGAAGCCATAGAACAGATTATCAGCCAGCTATCATATTTCCCCTGGGTCTGTGCATTTGTCAGCCTGTTGGCTGACAGCAAGGAAGAGGGTGGAAAGATCTGGTTTGAGGACAGGACATTTGTACAAGGTTAATGGTTCTGTGAAGTTACAGCTGTTTTCTGCTCCTTTCAACATCACAAACTTTCACTACAAGAACCACCACCCCCACAAACAGGAGCCGTGAAAATGGGATGTGGATGTCAGTTTAGTTTCAGGGCTGGTTACATATGGGAAGGAGAAAGGAAACCTTTACTTCTCCAAGGAACATGAGAGCGGTCCGCTGTCACAGTACAACCATAGACGCTGATTCTGTGGGTGCTCTGGGACAACATAAATTACAGGGTGACAAGTCCATCCAAGGTTTTGTTCCTTCTCCTCTGGTGGAGATAGTTTGGGTGGGGATCCCTTTCCTCACACCTGCTCCGGAAGCAACTATCATTACTGATGCATCCCTCTTAGGTTAAGGTCTCTTATGGGCAATCATATGGGACAGGGTATCTGGACCCTGTGGGAATCCAGAATGCATATCAATTTACTAAATTCAGGGCACTCCATTGAGCCTGCAATGCCTTCCTCCCACTCATCTGGTCCCAACATGTCCAAATAATGTTGGACAATATGACAACTATGTTCTATATAAACACCCCGGGTTGGGGTGTGGAGGGGTACGAGATCCCTCCCTCTTTGTATAGAGGCACTCAACCTCTGGAGTTGGTGCATCAGCCACCACATAACCTATTCATCAGTATATTTATCAGGGGTGTAGAACTCCTTAGTAGACAGTCTCAGCAGACATTTTTCCAAGAATCACAAATGGGAGATGCATGATTCAGTTCTTGATGAGGTCTTCGTTCAATGGGGAATGCAGTTTTAGGTCCTTTTCATCAGACAGGGTGAACAAAAACTTTCCCTCTACTGCTCCAGAGAGGCCCTGGGCCAGGGTTCAACAGGAGATGCCCTTCTGCTGTTGAAAGATCCCCTGAGGTATGCCTGCCTTCCCATTCCATTAGTACCACAGGTTCTAAGGGAAATCCATCAGGCAGAGCTTAGGTCATTTTTATTGTGCCCAGCTGGCTGAGACAGTTGTGATTTATGGATCTGCTGAAGTGCTCAGCTTGGCCGCTCATAAGCATCCTCCCATTTATGGACCATCTAACACAACTCAAAGGCACTTCAGGTATCCCAATCTGGAACCACTGCAGCTCAGAGCCTGATATTTGTGTGGGCTCTTGTTTGCAGTGCTCTTGTTCCAGAATAGTGCCACACAGTCTTAACCAAAGCAGAGAAAACTCTGTTAGGAGATGCTGTTCAGCCAAATAGAAGTGTTTCTCTTGGGCTCAGCAACACCAGTTAGCGCCAGAATTGGCTGGATCCTTTCCACCGTTGGTGAAGTTTGCATCTTGGTGGAATCGCAGTTTTGTTCTATCATCTCTCACCAGAACTCCCTTCAAGCTTCTGTCCGCATGCTCTATGGCCCATCTGTCCATGAAGGTGGCCTGTCTAATCATTATAACATCAGCCAGAAGAATCAGTAAGCTGGGGGTAATCATCGTGGACTTGCCTTGTACTACTTTCTAAAAGAAAAAAGGTTGTTACACCTCCACCTCAAATTCATCCCTAAACTAATTTCCAAGTCTACATGAGTCAGACCATCCACTTTTTTTCCTAAACTGCATGCCCTGGATGAAGAAAGGAGGCTGCATTCTCTGGATATTTGAAAGGCTTTGGCCTTTTATCTGCAAAGAACCAAGAATGTTAGAAAGACACCTAAACTATTTGTTTCTATAGCAGAGAGATCAAGGGGGTCAAGCTATATCTGCTCAGAGACTTTCAGAATGGATCTCTTCTTGTATTAGCCTTTGTTACCAACTAGCTTGTATTCCCCGCCCCAGAGGAAGTGAGAGCTCATTCTACCAGACTGCAAGCAATGTACAAGATGTAAGCACAAATTGCATCCTGGATTTTCCTGGGCCACTGTGATCTAGCACCAGTCTGAACGGTCACTGCCTCAGTCTGTAAAGGCTTTGCACGCCCGTCCTGGCCTGTGCCCATTCTGTCCTAAAGTACTCACCTTTAGTCTCCCCAAGGTTATGAAGCACACAGAACTTCACAGTAATGGGGATGGTGTTCCCCACACTGGTACCCAACTGAGTACATAGGCATTGGCAACAAGCCTTCAGCCATCCAAAGATGCACTCCACTACCATCCTGCAGCTGCGCTCTGTGAAGTTGAATTCCCATTTTTCAGGGTTGTCAATGTTGGGGTAGGGTTACATTAGCCAGGGTAGGAGCGGGTAAGTGGGATTCCCCAGAGTAACCAATGGCATGGAAACATCACCCAGAACCACATTGTTTCTGGGGAATAAAGTCCTTTTCTCCCACTCTAATTACAGTCCCGATCACCTTATCACTCTGGCATCCTGAGCCTTTCCTGTGTGTCTGACTAAGTTAGTGCTCACGAGCCTTCGGGATTGTGACAGGGTATATAACTCTACATTGGCATGGAAGGGGTTAAGGAGCTGCTTTGGGTTGGAATGTCCCCACCTCTCTGTACCTGTAAATCATGCCAGGACTGGAGAAGGAGTTAGGAGGAGAGAATTTTTCTCAGATGTGGGAGGGGAACCGGCTGGTGAGCTTCTTCAGCCCTAGAAAGAGGATGGGCAGCCAGTCAGCAGAGTCCTGGCCTCACAGAAGAGGGGTGCAGAGCCCCTGAGTTGAAAGGGGGAAAAGGACCCAGACTTTCACTGGAACCCCAGTGGACTCTGAAGCAGGCAGTGATACTCCCTGAGCCCCTCTGAAGTAAGAGAGCCACCATGTCCTGGAGGGAGCTGCTTATAGGTGTTTCTTTTCCTTTCTTTTATTTAACCCTATGGGCTGCTTTGTTTCACCTGGCACCCTGAGAGGGGACAAGACAGTAGAGAAGCCTTAGCTGGAGGGTTGAACATTGGTCTGCTAGAAAGATTCCCCACACCACCTGCTGGAGTGGGGGTAATTGGACTCATGTGCATGTGCTCCCCAGATGGCTCCTAAGGGAGGGCTCTGCCATGGACAGATTCATAACAGTGATCCACTAAGGCTTGAAGAATGAGTGAATCGTAGCCTCTCTGATGGATGTACTCACACGCTCCGAAGTATGGGGACATGGACAACCACCTGTGAGTGGATGAGAGTGTTGATAGCTCTGCAAACCTACACGACCACGAGCCCAGCAGTGGACTTCCCCCCCCGCCCCCCCGCACCGCCTCCAAAGTGGTTTGTGACTGACAGGTAGCTGTCCAGCACTGCCAACTGCCAGAGAGCAAAAAGGAACCTCTGCTTGCTCCCTGTCTTCCACCAGGTTGGGCAGGAGAAAGGGGTGAGTGGGAACTGCCATCAACAAATGTGTGAAGGCAGTGGACAGTATCAACAACACACTGCAAGGCAGTTCCTAGTGTGTCTCCTGTGACGCACAGAACCCTGGGATACCTCCCCTGAAATGCTAACACCAAACATGCACAGCAAACAGCAGGAGTGTGGATATGGGCATATGTGTGTATACAGCTTGTATCTGTGTGCAGCACAGCATATGTGGACACTCAGCATGGGTATGGGGTACATGCACAAGCATAAACACCAGTAAGTACCTGAGTATGTGCACCAGTGTAGACATAGTCAAAAAGGAAATACAGTACTACTCACACCAAAAATAATGAACCTATGGAATTCACTGCTGCAGGAGTGCTGGCCAGGCACTAAGGGGAGATTTTGTATGGGAAATAAGGGCAAGATAATTGTATGATCATTGTAGTTTTCTGGCCAAGATAAGAGTAATCAAATCTTATGCATCAGTGCATAAGATGATATTTTGGAGGATCAATAGGAAATGATTTCCCGCTTCTGCTGCATTGTACAAGTGGCTATGCATATTATGTTTTTCCCTCATTTATTTAAAGGACTGAGTAATGGATATTTCCACAGGCAGGATCCCAGGCGAATGGTACAGGCGAGTCTCATCTTACATGCATTTAATGTGCGCAAATTCAGTTTTGCGTGGTTGGCGAAAACCAAAAAAAAAAAAAGAGAAAAATAATTTTAATACTGTACCTGTAGTGCGGGCGATTCCACCTGCCATTACACTCAATGTAATTTTGACTATATGTGATTTTTGCTTTATGTGCTGACAATGGAAGGTAACCCCAGTGTAAGATGAGACTCACCTGTATAGCAATTCTTATGTTCCCACTTCCAGAGCGTGGGCTCCATGGAATTCACTGTAACGGCACTGCAAATTGAGCACTGTTATGAGGAGAGGTTGAAAGAACTTCAGACAAGCTGTTAGCTATTTAAAGGCAGAAAAATCCACTGTGCTGCTCAAATGAAAGCGCATATTGAGAAGAAGCCTCTCTTATCATCCCTTTGGTTATTTAGCAGTGAGGAAACTCAGGTGCTAAAAGACCCGCTGGAGTTTGGCAAAAGGAATGAGTTAGCTGACCGTGGAGCTCAGAATGAGGTGGCAAATGGCTGCACTGGGCTTTATCTATTGTAGGTACAGCTGCAGTGAGGGAATCAACCTCAGAGGGGATTGTTTATATCCGAGGTTCTCAACCTTACCAGACTACTGTACCCCTTTCACGAGTCTGATTTGTCTTGCAGACCCCAAGTTTCACTTCACTTAAAAACTACTTGCTTACAAAATCAGACATAAAAATACGAAAGTGTCACAGCACACTGTTACTGAAAACGTGCTTACTTTCTCATTTTTACCATATAATTATAAAATAAATCAATTGGAATATAAATATTGGACTTAAATTTTAGTGTATAGTACATACAGCACTATAAACAAGTCATTGTCTTTATGAAATTTTAGTTTGTACTGACTTCATTAGTGCTTTTTATGTAGCCTGTTGTAAAACTAGGCTAATATCTAGATGAGTTGATATACCCCCTGGAAGACCTCTGTGTACCCTCAAAGGTTGCGCATACCCCTGGCTGAGAACCACAGGTTTATATGCTACATAATCTGGCATGGTTATTTATTGGATCATAAATCTTCTCTGACTGGCGGTTCGATTTTGTATTCACTAGGAAGCCTCTCATATGGTAAACAGAGTTAAAATGTGATGTGTAAAAGGCCTGATGGCATTATTCAATTGGGATTTAAAATAAGTTAATGAGAAAGAAGGAACTGATTTTAAAATTCATTGATGCTATGACATATACCCTGTATAAATGTATTCCTGTATATGAAGGGTGGGTTGGAAGAAAAACTACTGACGTTTTTAAAATCCAGATGAATTTTATAGAGTAATTTTCTTCTAGAATCCTGACTTCCTTTATGGGTTGATTTTGCTGTTTATATGGCTGAGTTTTGATAGCTTAATTTCCAACCACCCCACATTTTTCTACCACTTTTGGCAAGAAGAAGGAAATTGCTTCTTACTGAAAGTTTTATTATGCAGTTATTAGTATTTTCCCCTCAACGTTCAGTGGTTTTCCTACACAGTGAATATAACATATTGTTCCTGGAGTGGCAGTGGACCTGCTGCACTACTGCATTACTCTAGTGCAACTTTATTTAAATCAGTGGGGTTACACTGGCATAAGACTGGAATAACTCAGCAGTGAATTAGGCCCACTGTGCCTAGCAAGGGGGATAAGAGAATAGGAGTCAGGATTTCTGGGTTCTATTCCCATTTGTATCACCAGTTCACTGTGTGACTTTCACTTAAAAAGTCTGGGGCAGATTCTCAGCAGATCCACTGACTTTACCCCCCTCTATGACTCTCTTTAACCCTTGCAAAACTGGTAAAACACTTACCTACTTCAATTATTACATATTTGTAAAGCATCTTGAGATCCTCAGGCAAAAGACACGATGTAAGAATCACCCACATTTTATGCAATGGCATTAATTTTCAGCTGGTATAAACTGGCATAGCTCAACATCTGGCCCCAAGTATGTGTGACTACTCTAGCTATTCCAAGATTATGCAAAATAACAATACTTGGGCACTTCTGTGAAGCCTGTCACCTTTAATCCACTATACCAAGAATGGTGGAGTGTATCATTTCTAATATATTTGTATCTCCCTCCGTATTTACGGGTCACCTGGTACATTATGGTCCTGAAACCTCTCTCACACTGATGTAAATTGAAGTAGATGGATTTATCCTGGTATAAGGAGACTCAGACTCTGTCTGGGTCTCAGTGATATTGCATCGCTGTTTAGATTAGTTACCATGTCTTCCTCTATGACTATGTTCTGATCAGCACAGAACATTCCCTTGGTGTCCAGCAAATTAAGTAATAACTAAATAATGAAATATTACATCAAACAGTGAAGAGGAAAAGTCAAGGGATTTCCAGTGTAGCCACTACATTCATTTGTGGTTCTGGAAAAATACTGCTAACAGCATCTTGTCTTTCCTGAATGGCGAACATGGCAGGCAGGTGATTAGCCGGGGGAAATATTTTATTTTCAGAAACAATCCAGCTACCTCTTCACCAATATTATTCGTGTGGCCTCCTTTCAATTGCAGATCCTCAGAGCGGGCTTTTGCCTACTCTGTTTGGAGTTAAATACAATGGGCCTAGTATAGCTCCTTGTACTTCCATGGAGCTATGCACGATTTACACTAATGAGGAGAATCAGACCCTCAAATTATCTTTATCCTGTGCTGCAAACTGCTCCTGCACACACTTCTAAGTGCCAGCTTTGGTTGCTCACTTTCAGGAGTAACCAGTGTCTATTGCCCACACTGCTGGAAAATACCAGCTGCTTGCTTCTTAGTAGCAATTAGACTGGAGAGAAGAGGTTTATAGCAAATCACTGGAATATCAAAGATCTCTTGCTTTATGTCTATCTCATCATCATCATCTCATAACCTGACTGCAACTCAGCGCTGGCGAATTATCCGATTAACATCTAATAAACTTGAATTATGATGCAGAGAACCAAAGGATCTTCCTCTGTCCAGACTGCTTAGACTTTAAGGAAATGCCCTTTTCGTGTTGTTGTTGTTGTGCGGGAAACAGGTGTTTGTCAAAGCCGATTATAGAAACCCTCTGTTTCAGCAAGATTAAAAGAAACCTCGCAGGTCTTTTAGAACTGCAGCGAGATTGGTTTTAACAGCTGGCCAGCAGGTGTCGCCAGAGAACAGATTTTCCAATGACTGGCTCTGAGGGCCGGGTTGCACCAAGCCGGGATCAACCGGCGGCCCGCTGCTGTCACGCTGCAGCAAATCCATGTGCCAGCCACACGTTCACAATGGGGCGTATTTCGGAGCATTGTGTCCCCACTAATATGACGGCTCCTGTGGAACTGCGGCTGGTCTATTACTGACTCCGATTTCTTTCGGCGTGGTGCTGGCTTTGTTATAAACGGGTCTCCCTGAGAGCGGGATGTATTATTCAAACAACTGCAGAATCACAAACCCATCTAAAGTCCGGACCATCGCTCCTCGAGACCCCGGGGTGAAAAAACCCAACGCGTCCCTTAAACGAGGTCTAGCTCTGAGCTGGCTCAAGCAATTTACTGCCCTTGTCTTCAGCCAGGTGAAAGCTGGGATGATTATTGCACACACGGTTGTTCTGACTCACGATTGGGTAATCAAACCACTTCAGAGCAGTGTTTCAAGCGCCGCTCGAACAAACCAGCAAACAGAAGTTCAGTCGGTGATGCAAAAGTTCCGCTTAACAAACAGGAAGAATCAGCATGAATCGTTTTTTATTATTTATATGAGGGCAGCCTGGAACCCCAATTAGATCAGAGCCCCACTGTGTCAAGTGCTATACAAACACGGAATAAGAGACACCTCTCTGCCCGGACAAACAAGTAAAACTATTTATTTGTATTAGTAAAGCACACTATTACTAAACAACAGTAACAAAGGAAGCTGCTTCCAAAGCACAGCTGGGATGTATTACTGCACGTACAAAACTACCCCATCACCAGGGTTGACTCCTGATTATTCTTGTGACTGGCATCAAATGCCCCACAGAAGATAGTGCTAGAAATGCCAGGGTGGCTTAATTAGTGCTTATGGAAGAGACTGCCCGGTGAAACGCCCAGTAGAGTCAATGGGAGTGAATGGGCGTTAAGAGCAAGCTGGATTAGTGCTTGGTGTAGTGGGAGAAGAGGGCGCGATGAATGTCACGTTTCCTACAGCGCTCAGCTGCACCTGATTTCACTAGCACGTTTCTGGTAAGCTGGACCAGTCTTGCATCCTTTTCCCTAGATTGTTGTGTCTGGGTGACTAAGGCTTTTCCATGTATTTTGTTCCAGAGACTGGGCGGGGGAGTGGAGTTGGAATAATGTGACCTTAAAAGAGGGGGGGGGGGATCTGGGTCAATGGGCAGGGATCGAACCGCTAAAAAGCAATTGAGGAGAATGGGATGAAATGAAAGCACAGGGCTGAAAGAGACATTAAGAGCAACAGCACAGTTACGGTGACCAAAATAAAGTCGTCCCAACAGGTCTTTGGTACAAGCCCTGGCATTTTCGAGTTTTATTTTGATAGCGGTGACACAAGTGTCAAACCAACGCATCCCAGACCTGCACTATCTGCCTGGCCCTAGCAGAACACTGAATGGGTGACTCCTGTACTATAGCTCTGGGAAAGTCAATCACGTGGCATATAATTGCACATTCGGCCACTAATCTTTCCCTTCATGGTTCGATTTCTCCTTCTCTTCAAAACTACCTGCGTGTAATACTATTTCCTGCTTTCTTTACGCTCTTCTTCCTTCCTCTTGGGGACACTAGAATACCAGATCCTGAGAGACAGAGATACTGGCTAGAAAGATCCATCTATCTAGGTTCTTATACAGTGCACATAGCGGGGTTTGTGTGTGTGTGTGTGTGTGTTTGGGTGTGTATCAGAGAGTTTTACACACACACGTATGCATATAACATGAAATAAATACGTGCACGTGGAGATAGAGAAAGATAATTGACTGGAGAGGGTAGAAAGAAGCACACGCATAAATCAATGGATAATCCATATGGGTAGCAGATATGTAGGTATAGCTATGTAGCTAGACACACACGCAGACATTGAGTAGACGGACTTCTAACTCCAAGACACTTCTACAAATCTGCATCTCTCTTACTGCTTAATCTAATGTAATTTTGCCCAATCTAATCTGTTTTTGTCTAATGTAAAGGGATTGGAGATTAAGTGCATATGTTATAGACACACCGTTGCCATTATGTTAATTATCTTGTCTGTTGTTAGGTGAGTGGAAGGGAGGCGTGAGCAGTTTGGATTATTTAATTTTTAATCACTGCTTTTTTCCACCCCTGGTACCCTCAAAAACGTCTTTCAAGACTTCGTTCCTCAAAGAAGTCTTAAGAATCCTGGCTGAGCAGTTAATTTGTGTCCTTCGCAGAGTGCCTCGGAAAAGCAAGATTAAAGGGGAAAGTCGCAGCTGTATATTTATGTTTTCATTGCTAGAAGGGAATTGATTTCCTTGCATTTATTTCTGTAGCTGTAATGCACAAGGGCGGATTTGCGTCACCAGAGCAACTTGCTGGTCGAGATAAAGTTGCACAAATATTGAAAAGGGAAGTGCTCGCGCTCATTATAAAGTTTTTCGCCGGAAGAAATAAGGATTTCTGCTGTATCCTAAAATACTAAAGCCGCTTCTATTTTTGGGACAAATCTCGCAGGCATATCCGCTCATTTAGTCCGAGTTGGAGCCTATCAAAAACAGGAGATGACCTGAACTTCAGTGAGTCCTGAGCTTCCTGCAGCCTTCTTGCCTGTATGCAAGAGAAGGAGGGGTTGCCCCCCGCTCCCCCGGACATGGGTGTGTGCGTGTCTCCTTACCCCTGAGCAGGGACGGGTTCTCTAGGAGGGGGAGGTTCTGCTTTATGAGTAGGGAGCCTGTTATTCTTGGGTAGGAGCTCTCCTTGAGCATAGCCAGGGAAGGAGGGTTGCCCCAGGACCAGGCGTCTTGCTGATCCAGAGCAAAGTGGGGTGACCGCAGTCCCTCCCCATGGGAGAAGGGAGCTGATACTTCGGGTTAGGGACCTCGTGCTCCCTGGGAAAGGGCAGGGGTATCCTCTTCTCTGTAACTTCTTGCCCTCACACAGGAGACTTGGATGCTCGGGCTGGGCTGGCCCAACAAGGGATCGTCATTGCTACTAGCTGGGGTGGGGGTGCGACTTCTAGGCGGGGGAGATTATTGACTCTGGAAAGGGGCCTTCTTGTCTCTAGTGGGTGGATGGAATTTGCCCGCTGGGCCGGTGATCTCCTAGTTACTGGACTAAAGGATTATCCCCTCGGAGGAGGAGGCAGCCGGGTTGTTGCCTCTGGAATAAGGTCCTAGGGGGATTTTTGCACCTGCTTTCCCCGAGCAAGCCTCACTCGAGTGTCCCCAATCGTCCCAATCCGCGCAGCACAAGGCCCAGCCCAGAGTCAAGTGCTTTGCTGCAAAGAGGTTAGAATGCTCCGTCGTGTTATTTCTGTCCTCAAAGGAGAAAGCCCAAGCACCGGCCCCTCCCCAACTACGGAAAATACAGACAAAGCAGGTTGAGTTGGGGGCTGCTCACTCTTCTCTTGGAATTCCAGGTTTCTAAATATACTCGCTGCCTTCCAGACATCCAGGGAGGGGAGACGGGAAACAAAATTAGGGAGTGGTGGGAGGGAGCTGAGATGAGTGGCTGGAACCAGACCAATGGCGGAGGCGAGGGATCGGGCCCTAAATCAAGTGAAAGAAACTTGCAGACTCAATCTCATGCCTGAGCTAGTTCTAGAGAGAAGCCTTGACCCACGATCCTGGAGTGCTGCTGCCAGCCAGAACAATGCATTTTAGAAAAGAAAAACCAAGCGAACGCCTTGTTACACTTCCAAACGATGCCCATGTGTGAAGATACCTCTTAGAAGTGTTGTTCTCTGTTCACCTTAATGCTGCACACCCTACTTCGCAGCAATCGGGAGAGAAAGGGTTTCTCTTTCCTAGACACTTACTTGTTGCCACTCTTAAAGCCCAGCCTTGGTTCTGATCGTACATATGCGGCACTTTATCGCGATGCACAGTAAAACACAACCTTTGCCATTTGAATCCTAGGACTTTAATGGTAAACGTTTGCTAAATGTGTTTGATAAATACTAGAACTAGAACTGCAGCTCTGTCGTAAAGTTGCCTTGGGATATTTCGCTTTGAACAGATCTTTCAATGAACAGGCTTCCCACGATTTCCCCCCAGATTAGTTCATTTAGAAATGAACATTGTCCTTTTATTACTATGCTTCTTGATAAAGTGCCCTATCTGGAGATCAGAATCACAATGAAACATTACAAAGTGGCAAAAAGTGATTGTGTCTAGAAAAGAAAAACCCCGTTCTCTGCTGCTTGCTCTAAAGTAGGTTGAGCAGCCGTGAGATAAACAGAATAGTTTTTTTTTGCGAGATACTGTCATGTGCATGGCTGGGATCCTATTGAAGAAACACACTTCTTTATTCTTTTCTAAAATAGATTGATAACATTTTTTCGTCTGGCTGAAATTAACAGATTTGCTTTAAGGGCACCTGACAAGGAGAAATGGATGGGATTTAGCCTCTTCCCGGCAAATCTTTACATTTTTTAAAATATGAAATGTTGAAATCTAATTCTCCGTTCCCCGAATACCCTCAGTTTCCGGCTATATCTTCACAATTCATCATGTTTCTATTATTCTGCTTAGCCTCATTAAAATAAATGCTAAGTTGTTTTCCATAAAGAGGTGCGTATGCATACATGAATTCACATAAGCTATTTATGTTGGCACTTGGCTGAGAAATATAACAATCAAAGGTTACAAGTGATTTCATTTTTTTTCACGACTACATTGGATTTTCAGACCTGAAGAAAGAAAGAGAAAATGTTTGAATTTCTTGCTTTTCACCGAAAACTCTCGGAATTTTGCAAAATATGATTTTTTTAAAACGAACAATCTGGCTGTTGAACATTAAATGCATAGGAACTGTTAAAAAATCCTTGTATATGAAGATGCTGTACAAAATAATATATCTTCCCATAGGTGGAAATTTGGATATTAAACAACACATCAGTTACGTTGAAACCTTGTTAGTAAAGACCTGCAGAAAATGTAATTACTTATTTTCCCTCTCCTAAATATTTGTTTTATTTGGTTTGCTGTGTTTACAAAATACTCAACGAGTCGTTACGGTGAATTTACAAAGCAAATAGAAAAGTGTAAGCACATTCTTGACAAAAGTATGCAGTAAAAAAGCAGTTAGTACCATTGTCTCCGAGACCTGTCGCTATTATTTATATGAAGCCCAGAGCCAACAGGGTAGTGTTCAGGTAAGTACCTACACCGCACTTGCTATTAAATCTACACATTCTCTTACACACAGGCCAAGTCTCACTTGTTTGAAAGGAAACGTCTTTAATTTGAAACGATTTTAAGGCAGGTTTTCGCTCTCATTATGAAGGATTTTACTGTGTGTTTGAATGAAACCTTTTGCAATCATAACTGGTAACTAAAGCATATCGCGAAGTCAATCTGTTACAGTTTGACAGTCCTGTGTGTAGAATAATACTGTAGAATTTGGGGGGGGTGAGTGGGAAGAAGGGGACAGCACTATATAGACGCAAGAGTTTTCGGCTCCTTAGCTCATTTTAAGGACGGGGGAGGGGAAACAGCCTTGTTTATAGCAGAATTTTCAACTCAGCTTCGGGAGGAGACAGCTCTGCACTGTAGCTGCATCTTCTCCCCCACTCGGGACCCCGCAGGGGTGGAAGGGGCATACACAGGGATTGTAGATGGATTAATATTCATCCCCCACCGCTGCCAAGAAGCCCCGAGGACAGACAGGGAAGATCGGGCAGCCTAGACCGCGGCGTGGCCAGTGCCCCGTTCAGGGCGGGGGGTCGGGGAAGGGGAGCTAGGTAGACAGAGTTCAGCCCTGGCCCGGCGCCGGGCGCGCTACAAGTGCAGCGCTCGCTCCCCCGGGGCTCGCAGCAAGCGCGGCGCGGCCAGCCGCCGCCTGCCCCCACCCCTCGGCCCTGAGTGGCTGCCGGCGGCCCAATGAGCGGCCGGAGGCGGCCGAGCAGCTGACAGCGGCGCCCCTGCCCGTTCCGCGGGAGGAGGCGGGCTGGGCTCCGGGCGCAGGGGGTTTGTTTGGGGTGGGTGTTCCCCCCTCCGAGTGGCCGGGCGCGCTGCAGGGAGAGGAGCGGCCCCACTCTCCCGCTCGCTACGGATGCGCCGAAGGCGGCCGGCACCTTTGCGCTGAGCTCCCGGGCTGCACGGGAGGAGCCCCGCCGCTCCCCAGTGCGGGGGCCGCCGGCCGCACGCTCCCTCCGGCCGGGGGAAAGAGCCGACGGCGGAGCCTCGTCCGGCCCAGCGCCCCGGCCCCAGGATGTACACGGCCGGCCTGGCCCCTTTCTACGCCTCGAACTTCAGCCTGTGGTCCGCGGCGTATTGCTCCGCGTCCGGGCCGGGCGCGGGCGGCTGCTTCCCCCTGGATCACGCCGTGGTGAAGAAACCTTCCTTCTGCATCGCAGACATCCTGCACGCCGGGCCGGGGGAGGCGGCGGCGGCCGAGAGCCTGCCCGGAGCCTCCGCCGCCGGCCTGGCCGCTCACTTGGGAGCGGTCCATCCCCACGCTCAGTTCCACGCCGCCGGCTCCCCGCTCAGACCCACCCCGGTGGTGGCCCCGGACACCCCCGCCGGCTTCCCCGCTAGGCTTTCCCCGCTCTCTGCCGCGTACCCTCACCACCACCACCACCACCAGCAGCACCGATCGCCGGGAGCCGCCAGCGGGGGCACCCCCGCCCCGGGCCGGCTGCACGGGAACCCATCGCACAGCGGCCCTGCGCCCGCTCCTTCCAGCAAAGATCTGAAATTTGGGATTGATCGCATTTTGTCCGCGGAGTTTGACCCCAAAGTCAAGGAAAGCAACACGCTAAGAGGTAGAGATCTGAGCTTTTCTCGCTGTCGGTTTGTAGCCAGTCTTAACTTTTACAAAAAAAAAATCACTACTCTCAAGGTAGTGTTATTTTTCTGCAGTTTCCTTTAACACTAATATCTACAATCCCATGTACTGCAAAAGCCTGTCATTGAGATTACGCTGCTTTAGAAACAATCGCTCTCAGCTCCCTAAAGATTGTACGCAGAGGGTAGATCACATTTTGGAAGGCTTTTCCTGCAATCAGGCTCCTCATGCAGTGTGTAAACACGCTGACAACGAGTAAATCTATTAAAGGAACTCCGGTGCTAGGGGAACATACTGCACCTCCAGAGGGAAACCATTGTATAAAGTTCCCTGGCTTGTACGTTCCTATCATGTCACTTCAGAAAGTGTGATTTCCCCACTGCCCACGCTCTTCATGTATCTGACTGTAGAAAAGCTACTGCCCCCCCCAGTCCAAACTCCCACACATACACTTTAGATGAATCAGATCAATTCATTAGAAGCTTCAAGGTGTGTGGATTTATATTGCAATATAACAGAGCTCTCCTTGTTCCTGTGCTCACAGATCTGACCTCCTTATTAACTACAAGCCGCCAAACTGGGGTTCATCTCCCCACCTTGCAGCCTTCAGCCGGCCAGTTCTTCGCGTCTCTAGATCCCATTAACGAGGCCTCTACTATTCTGGGTCCCTTAAACACAAACTCAAGGAATTCAGTTCAGCACCAGTTTCAAGACACTTTTCCAGGTACAAACCCTCCCTCTTAAATCCATCCCTGGCACAAGTCAGTTATCAACAGGGCCTGGACAATCTAGACAGCTGATTGTGGCCCTCAGTGGATCTATATAGAGCCATAGGAGCTCTACCCAAAAGAAATTTGGCGGATGCTTGAAACCTGAAGTTTCTTTTTTTTTTTTAGTGAAGATCACACCTTAACATCTCATCTACAACGAAAATCTTGGAGGTGGGCTGCATGTGGGGAGGATAATACATCTAACAAACTGATCACAAATTATAATGCTAGTTAGTGAAAGTAACAGCTGGGGGGAAAGAAACATACCTGACTTTAAAAAAAGATGTAATAAATTAATGAGAAAATGTTAAGTTGTAATATTTAGGTGGCATTTAGTTGGTCTCCATAGACTGATGCCTGCAGGGAAGGCCCTATCTATTATTTGAAACTCATTTAAAAATTCTCTTCATTCATAAATACAAATAACACGGTTTGTCTCTCTCTCCCTCTTTTCAAATCAACAGGTCCTTATGCAGTTTTAACTAAAGACACATTGCCTCAAACGTACAAAAGAAAACGTTCCTGGTCCAGAGCTGTGTTTTCCAATCTACAGAGGAAAGGTTTAGAGAAAAGATTTGAAATTCAGAAATATGTCACGAAACCGGACAGAAAACAACTTGCAGCGATGCTGGGACTGACTGATGCCCAAGTAAGAGCCTCTTTGGGTTTTATGTTTTCCTCTCCTCCCATCTCTTAAATCCGATCGGGTAAATGTAGATTAATTTGTGTTCCCCGCTTCCCCTTTCCCTGCGTTATGGGGTCATTTTAAAACCTGGCCACGTAGCATATGGAATGCTGGTGAATTTGTTCCGCTATTCAACCTATTTGTACAGTGAATCTGCAAATTCATGTGTCTGTATTCAAGTATGCATCTTCTAGCAGAGAAAAATCCCTGTAGCCCAGAGATTTATGTCAACATGCCCTGTGCGTTTGTTTTGGCAAATGCGGAAAAGTAGGAGCAAGAAAGCAAATAGGCCGTGGGAGATGGTAATTATGAACTTTATCGAAGTGCAATTCACCGTAGGAGGCAGTTTTTCTCGAAGGAGATAAACGAGAGAGCACAAGACTATTTTTTTTTAATTCTCTCTTTCTGGATTATGAAATCCTTAGTTCTGAGGAAGTGAAAACTCCTTTTCATACGGAATCGTTAAACGCCACTAAGTAATGATTCCACTACTGATGGCCCACAGTACATAGAATTGTATAACCTTGCGGTCTGTTGAGCAAGATTTGGTTTCCTGGACGAAAAGGAAGACAAAGAAGAAGGAAAAAAACCGCTTGTATTCAAACACCACAAACAACAACAAAAAAATCGTACAAAGCTAAAATATCTTTCGGTCGGAGGAGAATGAGAGCTTTTTGGCAGCCTAATTTTATCCCAGCTCTGCATAGTTACGCTGAGCATTTTGTAAATGCTGTTATGGAGGTAGCAGGGCTCACACAAGAGTCTGTCCCAATTTATAAATCGAAATCGAAAATAGTCTCTTTCCCTGGACATCTGGCTGTCTAGATTTCCTTTCCCAATGCATTTTTTAATATGAGGCTAGAACGGTGAATTCACACCACCTCCCGGGGGACAGTATAGATGGTGTATGATATCATCTGTACACGCTCCATGCATGCTACAGACAGAATATATGTAGTGTCGATGTAGGGATAGTATTGTATTTAAAGATAAACTCATCTTTTGGGGAGGGGCTTTTAGAATAACGCGCGGTAAAATGAGATACATTTGTCCGGGCCACTGCTGGTCAGTGCAACAACTGGAGCGCGCAGAACAAATTGGTGAGGAAATGCAGAAGTATGAAAAAAGAAACAGTTAATGCCATTTTTTTTGTAAATGGCCCCAGCAAAGTCTTGCTTGAGTGTGCCGGGGGAGCGCTGGGAGACTGTCCCCGCAGGACAGCGGAGCCGGAGGGGGGGGGGGCGGGAGCGGAGGTTGGGGTGTCTCAGCCCGCCCACTGATCTCGGGTGGGTCTCTCTTGTGTCTTGGTGACCCTTAGGTGAAGGTCTGGTTCCAGAACAGGCGCATGAAATGGAGACACTCCAAGGAAGCGCAGGCCCAGAAGGAGAAGGAGAAGGAGCCTGCCGAGAAGCCCGCGGCCGAGGGGGAGCGGGAGCAGAGCCCCAGCCGCTCGGAAGCGGAGAGCGAGAGCAGCGACTCGGAGTCTCTGGACATGACCCCCAGTGACACGGAACGGACTGAGGGCGCCGAGCCGGCCCTGCACCAAACCAGTGTCATCAAGTCCTCCGGCAGCCCGGACCTGCCGGCAGCACCGCCCCCGCCAGCCGGCTCCGAGAGCCCCGAGCCGCCGCCGGCGCAGCTGGGCGGCCTATAGAGAGGGAGCGGGAGGCGCACCCGGCCTTGCGGGGCCCAGAGACTCGCTGTACAGGACCATTGCTAATTTATGTCCCTGACTCCGAGCTGCCCGAGGAGCCCCAGGCTGGGCAGCCCCCAGGCCCTCCCCTAACCCCGAGATCAACGGGGGACGGAGGGAGGGGAGCTGCGTGGTGGGACGAGCCTGAAGCGCCTACCCCGTGTGTTGTACATACCAGGGCGAGCCAGACAACCCAAGGCAGAGCCGCCCTCGCTCAGAAAGCGGTAGCGACTTTCCGTGTGCTTCGGCTCGCGGCCCTGACCAGCTCTGCGGGAGGAGCTTTTCCTGTCTCAGCCAAGCGAGGGACTCGGAGACTGCTCTGTATCCCCCCCCCCGCCCGCCACCTTTCAACCTCGCCATCAAACAATTTACAATGTGAATATGTTACCAACGCACTCCTCCTCCATTGCCATGTGTTGCTTTGTATAATCCGGCCAAGAAATACTGCACTGAAAACAAACAAAATACTGTAAATAAAATGTTTGCTATGGTTTGTAACCCTGTCTAGTTTGTTACAGGGCCAGGTCTGGCTGGGTTGGTTCAACTTGCAAGAGGGAGAGTTTGAATGACGATATGGTCCAGTCATCATTCCATAATACTAAAGACACTAAATACGTTCACAATATAAGTAGATGAATCCGATCAAAACATTCGGATTAATTTTCCAGCTCTGTAGATGAGAATCTTACTAATTAGGATCGTAGGGTTTTGTTTAATGATTTTAAAAAAATGTAAGGTCTGATTGAACCATAAGCCCTGCCTAGATTAAGCTATTAGGTGTTTAATCAGAGCTTGGACCAGCAAACGAATTGCATTTCCTTCCACTCATGCACGTGAGGCTATATGGAAACACTATTGCAACAAAGTGCCCAGGAAGGGGATGTAGATTGCTTGGGTTTGGTTTTGTTTCTAAACTGTAAATGTATGAATTTTATTGATACTTTGTATCCAATTCACAGACGGGGCTGAATAGCCAACCGAGGCTACTCTGACGCTTCTCAGAGCCTAGATGAACTCCTCGCCGTCCCGGCTGAAGTCCGTAGGAGTTTTGTTTAAGGGATGGTTCTTTTACAGATATGAAGGGCCAGAAGGGTGTGTGACATAAAGAGTATTTGACGCTGATCTCGTTAAAGTCAGCGGCCAACACTCCACTGGAAACTGGATCGTGCCTCCCCCCCTTAATGTGGCAAAAGGCTCTTTCCTCTCTGGGTTTCTTATCAGCACGAGTCTCTGGCCTGTGCACTCGGACGACCCTGGGTGTGGATGGGGTGGGGGGATGTCTGCAATGGGTGCGTGCTACAATCTCGCCCTTAGTCTGAGGGGAAAGCACTGTGAGTGGCGTCGGGCTCGGGGGCTGTCCTGGGGCTCTCCTTTCTATTACATGAGGTGCATGGATCGCGCTACTCTGTCCATTTCCAGGCAGGGTCCAGGCTGAGATCAGCTGGCTCCAGTCAGCCCTCTCGGTTCATCTACCGCATCATCCCGGTCTTTGAAAAGGGGCCAAAAATCTTCCCTTTCCCAAAGCCTCATCACTGCGAGGGAACACTGAGGCTGGCTGTTCATTGAGGTACCCCGAAATCCGCCCCCCCTTACCCAAATGGCGAATCAAGCAGAAATCAGGACTAGGGAGGGGCCATACTAATTTCCCAGTGAGATGGCACTGGGGTCCCATGCACAGTCTAATCTTAGCAATGACCTCTATTGCCAGACTGCCCGGGTGCAGTAGATACTGGAGGATTGGGCCTAGCTCTGATCTCACCCACAGGAAGTAGGCTACTGAAGTCATTGGCCTTCCAACCAGGGCGAGAGGCGGAATCCAACCGCAAGGCGCCAGGCTCTGCAAATGTGACACCCATTTAAGATGAAGAGCTGAAAAGCGATCAGTGCCCTCTGGTGATGGCACTGGGATGGAGCTAAGGGGCTCAAACTCAAGGCGAAAATCTTAAGCAAACAGAGCGAGATTTTCCTCGTCTTGGCCCAGCAGAGCAAAACGAACTGAAGAGCCATAACAGATCGGAAAGGGTGAATAATTTCACACAAAAATAGCAAGACATAAATGCATCCAGATAACAAAGTGATAGCAGCGTTCTCATCCCTTCTAGGCATAGCGACTGTTACAGGCCAGGTGGGGTTCACAGCGTGTCGGGGTGGAAAATGAATTCTAGTAAAGGAGGAACTTACTCCTTAGCGGCTAAGAAGGGAACGAGAATCTCCGTCTCCGAAACACTCCCAAATCTCAGATTCTCAAACCTGTTTCCTTTGCTCCTCCTGACGCTTCGCCGTTCTCTTCAAAGGATTTTTAGTCAGGGTCCAGGAGAAAGCGAATGCTTACTGCTGTCCGCATGATCACCACACAGCAAGGAAACAGAGCTGGGAAATCCTAGGGCCCGAACTTACTGCCCACTGAAGTCAATGGGAGCCTCGCCCTTTCCGCCAGTAACCAGGCCCCAGCGCTTCTACCCTTGCTCAAATAATTAGGTAGGTAGGTGGGAAAAAAAGCTTTTAAAGCAACACGGATACTCCTGTAACTTTGCTATATACGGAACCTAACGAACTATTTTATTTTCACGCAAGTCCAAGTGAGCTGAGGTCATTTTTTCTTTTTGGTTCAAACCATTTTTTGTACCGTTTGCAGTTTCATATCTGTCAAGCCTATAGAAAATCTGTAGCGAATAAATGTTTTTTTGGTGAGGTCTTCCCAGCCTTCATTTTTACTGCATACAATATATTTAGGAGGAAAATGTTCTGTGTATCTGTCTGAAACACTCACCTATAGAAATATATTTGTGAGCAAAACTATGCTTCAAATATCGGAAAATAATGTGGGTTATTTATATAGCGCCTGCAACATATGTTAATTTGAGTTTATTTTAAAGTAACGAGTTTATAACGATAAATGATACACAGCTAGCCAGCAAAATGTTAGACGATCTCCATTTTTATCCTCAGCAAACCTACGTAACGCAGCTCACAAATAACCACTTCTTTGTTTTTGTTTAGTCTATGAAAAACAACCAAGCTTGAACAGGTTTGTTAAAACATCAAGGTGGATTTTATCAAATATTTGGACGATTGTTACCAAATAAATTAGAGGGGAGAAATGAAAGGCTAAGTGATTTTTGAAAGTGTGTATATACATATCCTCTCCTCTCGTTTTAAAGTTGTCCGATTCTTTTATAAATGTGACTTTATATATTACACCTTAAAGGTGGCGTGGGTGACTTTTGAAACACTAGACTACAGAAGTCAGAATCCTTTTATAAGAAGAGGTAGCGAGCAAGAGCTCGCTTCGTAGATAGGTAGGTTGAGAGACAAAAGGAGACTTTTCACAGAGAAGTAGCTTACCGTCTGGCCACAACGTTTTAAAAATAATATCTTAAAAGAGGAACAAACAGGCTGACCGAGAAAGGTGATCAGATCGAGAAGGAACACTCCTGAGGAAAACTCCTGATGCTCCATACGAAAGGTGCCATGAAAACATTAGAAATTAATTCCCACCGACCGTTTAACATTGGCACACTTCCTGTACACCTTAGAGATAAAGTTTCAGAGGCCAGTTGTATGCCTACTGCTGGGGAAATACTTTGCAAGGGGAAGAAGTCAGGTTGCAGTCCTAGCTCCCCTCGCTAGGCTTGGTTTGTGCATTTCGTTTATGGATCCAGTTCTTTGTTTTGTTTTAAAATCGCGGAGTGGAAGAATAATTCTTCCTCATCAGAAAAAAAATAATAAAAAAATCCGCCCATAATAGATTCTCTCTTAAATATTATCTGACGGGGGGTAGGGTGTGTGTGTGGGGGGGACCCCGATTTCCTAATGTAAAAAGATAGAGAGCTTTATGAAAATATATTTCACTGTTTTATCTCTTCTCCAGTCTTGTAGATAAACATAAAATATTGTTATATTAGGATAATGTTGTGATTCTGCCCAGATCTGCCAGTATATACTATTGAACCTAACAAGAAGTAAATGCGTATATAAAATATTTTAAGGATGATTTGTCTGACAGTAAAGAATTTGGATTGTTTTATTTTTAATTGAAAGTGGAAAAATTAAGCTCTCCCAGTTGCCAATTCCTCGGATATCTTTAACACCAGGGACCATAGTCCCTCAGATAGTTTCTGCTACATGATCTAGTTTTTCTCCCCTAAAGGATTTAGTGCATGTGATTTTGAAATCTTTTGCTGTCAGTTCCAATCACGTTGAATACATTGTACTAGCACGACAAGATTTTGTTCCAGCAGATCTTTTGTATAGTATATTTGAATTTCTTTGAAGTAAATAGACGTTCTGCTAGTCCCCAGTTTAGAGAGAGAAACGGGAATGTATGTTTCCCTTTAGAAATGACCGTCCTCTTCAAATCTGCGCCTCTGGGGCTACTCGGTAGCACAACTGCGCGTTTAAACGCCATCAGCACTTCTGTGCCTCTAGGCTCCTTTTCTCTTTTTAGCATTAGGAATGGACCGCACAGTGTCTTGCAATTTTCCATTGGTTGTGTGCGGCCGGTTGTGTGAGACGCTCTGTCACGGAGTTAGATGAAGCATTTCATGAGGAACAGCCACGGGAACTTTATCGATTACACCGGAAAAGATATTTCCCTTCCTCCTCCCCATTTTTCATGGTGATGTTGGATAACATTAATAATAAACGGTGGGGCCTTTTCGTACTAGTTCACCTGAAGATGGCAACTTTCCTAATCACCTATAATAAAACCCACTTTGGGTCTCTCTCTTTCTCTCAACCCCAGCACCCAGCAGGGCTCCTTTTCACGAGTAGTTTACAAATAAGCATATGTTTCTGACAGTCTGATATTTAACCACGTTGCATGCAGATTTTCCATAGGAATCTAGTCCCCCTGGACAATTACTTACAAGTAATCTCCCAATAGCCAAACAAACGCTGAGATACAAACCAGCCTCTGACATAATCCACATTTTCAAAACAGGCACATTTTTATACGAGAAATATATTGAAATCGTGTCGATTAGAAGATATTCATGTTATGAAACAGACGTCACTGCAAGAGAAATTGCCACAACACACACACACAAGTTCTTGATTTAATTCTGTTCCGTCCCTCTGCGTCTATCAAAAAGCTGTCCGTGTTAAAAATTAGGAAAAACGAGAAAGTGCATAGAAACCTGAAGAAACGTGGAGTTCACATCCCTAGTTAGTTCAGTGGAATAAGCCTACGTTTCTGGACAAATACGTATTTTGAGATCAGGCTTAAGTTTACAGAATTGTTTTCAAACTTGACTTGGTTGGGAATCCCTATTTCACACGCCCGCCCACACAATCTTCCTTATAGTTTATGCTTCGGGACTGGCTGGCGTCCATAAGACAAATTGCAATCTCCGAAATGTCAACTTTTGCCACAATCTCTGCTTAAAAAATAATCCAAAACCAAAAAACACCCCCCCTCCTTATTGCTGTGGAGCGCTCATCAGAAATAATGGCTGTTTACACAAAACCTTTATTCACTTTCTTAAATAAACACCACTGAACTCAAATAAAGCAAACTCTCAGCTATAATTCAGGCACAACGTTTGCTATGTGTATTCTCGACCGTGGACCTGGTCAGACTCCTAAAAAAGAAATCTGAAGTCTCCTTTCAGACTTCACCTCCAATAGCAAAATGTCCTTGTTCACCTCGGCAAGTGTAGCCTTACTTTGATTTATTTATTTTTTTTGGTCGGAAGAATGAAACATTTTCTTCCATCTCCCGTCCTCGGGGATCACGTTTTGATGCTTTTTTTTAAATAAGGTTGCAACAGCAGCTCCCTCTACTGTGAAACCTGCTAAATATTTACCTCTAAAAATAAGGTGTCAAAAGCCGTGGGGGGAAGAAAGGGGAAGATTCATAGGAATAAAAGCCCTCAGAGACCGTTTGAAATACATTCTTGTGGAACACGAGGTTGGGGAGACATTCTGTAGCAACCTTTGGAAGAGATGAATGCCCGATGGTTGTGTGAAGGTATATTCAACAGGCAATAGCAATTTAGATCAATGTAATCACAAACACACTGTTTTGTTAAAGAAGAGTGATTATCAGTCCATGCTTCACTCACTAATTGCTTTAAATAGCCTAAGGAGTTTGTTATGATCTCATTTGTCTTAAGGAATCATTGGCCGGTAAATGAATCTGCTGGTGTAATTAAAGTGAAAACCAATTAGATAGCCAAAGTACCGTGGAGAGTTGGAGACCTTCCCAGCTGATATCGCTAAAGAGCAGCTCCTCCTGCTCTTTGGGGTTGCGAGAGAAGGGGGATACCTGAGAGCACATACACTCAAACTCGCCTCGAGCAACTCCCGGGACAACCATGCCTAAGGTCTTCCAAACAAAGCGTCGCTGGAAGCCATCCTGGATTGACAGGACATCTCCCCCGTTTGAGTGATGGGTCCCTCCCTTCCTCCGCCTGGTTATCAACAAACATGGAAAGTGCCCTTCTCTCTAAACAATCCGGAGCACTGTGGTGGAGTGGGACACACACGGGGTAGGAAGTTTCCTTCCCCTAAAGCCTGGGACTCCCAGCCTAATGAGCTCCATTAAGCGTATTATGGATGTACAAGTTTGCTGTGAGGTCCTGGCTGGAGGGAAAGGTTCCTGTTGCAGTTCCAAGCGCTCTGATCTGCACCACCTGGCTGAAACCAGAGAGCCGCCGCTGCCTTAATGGGTTTAGCCTGGGCTAATTGGTGTTTTAGGAGAGTTGCCAAATTATACTGCAGGGTCTGTGGAGGGAGACTTTCCTCGCTTTTCATTGATGGGACTTGCACCCGAAGCACTGAGCGATTCCACGGGTACAAACATACAGGGGCGCGCAGTGAGTGGTCTTAAAGGCAACGTGATAGTTTGGAGGCCAACGGCTACTGGTGCCAAGACCCTCAAGCTGGCCTTTGTCAACGTGAGCGTGCTCTAATTAGGTGCCCTCTGCCTCCCTATGCGTGTGATTCCCGCTTTCCCATCCGTGCCCGTTTCTCCGCAGCTGGCCCAGGCTTTGGGTGACGCCTGACCTGGGCTCTGCACGCTGCCAGCTCACTTTTTATTGAAAAGAACAAAATGGATAGTACTGCAAAGCCTCCAGTTCGTGCAAAGCCCCCGTCTAGCCAAATCAACGGATGGAGCAGGTGACACGGATCTCTTTAAAGAGCGGGGTTGAAATGCTTCGAGGCGGTGTTAATGCGTGCACTGGGTGGGCCGCGTGTAGAGCTGCCCGTTTGACTTCCGGGGGGAATTCAGCTTGGGAGGGGGGAAAAACCAACAACCGTGGTGGCCCATGGGGAGGAAAAGGTTTCAGAGCTCGATCTGGTTACAGGACTATCCCCCGAGGGCCATGAAACCGGGGTTGGAAAATCTCAATATAACAACCCCCGCGTGTCGCCTGAGCATTTAGAAACCGCCATGAAATATATGGACGGAAATGGGAATTGTGTGGCGTGGTAGTTTTAAAGGATAAAGAGTTATTGCTGGTCGATTTAAATCGTTTTCATCTGGGTAATTTTTCAAAAATCTCACTAGCTAGGGAAGTTCTGTAGTGCTCCATTCTCGATTGCAGGGACATTCTCTCTCTCTCTCTCGAATGCCATTTTTCTGAGATACCATAAAGGATCAGTTTCTATTGGAGAGCATAGAAAATTCATTTGTATCTAAAGCCGGATATGCCAGTTTTCCATTGGAAACACGTCATAATATTTGTATCGACGTAATTTATTTTCTCTAAAGTTTTTCTCTTAACCCAGTTTAAACACGGAGATCGTTTGTCCACCTACAATTACATTACACCAAGGCACAGAGGTTCTCGGTACTTTTTCAACCGGCAGAGTAACAGCGTTGGGTGTAAAGTTGGGCAGAGCGCTCAGGTCACGCAGCGTTTGGGACCAGAGTCAATGCGCTATTTTTATAAACGCTAGAAAGCGATTAGACCCTTCACTCCCCTGGAATGGAGCTGGCGTTTGGGAAGCTGGAGGAATGCCTGACAGAGGCCTAGAGCGGGAGGGAGGGATAGCTCCGTGGTTTGAGCATTGGCCTGCTAAACCCGGGGTTGGGAGGTCAATCCTTGAGGGGGCCATTTAGGATGTGGGGCAAAAATTGGGGATTGGTCCTGCTTTGAGCAGGAGATGGATTAGATGGCCTCTTGAGGTCCCTTCTAACCCTGATGTTCTATGATGCTGCAGGCCACAATGGCTGCTAAGAAAGGCCTTTCAGTCAAGGACACAGCAGTGTGGGGGGTTGCTGGAGTTGGCAGGTGGGGCTGTTTCACACTCGCTAGGAGATCTACACTGAATGACTTGCTCAGGCCCTTCCTTGATTGGATCCATCTTTTTCCATGCCCAGAAAAAGCCAGAATAGTCTCATGGGAAAAGCCCACGCCAGCGTCACCACAGAAGTTGCATCAGTCCAGGGTGTCCTTTCAGGGGCGCCCCCCCTCCTTCTCTTCTTTGATGTCTTTTGTTTTCCTTCCCACTCTGCTCTCAGAAATTACCCACGTCCTCGCAGTCTGGTTCTCTTTCCTTCCCCTCGACGGGATGTGGTTCTGGGAGCGAGGTGAGCGAGAACAGTGCTCGGACTTAACCCCTGTACAACAAACCTTCTGCGTCGCACTCAGAAGCCGTAACCGAGTTTTTCCGAACTCGGTTAATTAAACCGAATTCCTGAAATCGGATGCCAGGTTTGCCATGTCCGAGCCTCAGCTCCTTGTTTGCCTCTCAAAACGGGGCTTCAAGGCACCGAATCCCGCCGGTGCATGTTTCTTTCCAGGCCATCCGTCGTACCCCGCCTTCCATCAACCCTCTGGTCACAATTGTATAGGCCGGTTTGTGTCGGAAACCGAACGGGGAATTTCCTGCCTTGTTAAAGATGGCACCAGATCCAACGTGCACGGGCTGCGTTTCGCTTGGGGGGAAACTCCTAGCGCCGTGTCTAACCACTCAGCTTTCTGCGGCTCCTGGGCAGCCTGCTGCATTGGCATTTACACTCCGGGGTCTCTGTCTCAGGAGGTGATGGAGAACTTCCCGCTGCGTGTGTGTAGTCGACAAAAAAAAGTCTACAAATCACGGCAGAACCATGTCCCGGGTAATGGGTCACCTGCCATGTAAGGCAGCTATTCAGAGGCCAAAGAAAGTGGGCAAATCACTCAGAGCAGGGGGCTTTCTTCTTTTGACGGCCTTATTGATTGTCCTTTGTACCAGATCTTCTTTTGCTTGTGGGCTGCCGTGAAAACTTTGGCAATCTGAGACGCTGTCTGGAGAGAAGCAAGTGCTCTCTCTCCGCATCTGTACACGATCACAACTATGTACAGGGGACAATACAACCCCTAAGCTAGTGTACTTATGGTGATGAAAAATCCGTGGATATGTTGCTTTGTTTTCCTTCAGCATTAATACCATACTGGACCCCCCTCCAAGTTATCAGGCTTCGAGAGTCTCAGAAATCAGTGTCTCGTGTAATAATCATGTATAATATAAACCCTCCAGATGGGCCCAGTAACACGTTGTGTTACGTCTTGCCCTGGGAAATGGGCTAAATCCCGTATTTATCAAAGAAACTGAAGAGGAAAGTTGCATTTTCTTTTCTTTTGATTGAGTTCTTCCCCCTTTAACTCTTCAGAGGTGGCTTTGGAAAAAAAGAAACAGAAGAGCCACCTCCCCAGAAGCCCCTGCTAACGAGGAGGCGTCGCTGGAGGCCCTGCTCAATTCACTTTTATTAAAGCAGACCGTCAGCTGTGGGACATCAAAAGGGACTTCGCCGACGTGGAGCCATTTCAGCAGTTGCAACCTGGCCTGGAATCACAAATTCAAAGACAGAGATTGGACCTGCAAAATACACTTGGGATCCGATCGGTCTTGGGGGGAAAAAAAGAAAAGAAAAGGCGGCACATGTTACAATGGGCTGGATCTCATGTAAAATGTGCCTCTTGTCATGGGATCTACTAGAATGCGACGTGTTTTCAGAGTCTGGGATGACACCTCCCAGTGGTATGCAGGGTTTGTCCAGTTTCAAACTGCCCTCCTTTGGCCCCCCCGAATTTACTCCAGACCACTTCATAGCCCCCGTCGCTTCCGCATTTCTCTCGCTCCGGATGCACCTCTTGCTCTCTCTCTCCGCTGAACCCCGTTTTGAACATAATTCTTAATTCCCCGGGGCCGCTAGCGTTTAACCCAATGCGGGAACTATTTACACTGCTTGGGCAGATCTGCGGCGGCTGCTGCCAGTTGCCAATTGCCATAGCTCTATTGACCTCAGTGCGGCGGTGACAACTGACGCCGGCGGAGGAGCTGGGTTTGGGGGCGGAGCCGGTAAAGACACACAACGCGAAGGGCCCAGTCCCGAACTCCACGCGCAGGCAAAGAGCCCACAAAGCTCAGGCTGAGGCAGGACTTTTGCGTCCCTGTCCCTCTGTACGGCATATGCACTATGTGTGTGGAGAGCTGATCTCCTGCAAACCACAACGTTAGGGGGTCAACCCTAAACCCTTTACTCCGGAGAAATCCCCGCTCCAATCAGGACCCCCCCCATCTCTCTCGCTCTCTGTACAGTAGATGTGTTTACATGTGTGCACGTCCGTTCCCATAAATCCTGCCATCTATAATCATTACCAACATGGAAAGTTTTGCCCCCGGCAGCCCCCAGCGCTCTCCCTCTCTCTCCCCCCTCCACTGCCTCTAGTTAGCGGTGATGATTTTAAAAGCATGCGATGATCTAAGCCCTAATACTAATATTATGCATCATTTGGACAGGATAACGATGCCACCTTGTCAAGCGTTGCCTCTTTACACAACCCATTTGCTGCATCTCAGAGTCATAACGGACTTGATAAATGACAAGGCGAAGATCTTGCGGCTGCCCGGCTCCTTTCTCCTGAAATCCGCCCCCTCCCAGCCCCAGCTCCCTGCGGAGAATGCGGGCAGGCGGAGCTGGGACCGCTCTGAGTACCGCAGAGCAGGGCCAGTGAAAATTTATAGTCTGTATATATTTGCTGGCTCCAGATATCGGCACTGTAATGGATGGGTATGTTTTATGAAGCCGAGCCTAAGATCTAGGGAATCAGGAGTCCCTTCCATGTATGGTGCACTCCTGTCTCTCCCTTAATCCGCCCGGCAGGCAATAAACTGCCCTGCTAAATGTGCTGCTTGATAACAGGCAACTTTTATTGATTACAAGAAAATGTTTGAAACTAAATAAAGGGCTTTTATGAGAATCCCTGCGAAGAGGTGTCTCGCCCCTCCTCCCCCTCCGCAGCCATTAAGGCGATATCGACGTTTTAATGCGTATAAACCGCGCGCTTGTTTGGCTGTCAAGGTTTCTCGTGAGCGAGAAACAGGTTTAAAATCAACCAAGAAACACCGTGTTTGCAAGAGAGGCCGCGTTCCTCTCCGGATTGTTTTGCAAGGGGCTTTGGGCTGAAATGCACACACAAAACAAAGTGCAGGCAGCCGCTTGTCTCTCCCCCTTCCTTAGGATCAGGCCACTTTCAACGCTGCAGAATCGTTTCAAAGCCCGCAGGCAGCAAGACACGGGTGCGGGGTGCAATACAGCAGCTCCGAAGAGACGACGGCTGGACAGTTATTTCACACAGGTTTGAAGGAAGAAAAGATGGAAAGTTATTTTACATCATCCCCCCTTCCTCCCCTCCCCTCCCCACCCCCTGGTTTTTGATAGGCCTTGCTGGAGAATCGGTACCAAGATCTTCTGAAATGCAGAATTATACCGCACCTTATTTATTATGTTTTTAAATCTTAAAAGATCGTTAACTGTTACAGTTTAAAGAAAAAAAACAACCATCCCGCTTTGTCTGGGTCGACATGAAGCTGAAATGTCGTGTGGACAGGAAGGAAATTTGAAGTATACGCCGAAATAACAGATCCGCCTCAAATATCTTGTTCACAAAGCCGATTTAATGTCTGTCCCTTCTGAATTGTATGAGGGAATGAACTCTTCCGTACGAAATCGACATCTCTCCGAGGGCGGGCATTATAGATCAGTGTGTAAGGTGGGCATCATTTTAGTTTCCCCAGAAGATTCGTGGCCAGTAGAAATGCTACAACGATTGGTCAGAGACCTCTGAACCGTATACTTCTTTTCTTCGTGCATGGGTCAGCCAGGAAATATACACACGTAGACACGGCAGTTTGGTGTCTAGGTCTCTAAACAGACACGCATGCTCCCATAAACTCACCACGCTTCTCATCACTGGCATCCGGAAACTCCGGTGACTCGAGCTGGGCAAAATATTTTGAATGTTGATGACGCATCACATTTTGCTACAAAACGGGGAAACATTTTTTGACAACATTTGAAGGAGCAGCCCCCTCACTTTTCGGACTTCTCGCGATGTTTTTCAAATGTCAGAACTTCGACGAAAGGTTGAAGGGGAAAGAAAAGAGATGAAATTCCCATTGTATTTCCCCCTCCCGTTTAAAACCAGCTCGATGGCAGTGTCCGTTGCAGTATTAAGACCCAAGGAACGCCATAGGGAGGGAAGTTACACAACTTATCACACGTTCTAAACCTCACCTTCCATACTGGGGAAAAACACCCTGTTTTATTCCCTTTAGGCAGAATTAAGTGGGGACTGACTCCCCTTGACTGACAAATAGAGGAATAACAACTCCCACAGATCCCAAAGAATCGGCCGGGATCGAACACCTATTTTGGATTGTTTTTTTGATAATGAGTTTATTTCACCTCGCACATATTAAACATTCTCTTGGTCTTTCTTAGGTGATCAGGGTAGCAAGTCACAAACACACTATTTTCTCCTGCAAAAATATTGCCAGCCTTCCAAGCAGGGCTCAAACTTTTTGCCACACTCTTGAAAAGGAACTGTAAAATCGCTTGGTGTCTGCAAGTTGCACCACATTTGACTGGAAAGCTATAAAACTGTCTTATCCCCTGATGTTTCTTGATTAACTTATGAGCGTAAAGGAAATGCTTGAGTGGTGTTCCCTCTGTGGTTTGCTGTTTCTGCAAAGGAAAGCCAAGGGAAGATGCTAATATTGTCATCTTATTTTACAACTTGTACCGCCTGCCTAAACAATGTATATATACAAATCAAGACGCAATGGGGTTCAGTCTCTTAAATACAGCCCATATATTTCAGAAGACTGGGAGATCATACTTGCATTTATAGCCTGCGTGGCGAATTATTTAGCTTGCTCTTTACTGCTGTTAAAATGTTGGCTTCCATTTAAATAAACAAAGTGATCCGGAATCATTCATCAGTTCAACAGAGGTCCAGTTAATAGCATGTCCCATCAGCAATTGTGTGTCAAAATTCATACACCAGCTTCCCCGTGCTTCCTTTCAACGGGCTTGCCTTTCTGCTCACTTTTCAGTCTCCCATCCATCTGTAATAACCTGCACATGGTCCCATGGCCGCGCCTAAAAAACCTGACTTGTCTCTCAACTCACCATGTGCTTACACTTAATTTTTTATCTTTCATCCTTTTTGGGGGGGAGGGGGTTGGAAACACATGGCAAGAGCTTTTGTTTTTTCTTAATTAGGCGCCTTTTACCTATAACATGCAAAGATCTTTGAGGAATATTTCTCTCATTAACGGAATTAGTGGGGGAGAACCAAACCGAAAAGTAAATGCACAAATAGTGACAGAATTGGAAAGCATTTGGGGGGTTGTCATATTCAGGCCAGGTCATAAATTAATAGATGATTTATTCTTCAATCAGGAAAAAAGCCATTAAGGTTTGCTCGGCCCTGGTCTGTGGGAAAATAATTTCTTTGATTGAGTTTCCCCTAAAGACCCCCAGAAGTTTTCTCTTTTCTGTCATGAACAGTCTGCTCTTTCCTGTCTTCCGGAAGGAGGGAAGCATAAGACCTCCGGAGAAATGCAGCTTTCCATCTTAGCTAGCATCTTGAATTTCACTTTGCATCTTTCTTCCTACCTGCTGATTTCATTTCTCTTTTGCATTGGAAAGCTTTTAAAAAATCCATCAGAGAAACCTCTAGGATCATTGGAGTAGGATAGCTTCTTTTATCAGCCTCTGCACTGGTGGCCAATATTACATTTTAAAAGGAAAAAGAGGTTTTAAAATTTTATAATGGTCAATAATAATTAATAAAAACATGATGTGGAAAGAAATTCAATCTGAGGAATGAATAAAAGAGCAGGGCTGGTGACTTTTCCATTGCTTATATTTCCTACTAGAGGCAGTGATTACCAATCACTGGCATGCTTATTTATTTAGTGTGTATATATATTTCTTAATTTATGGGAGCCTCTTGTATAAAGCCAGATCCCCAGCTGCTGTATTGTAGATCTAGCTTCATTGGCGTCAGTGGAACTGCTTCCGTTTACACCAGCTGAGCGCCTGCTTCATAGTTTCTGGTTGCCAAACAATAAAAAAAGAACATTTATAACTTGTTGGCCCATGGGAGTGTTGCATGTATTATTTAACTGCATGCCACCCTGGTAATCACCCCCTCATGAAAAATATGGGTGTTACGCTCTACCCCAATGGCTGCGAGGTTCAGGCTGAGATGGAGCAAGTTCTATAGAGAAGGGCTTTTCACCCTGAATAATGTACAGTTCTGGCTCCCCAGACATTCAAATCTAGGGACTCCTCCCCCATTTACTAATTTAAAGCTCTGTCCTGGAGAGTACTGAGCATGTCCTGTGAGGTAGTGTGTGGCCTCAATTCCCATTAATCTGGAGGGATGAACCACTATGCTGGGCCCTGGTGCACCGACCACTTCTCTTCCAATATTCTAACCTGCAGTGCCTCTTGGGCTGCTCCACACCCTAGCCGCACTAGTCCACTGGGCTGTGCTTAAGCTAAAGCATGGTGGAGCTCCAATCCCAGTCTTTCAAAAGCCCAAGACTGATTATGGGTTTCAGCACCTACAGTTGAATGGAAAGTGACAATGGCAGTGATGCAACCAGAATCTCAGGTCACGATCCTGCAATCAGATATGTTAGGGTCCGATCCTGTGAGGTGCTGAGCACCCTAGACTTCCACGGAGTTCAGTGCTTGTTGACAGTACTCAGTACCTCACAGGAATGGGCCTTTAGTGCACACTCTTGCCTCTGTCCAGAGATCTACTGTAGCCAATGGCACAGGAGTCTGCAGCAATTAACCTGACTGCAGGATGAATCCTGCAATTGACTGCTTGTGGGCACACCTTTGTGCTTTTGAAGGCAATGGGGTTCCACTCAGGTGCAGGCGTGTGCTTAGTCATTTGCAGGATTCGGGCCTAAATAATAGAACATTGATAAACCAGGATTAGAACACAGATCTTTATTTTAAAAAATTGCCAAGTTTCACTCCATTATAGTATCCAGACAACTGAGAGTGATTCAGAAATGGAAACAGAAAAAAAGCAATAAGTAATTAACTTAATCGTGGAAAACTGATTGCATTTGCTCAATTGATTTTGCAACTGATTTTTAAAAATTGTATGAATTATTTGGAAGTCAATTTACATAAAGCATAGCAGGAAAATATTCCTTCAATGACATTGTTTAAAACGGCCAGTGTGGAATAGTAAGCAAAAAAGTGAATCAAATCAACACAAGGAGCCTAGATTCCTACTGTAGGAAAGAAATGTTAAGTGGATGTTTTTTCTTTTGCAATTTTTTTTTACAAGAAGTTTCCTAAAATATTCACTGTGTGATATTAATAGTGGGTCTTGTGTGCATTTCCTTGAAGATTTATTTTAATCTGATGCTGCTGCAGGAATGTTGCATTTTTATCCAGTTTAGGCTATGCCATATACCTCCTTTCTTGGTTCCAAGTTTTTGTTTTAATACTAATTACATGAAACCAAGAAAACAAGAATTGATGCATAGCAGTTTGGTTCCAGGGACCACTAAACATATATTATATAAAATTTCTAATGAAGACTCTCTATGGTTCTATCCTACTTGGCTTTTCTTTAAGAGGGGACGGCACTCTAAATAAAAAAAATATTTCCATAAACAAATTACAGAATTCATAGCCTGATTTTTGTTCTGTTTCATATAGTAAATATACCAAATCTTTGCCCCCTTGAACATGTGAATTCATCTAAAACAGCTAAAGACAGAATTCTGGACTAGGTGGACCACGGGTCTGATTCAATAGGAAAATACCTAAGTTCTTGTGTAATATTATATTGCTGAGCAAGAGAGTGATAATTAAGTGATACTTGCTGACTTCTTCATAAACATCCTATGTGACTGATCACACTTGCTGTTTCTCCCCCAGAATACCATCTGAAGTTTCATGGATGCCCCAATCCTTATTGAAACCCAAAACATGTCCTGCAGCTGCAGAGTTCAGCACTCTTGTTAGATACAAACATCTTCCTCCATCTTGTTGACTGATATTTCCAGTTTGTTTCCACTTAGCCATGTGAAATGAATCCTTCTGGTAGTAAGATGCATCTTTCATGATGTACCTTTATCATTTGATTCAAATGCTGACATGTTTGATTGGTATCATTCATCTGGAACTCTGATTTTTGGATTACATTTTAAAAGTTAGTGCAGAAGGGCTGGGTTTATTTGACTGTATTTGGAGACCCCCAGCTAGGAAATCTCAACAAAAGAGCACTCAACATACACACCAAGTATTGGTGTGGAACCATCTGCTGAAATAAAAGCAGAGATAGTATCCTAATTACACTTACACAGCAAACAATGTAAAGATAATTATGTCTTTGCCTGGGAGATTCCCAAAACCATATGGCTATTGTGAGTTTAGGGGAAAGGATTGCAAAATTTGGGGATCATGTACTTTGATTTAATGATCTCTATTTGCTATTAGGGCAAACCATCTATTAAAAGTGTTAGAAATGTTAGCTTTTCCATGTGAGATACTAAACTTGAACATTTTGACTTGCATATGCACCTCAAATTATTACTAGCTTCATGCTTACATCTTGCTGTGAGATGGAAGGCAGGTTTCTTCTTTATATTAGGAAAATAGCTGCCACCTTTTACTGCACTCTGACAGAAAGTTATTCTATAGGCAGTGAAAAACTTAGCTGGGGGCCTGCAGTCTAGCAACTGCTTTACACTTCATAGTCTGGAGGAAGCCCTTTACAGCTAGACCTCAGACTCTGGTGGATGGAGCAAAGTGGGAGGATGAACACCAGTAACGAGGACCCAAGCAGAAGGACTTGAGCAGGTGAAAAGACTCAAATGCAAGTGCTTACATAGATCAATGGAGCTATGGAAGGGATGAATCTAGCCATGTTTTGCACAAGAAGCACATGGTCCATTAATAGTAGGATGAAGTTCTAGAATGCCATAGGAGCTAAAGAGATACTTGAACCCACAGCTATCAGCTCTATAGGTTGAGTGATCATGGAGTGAAAAAGGGTTAAACAAATAGCCCATAGCTTTCTCCCTCAGTGGATATTATTTTTTGAAAATCCTGCAAAGATAATTTGCTAGGAGCTGACACTTATGCCAGCAGATCACACTGCTATCGGCCGAAAGTGCTGTATTCTTTCTTGGCAGCAGCTTTACTCGTGTCCGGTTGTGATCAACATTTAGTCATTCATTGAAACAGCAAATAATCGTCATTCTTACCACCCACAAACCACAAATCCCTATTATCAATGATGTCATGCTTTCTATCTGACTGTCTTCCAAACTCTTTAGCAATATGGTGCAATAAATATTAGCACACTTTACCATAGAGCTAACTCATAGCTATTGCGTGATTTTTGCCCTCCATAGCCATCCCATACAGCTCTTGCAATCTGACTATATGGTACTGAACAGATTTTTCTGTTAACATTTGACACTGAAGATAAAACCAGCTGTTTTTTTGAATGAAACTCTCCCCTAAATCAATCACTCAATCAAACACCGGATGTAGAAACCAATACAGTGAGAAGAAGTATGTAGGGGGGAGGGAAATTCCAGCCTCTTCTGCTAAATGAAGTATCCTTTTTTATTAACTTTTTATTAATTTAGTATATATATGTAGAAAACAAACAAATATAAAATATACATAAACTTCTCATAATATAGTAACCAGTTGCTACCTAGCCTTAGATATACTTTATCTAATTACATATAATATGAATAGTTAAACTATAAATAAATTAATTGCATTTCATAATTTACAAACAATGAAATATCCTTGTTAATTGCAGCTATGAATGTAATAATATATAAGGAGGGCAGAACCATCATTTTTATGACAGGCATGTTATCACTGTTCCTAAGTCCTTTATCAGATTTTGAAAAACCCATTGGAAAAGTAAAGGGCTACAGTCAGACAAACTTTTGTTGAATAACTTTGTTATTACTTCGTGAATAACTTAATCAGTTTCAAGGGCCTGAAGCAGAGGAAGGATGGTCCAGTGTTTGGAGCAGTAACCTGGGACTCGGTGACTCGGGTAAAATTCCCTGTTGTAATAGACTCCTTGTTTGTTTCTTGGCCAGTCACTTTGGATCCAATGAAGCGGGCTGTAGCTCACGAAAGCTTATGCTCAAATACATTTGTTAGTCTCTAAGGTGCCACAAATACTCCTGTTCCTTTTGCGGATACAGACTAACATGGCTGCAACTCTGAAACCTGTCACTTTGGACAAGTCCTTTTGTGAGTCTAAGATGCCAAAATACTACAGAATTAGTGCAGTAAAAGTTCCCTCGGCGCCTATGTTTCTACCTTCGTGCATGTGCACTGCTGCCCCCCTCTAGGTATCCAGAAGCCTAAGATCCAGTGTGATACATGGACTGGGGAAAGGTAGGTGTTCCTTTGCCTAAATTGCCTGCGCGGCCCAATCTGGCAAGCGTGCTCACACCTTGCCTATCAGATCAGGCCCTGCTTTTGAGCTCGCACAAAATGTCTGCAGGTGGGGAGAAGAACCTTCCTCATAACTTTTGGTCCCATGGTTAAGTATTCAGCTGGGATGTGGGAGACACCGAGTTCAAGTCCCCCCACATCCCAGGTGAGTACTACAACCTCTGGGCTATTCCTCTTTTGCTAAGGAAATCATATTGTGTCCTAGTTTTAAGTGTTAATATTTTTTTTTCACTAAGTGCTTACAGTTTATTGCATAAATGGAGGTGCAGTAATATGCTATAAAATGCTATACAATAAGCCGTATATAGGACGTATTGAGTAGTTTAAAGTGATTACATTAATGACCAAAAAGTGTACCTTTTTTTACAATTTAATGTTGAGCTCACTGTTCCTGAGGAAGCCATTAAATCACATTTGTGCAGAAGGTCAGGACTCACTACACGACTACTGTTTCAAGAAAATATGATGCGTATACAGATTTACATCCAAGTATGGAAATTAGAAGGTGGGCCCCTGAGGCTTTCTGGCAACCTATGTGCGCTTGAGGAAGAAGCAACAGCTGCTTCAGCTATCACTGGAAAAGATGAGAGTGGAGGGGGATGATACCTCATAAAAGAACTTCAGCTCCTTGTGAAGGAGCGGCTGAGGCTTAATACAGTGACTTCATATAGCCCCATGGAATCACCAAACATGGCACCAAACAGAAGATCTGCTTGTGCTCCCATTGACACCAATGAGAATTTTGCCACTGACTTCAGTGGAAGGAGAGATTCATAGAGATTAAGGCCAGAAGGGACCATTCTGATCATTTACCAGTTCTTCGGCAGAACACAGGCCATGGAATTTCACCCAGTAATGTCTGAAGTGCAGGGACTCATTCTTCTCTACTAGGCAAGTGAACATGATTGAGCCCAGGACACTGAGTGCACGTTGAAAGTTCCTTCTGGTTTTAGAAATAGTAAAGGTTTAAGAGAGATTTCTTATCCTATGCTACTAGAGCTGATGAACAGTTTAGGTGCACCCACTATAATTTATGGTTGAATTAGAGCGTATTTTTTAGAAAGATGCAGGGTAAGGGTCAAAGACAGCTGAGTTGACTCCAACGCAAAGAGGCTCGGGCTCAGACAAAGCTGATAAATTAATTCAAGGAGTAGATACGTCAGACTGGAGAAGTGTCTGACTGGACTCACTGGGCTTTTCAGACAAGAGCATTTTGACCTAAAAGTGCCTTCAGATGTTAAACCAAGGTATTAGTGTGGGCTGTCATTCACTCTTCCAGGGAAGACAACAAATGCCTCGATGAAATATACTCCTCAAAGCAATCCAGACATATGAATGAGCTACACTGTTGGCAGATGGGGGAATAAAACTTGATAATGAAATTCAGGTTGTGACTAACAGCTGCCTTACAAGTAAAAAGCAAATCACAGTTGCCGGTGCTGTAATATAACTGATGTTGATGAACAGTGTCAGCAAATTGCAGATCATTTCTGAGTTACTAGAACTCTTTAAAGCAAAATCTGCTGCCAAAACTAATATCAAAAGCAGCCATCCAAAGAAATATTTGAAACCACAATGATCCCAAAGGAATCAAAGCCTTCCCAAAGCGGTGTGCAATTAAATTTCATTGAAGTAACAATAAAAATATCACAAGGTGATAACACAGCTGGTTACACCTCACTAATGAACTCAGATAGTCCTAGGCTGCACTTTTCAAAGGAGCCAAAAGCAGTTAGGCCCCAACTCCCATTGTGATTCAATGCAGGTTGAACACCTTTGGAAATCCCATCTCTGCTTTGCAGGGTGCTCACTGAAGCCAATGAGAGTTGAGGGTATTCAGCATCTCACAGGAGACGCTCAGCACTTTACAGCATCATGCCCTTCGTTCAAAAAGGTACCATGAGGAGAATACCCAAGCTAAGTGTATGCATGCCTTCCACAAATGGGGGCCAATGTGGCTGAAGTCTGTTCCATCATTTTAATTTAATATATTGGGTCTAATTCTCTTATATATTTGAGCAAATTTTTGCTGGTTCCCCCCCGCCCCGGCCACTTGCTGGCTGCTAAATGATTACTCCTTGTAAATGAGTTTTTGAATGTTGCAGGAAGCATTACACCAGCTGTTAGCGTATGGGGCATGGCTGGGGGAAAGAAGGGTTACTTATGCATCTGGCTGATTCACAGCTACTAGAATACTCCCTGGGCCTTGTTGTCAGCCAGCACAATTGGAGCAGTTTTAGGGTGCTCTACTTTATGTTGAGAGCCAGCACAATGCCTGACAACCCCAGGATCAGAGGGTGCAAAAGTGCCCTAATCCACTTATACATAAACACGAACCTGTCCACTTGCTGTAACCTGTGTGGAACATGCCTCAGCCTCAGCCCAAGATCTAGGACTTTATGTTCAGACTGAATTTTTAAATCTGCATTGACACACGGAATAAATGTGGCTGAGGTCTGCAGTTCAAACAAGCTCTGAGAAGTCACTACAAATCAGCTTGTCACGTGGCCATGAACGTCAGCCTCAATCTCAAATAAAGGATTTATGCTTTGATTGTGACTTTGTGCTCACTGGCTGTAAAGGGGAGTCACTAAAAGGTGACTGGACACCTTTTCATCTTAAAAAAGTCAAATGTTTTTATTCTTTAGCAATATAACACATTTATCAGTGACGAGCTGAAAACCCCCCCATGCTTTGATGATTTGATTTTTGTCTGTGGGCAGTCAATGGCTTTTTGGAAAATCCTACTCAATGGGAAAAAAGTTGTGGCCAACTGGGGATGAACTAAATGCGTTTGACTGCAGTAAGTAAATGTCAATTATCTTAATTTGTAATTTTTTAACTGTATTTATTAATCCCCATCACACATCAAAACATCCATTAGCTCACCTCACATTTTCCTCTTTTCCCATGAGTCTGAGCCCAATTTACTTAATCTTGGCCCACTGCTAGGGGCCTATAAGGTGCTGAGAACCTTCAACCTCTATTGAACTCTAAAGCCCTGATTCAGGAAAGCATCTCTATTCAGCAAAACATTTCAGCATGTGTTTATCCTTAGACACATGCCCAAATTCCACTGAAATCACTGGGGCTACTCACATGCTTAAAATTAAGCAAGGGCTTAAGTGCTTTGCCAACTTGGGCCCTTTAAGAGGCAGGTTCTTGATTTAAAGGCATGATCTTGCATTGATGTTAAAGGGAGTGGAGGCCCATGGATTCACTGGTACCTTTTGCTTCTCCAGACTTTTTGTTGTATCTAGCTGTTATCCCTTGTCATATATGTACATTATACACCTTTTGGGGCGGGAACCATCCTTTTGTTTACATTGCCTGGCACAATTGGGTCCTCATTGCTGATTGTAGTCTACAGATATTACCCTAATGACAACAAAAACAACAACAAAACATTCAGTGCTTTCCTTCCAGTCGCAGTGGATTTAAATGAAGCTCTATATAGAAACTTTTACTTTTACTTGCTTTTACTTTTACTGCTGCTTTGCACTAAGCTGATGGTTTCCATGTTTTTTTCCACAATGGCTCCCAAATGTTTTTTCCTGATCAGAATGCTGAACGGCTGTTCCATTTAACATATCATACTGAGGTTGACTCTTTGCTACCAGACAAATTGTTTTACCTTTGCCTACAATGAATGACATTTGTCATCTGCTGATTCACTTACCTATCTAATAAATACAATAATAAAAATAATAATAACAATTAATAATAATAATTAATAATGACCTGGCTCTATATAGAGTTTTTTTGTCAGTAGACCTTTCTGAATCTTGTTACACAGCTCTTCATTATTTGCCATGCCTCTAATTTACAAATTTTGTAATCTTGTTTCAGATATCCTCACCCAGATTTTTACCAGGGGCCCATTGAGTGCTGAGTCCCTTTTGATATGACAAGTTTCTATCCATGGCTATTCTTTATTTCCTGATCGTCTTAAGACAGTTTTCTATCTAGCATCCTATATTCTCCCTATTCCGTGACTCTTCACTTTAATCATTACTCTCTGATGTTGTACCTTGCCAAATGCTTTTTGAAAAACTAAATATATAAAATCGATTGAGCAGAATTCAGAAGTGAGGATAAGTGAGTCTAAATTGCTTTAACTTACACCTTCTTCTGGCCACCACAGCATGTAAATGACAGCATCCTCGATGCAGTTACCTACTAGGTGTGAATCTAAGGAGTCCAACTGCATCCAAATTGGTGTAGCTCTCACATTGAGGAGGCCAGAAAAAGATGTGATACCAACTTAGACTCCTTTACACTCACCTCTGAATTTGGTTCAATTTAATTTCCTTGCTTGTTTTCTCCCACACAGTAATATCCTTAAAGAACTTCAGCAAGTTGCTAATCTGAACTCATCATGACTGAAACTATGTTGGCCTTACTTGGACAACTTTTCAGGTGCTTCATCCTGCCTCCTTTCAGAATCTTTTCTAATTTTTTTAAATAATTGGTGGAAAGCCAACCTGTTTATCATTTTTTTGTTTGCCATCTGTCAAACCTAATTTTAAATACTCTTTTCTAATCTTCTGAATTTGTAGAGCTCACATCAACAGAGATCAAGTTCAATGCAAATCGAAAAAAGGGAAAAGTGAAGAGAATGAGAGAAGTGATACAAAGGGATTTTCCAACACTGTCAATAAATTTACCACAATAGTTACTTCCCCCATGACATATTTTCTAATGAACCTTGGTGAAGCATTCACAGTAATAATTCCTTCAGTGAATATTGTTCCTTTTTCTGCTTGCAAGTTTATCTGTGAACAAACGTGAATGTTTATGAATTTGTTTGGTATTCAAAAATAATTCAACAAATAGCCAGGCTTAAACCCGTTGATTTATCGTGCACTACTAACCACAACTTTAGCTTTGAGCACACACTCTTCATAATTCACCATTCATGCAGTGAGATTGGTCACCTAGGTCACATGGCATTGTTTCTACTGCCTGCTTCAATAACTCCCAAACCCACAAAGACCTCTCAAGATGGCTATGGGAAAGCTTCTGCTGTGACTATTAATTCAAATACACATCTGCAGGAGTATTCATGAAATTTCCCCTTTCAATGAACATTCTGGTGAGCAAAATGTTACTTGTATGATTACTGGTTAAAAAAATGAACAAAAGGGAAGGTGATGCACAATTCTGAAATCAATAAGATGGATTCAAAAAAGATAAGTGAAAAGTACTACACTTAGGAATGAAAAATTAAATGTACAACTTAAAATGGGGAACAACTAGCTAGACAGTGGTACTGCAGAAAAGGATCTGGGGATTATAGTGGATCACAAATAGGAGTCAACCGTGTGGTGCTGTTGCAAATAAGACAAATCACATTCTGGCTGTATTAACAGGAATTTACTGAAGCTGATTGTTCCTCTCAACTCATCACTGGTGAGGCTTCAGCTGGAGTACTATGTCCAGTGTTGGACACCGCACTTTAAGAAAGATGTGGACAATTTGGAGACAGTCCATAAAAATGGTTTCTAAAGGTTTAGAAAAGAAGTCCTCTGAGGCAAGGTTGAAAGAACTGGGCATGTTTAGAGAAGAGATGCCTGAGGAGGGCAGGATAACAGTCTTCAACAGGGGCGACTTTATGTATTTTGCTGCCCCATGTACGGCAGACAGGCAGCTTGCGGCAGCACACCTGTGTGAGGTCCGCTGGTAACGCGGAAACTGTGGCATGCCTGCGGGAGGTCCGCCAGTCCCGCGCCTTTGGCGTACCCATCGCCGAATTGCCACCGAAGCTGCGGGACCGGCGGATCTCCCACAGGCATGCTGCTGAAGGCAGCCTGACTGCCACCCTCACAGTGTCCGGTATGCCGCCCCCCATGACTTACCGCCCCAGGCACGCGCTTGCTGCGCTGGTGCCTCGAGCCGCCCCTGGTCTTCAAATATGTAAAAGGTTGTTATAAAGAAGATGGGGATACATTGGATAGGACAAGAAGTAATCAGCTTAGTTTGCAGTGAGGGAGATTGAGGTTAGATATTAGGAAAAACTTTCTAATTATAATCATAGTAAAGCACTGGAATAGGTTGCCTAAGGAGATAATGGAATTTCTATCACTGGTTTTACAAACAGATTAGACAAACCCTGACAGGTATTTGTATAAGTATACTTAATGCTGCCTCAGCACAAGGGCATGGACTAGTTGACCTTTTGAGGTCCCTTTCAGCCCTACATTTCTGTGATTCTGTTTGTGAAAAGTGAATGCCATTGAAGGTAATGCACAGACTTTATTGGAACATGAATTCTTTCTCGCAGTATGCACCCAGCGCAGATTAGTAACATTGCTGTTGCAGAAATCGGATGAATCAGAGATACATGAAAGAGAACTACGAGAAATCTGGGAAAAATCTACTGGTTATCTTGTGTCATGTAGATGCTAGCAAGGCTGTAGTAATCATTAATGTAAGTCATAAATCCATCTCT
This sequence comes from Mauremys mutica, assembly GCF_020497125.1. Classification (NCBI taxonomy): domain Eukaryota; kingdom Metazoa; phylum Chordata; order Testudines; family Geoemydidae; genus Mauremys; species Mauremys mutica. Next base: position 160,772,175 of record NC_059074.1, on the reverse strand, counting down.
TGGCTTCCATTAGAAAGGGAAATAAAGAACAGAATATAACAGTTAATCCTACTTGTCAAGGTACATGGCACATAGGGATTGGCTAAAAGTGGAGGCAGATTGGCCTCACTCATCATTTTTTGAACAGGAACAGACTCAAAAGCGGTGCAAATAGCCACAAAATATGATCATTATCTGCTGCTTGTCACTGCAGATTGTATCAAGATGAAGACTAATGTCAGACACAAAAAGTTTATAAGTAGAATAGGAATTTGGTGTCAGATTGCAACTTGAGAATTTTGATGAAAACAGGAAGGCCAATAAATCAGACACTAAAGTGCCGGGTTTTGAAAACCCAGCCTTCTTTTTTACCTGTGAAACTCGGAGTGCAAAAGAACCTTACAAGCACAATTTTGTCACTTAGCTATATGAGAACCTGCAATCAGATACTTGGCCATCTAAGTGTCTTTAATAATATCCCCACAGTTCTGAATGAAAAAAATCATTTTTTTTATCAGTGAAGACTGGGCTGAAAATCAAGCCCAAAGGGTCAGATTCAACCAAGAGGGAAGTGGGAAGTGTAAAATTCACCTCTATGTGTTAGCCCAGCCCATACACCAGGGCAATTCATCTCATTAGATGGCAGGGAATGGCACCAATCTGGTTACCACTTTTTAAAATCTCAGGATATCATGGGCCATTGACCAGTGCCACTGGGGTATTCAAGTGGAGTGGCATGTCATGAGATAGCTTGGAAATCAACTCATGTTGCTATTTTGGATAGGTTTGAGTGAGTGTCAATATTTGCAAGGAAACAGATATGAGCATGGAGACCTGTTTGAGCCCACACAAGCACTGATATGATCAACAGCTGGCATTAATGTTCCTCTATGTATCCGCTTTTGCCAAATAGAATATTTCACTTTTGTTTTTATACAGAAAGGTGAGAAGGATAAAGAAAAGAGGGAGAAAACAAGGCTGGGCTGGAATTGTGTAGGCCTGGCTGGAACTGTGTGAGTTACTTGTATAACAGATAATTTTGCTTCCTAGGAAAATACAAGAAGACCTTGAACCACATGTTCCCATCTTCCCCTGCTCCTGCTTCCAGGTTTTTTTGGTCTGTTGCAGTGATTCTCCCTTAAGGTGACTGGTGTTTTCCTGGGCTGTGATTTCAGTAGGCATTTCTAGAACAGTGCAATAGTGAGCTCAAAGTCCAGGGCCACAATTTCAATAACCAGTTCATTTTAAAAACAAACCCTTGCAAAATAAAGACATTTCTGCCCCAACAATGCCTATGCAACTAGATACAAAAGTTTGGGGCAGTAGGGACAGGAAAAGAGGGAGGATACGATGTCCTTTGTGAACGGAGTCAATTCTATTGGTGGGGAAACCAGTGTTTCTTTCTTGGCATCTCAAGAGTTCATCCTTGTCTGATCCCCTATGAACGTGCTTTGGCATTAGCAATGGAGGAAGTGAAGGCAGCAGCATTTGGGCTACCACATGCCACATCTTTTCCAACTCTAGTTTCAATAGGCGGTACCATGTCATCAGATTTGTCAGAAGGGTTCTCCATTGACAATCTGATATTATGATATGGGCCAATGATTTTATATTAGATCACTTTGTCCATCTTCCTGCACATACAGGAAATAAATAATAAATGAATAATAATCATCAGGGCAAATGAGAAAAAACTTGTGAGATTAAGTCAAACCATTTCCTTTTTGTGGGTGAGCAAGATATTTCAGAGCTTGAGCAGACCATTTAAACCTCAGTCTCTGCCCTGATCTCACTGAAGACTGAGTTCCTCTTCTAACCACCAAAATCCTTCTCTTCCTCCCTGGAAATGTGGAAGTTTGCCATTACCCACATATATGTGAAACTCCCCTTGTAAACCCAAGTCAAACCTTGGTACAGACTTGACTGATAATCTTCCACTTATTGACATGAATTGGTGCACAAATTACTTTACATTCAGACAATATCTAGGGCATTTTTACCTCATAATGTTTTATATACCTCACTCATTTAAGATATATTAAATTAAAGGCTGTATCTTTGCTCTGTGGGCAAAAAATGAATGGATCTTTCATTTATAACCATATGATCTTTTGAAACTGAAAAGAAATGCAC